>NC_064813.1:41064695-41399582 GCF_023721935.1 Panthera uncia
TAAGAATAGTTTGAAAACCCTGGGATTTTGTATTTGCAGGCACCAGCTATTGTATCAGATTTGTCAGTTTCAAGATGAGAGAGTGGATCTTTGTCTAATCTGGTTTTAGGCATTATTGGCTAGGAAGTGCCATGGACAATTCCTGGGGTAAGCCTAATAGGCACATCGCCTATTAACTGGATGACACAGGAGGTTTTCCTTAATTATTCCTTTTAGAGCTAACCATAATAACCTACTCAGGCCATGCTTTTTGTGAGGAGATGTGCTTGGTAAAACTTTTAAAGTGGCGTTAGAACTTAAGTCTATTGTACCTAGAGTTTAATTTTAAGTTATATCCAAAACACCTTTTTAAAAAATTGAATTTAAAAATCCTAGCATAGTGCATGTTTATAATTAAAATGCCAGTAGAATAGGAAGATAGGAAGTAAATAACAAAAGTCCTTCCTTTTCCCATCAGTATTCTCGATACATAACTACTATTAGGAGTTAGGGGTTTATCCTTCTAAACTCTGCAAATATGTACAATTTGGGTTTTTTCTCAATTTGGCATTTGTATTTAAAAGCTTTTTTTTTTTTTTTTTAAGTTTATTTATTTGGGGGGATGGACAGAAAGGGAAAAAGAAAAATCCCAAGCAGGTTCTGCTGACAACATGGTGTCCAACATGGGGCTCAGGTCCCAAGAACTGTGAGATCGTGCCCTGAGCTGAAATCAAGAGCCAGACATCCAACTAACCGAGCCACCCAGGCGCCACTAAAAGTTTTTTTAATTTTGGTAAAATTGTGCAGCTCAGTAACGTTAAGTACATTACATTGTGCAAACATTCCCTAGAACTTTATCTTGCAAGAGTGAAACTACCCTGTCAACAACTTCCCATCCCTTGGCCCTCCTAGCCCCTGGCAAACATCATTCTTTTCTGTTTCCAGGAGTTTGACTCCTAGATACCTCATATATATGGAGTCATAATAATACTTGTTTTACAACTGACTTATTTATTTCATTTAGCATAATGTTCTCATGGTTCACCCGTGTTACAGAATGTGCCCTAATTTCTTCTCTTTAAGGCCAAATAATACTGTATGTTTACACACCATGTTCTGTTTATGCGTTGAACTGTCAGTAGACATTTAAGTTACTTTCACCTTTTCGCTATTGTGAATAATACTGTTCTCCAACGTCCTGTTTTCAGTTCTGTTGAGATATACCTAGAAAGTTTTCGAGGAACCATCTTACTATTGCAGTAAACATGGGTGTACAAAGATCTCTTTAAGACCCTGCTTTCAATTTTTTTGAGAGTATGTACCCAAGGTCTTTTTGAGGAATCATCATCATATTGTTTTCCACAGCAGCTACACCGTTTTACATTCTGATCAGTAGGGCACAAGGGCTCCTGTTTCTTTACATCCTTGGCAAACCCTATTTTCTACTTTTTATTTTTATTTATTTATTTATTTTTTAACGTTTATTTATTTTTGAGACAGAGAGAGACAGAGCATGAACGGGGGAGGGGCAGAGAGAGAGGGAGACACAGAATCGGAAGCAGGCTCCAGGCTCTGAGCCATCAGCCCAGAGCTTGACGCGGGGCTCGAACTCACGGACCGCGAGATCGTGACCTGAGCCGAAGTCGGACGCTCAACTGACTGAGCCACCCAGGCGCCCCGCTATTTTCTACTTTTGATAGTAAATGTCTTAATGGTTGTGAGGTGATATTGTGGTTTTGATTTGCATTTCCTTAATGGTTAGTGATCATTTCTTCATATGTTTATTGGTCATTTGTATATCTTCAGAGAAATGTCTGCTGTTAAGTCCTGGGCCCATTTTTAAACAGATTATTTTGTTGTTGTTGAGCTGAAGGAGTCCTTTACATATTCTGGATATTAACCCCGTATGAGATACACACTTCACAAATATGATAGTTAAGCACTGGACTTCAGCTCAGGTTGTGATCTCACAATCTGTGAGTTTGAGCCCCACATCAGACTCTGCTGACAGCTCAGAGCCTAGAGCCTGTTTTGGATTCTGTGTCTCCCTCTCTTCCCCTCACCCTCTCGTGCTCGCTCGCTCTCTCAAAAATAAACATTAGGGGCGCCTGGGTGGCTCAGTCGGTTAAGCGGCCAACTTCGGCTCAGGTCATGATCTCGCGGTCCGTGAGTTCGAGCCCCGCGTCAGGCTCTGTGCTGACGGCTCAGAGCCTGGAGCCTGTTTCCGACTCTGTGTCTCCCTCTCTCTGACCCTTCCCCATTCATGCTCTGTCTCTCTCTGTCTCAAAAATAAATAAACATTAAAAAAAATTATTAAAAAAAATAAAATAAAAATAAACATTAAAAATTTAAAAAAATATATTTTCACCCATTGTGTGGGTTGTCTTCACTCTTTTATGTCTTTTGATGCACAGATAATTTTGATGGAATCTAGTTTATTTTTTAAGATTTTGTTGCCTGTGCTTTTGATGTCATAGGTGGTTTTACTTATATATGCATACTCCCTGCAGCTTGACCCTTATCAACAAAACGTGGATATATTGCCATGTTAAACAGCTGTATTCTATTGTATGGGTCTCTCAGGTTAAGTAATCACCTGTATTAGTGGCTATTTTAGGCTGCTTCCAGATTTTTGCTGTTAAAGAGTTTCTGTCCATTTACATATTCCTGTGAGTTGAATTCTTAGAAGTGGAATTACAAGATCAAAGGATATGCATATTAAAAATAATTCTGTAGGTACTTCTAAATTGCCTTCCACAGTACAAATGAGAAAATTGTCTTCTTCATTCTAAACAACCATCAAGCAACAGTTTGAAATTCAAGCAACAGTTTGAATGAAATTCACAGGCTTATTGTGAGATGACACTGAAATAGTAATTGCCAGCATCCTAAGGATGTCAGAGTAGAACAACGGAAAAAAAACTTGGTCTTTGATGACTTTTGAGCCGCTGAATTAATCAGCTCTGGAACTTGCCTAACACCAAACTTGTTATGTGAGAGAATAAATTTCCTGGTTGATTTTCTGTTAGGTAAAACTGAAGCATTGTGAATGAGAACAATGTCAGAACAGGGCCACCTGTATTTGGAAGGGGATCAGTTGTTCAGTGAAGAATTTTTAAATGCCATAGTTGAGTTGGCAATTGAAGTGATGATCTTGGACTATATGCGGGAATGCAAATGAAGTGATGTGACTGGTTTTATTCTGTTAAACAGCGGACTTTATTTCCTTCCCTAGTTATGAAAATAATTCCTGAGAAAGATGATCCTGGATCATCATTCCATGTCCATAGAAACTGCTGTCTCTGGAGTATTAACAGATTAGCCTCATCCCTAGGGCCATGCTGAGTTAGAGATGTTTTGCTGGGCTGGGAAATTGCAGAGGAGACGTGGGGAAAATAAACAAATGAATGCCTCTTCCTGGTGGACTTTGTTGCTAAACCGGAGAGAAGGTAGATAGAGTGAGGAGAGTGTTTTGCCCAAAACAGCCTTTTTTGGATCCTATACTGTAAGATACTCAGTTTGGAAGGTGTTTCTCATTTTTCACCAGTGTCCACTTTCTTTGGGTGTTCTTTGCTAAACAGTGAAGGATATAAAAGGGTGTCCTTACCTTGGAGATTTAGGGAAGCAGTGAAATACACTCAAAAAGATCCAAAGGTCTTGGGGGTCCACAATCACAACTTTAGAATTACCCAAACCTCTCAACCTCAGTTTCATGGTGGTGGTGGAATGATTTAATAAGATAATACATATGCCATTTCAGGTCTCAGGAATGCACAGGAACTATTACTTGTCTAGTTCTAAATGAGGATACTTTATAGTTTAAAAGATTCGTTGAGGAATATGTGTGGATAAGAGGTAAACTCATTCCACATAAACCCAAGATATTAAAATTTGGGGAATTTTTTTGTTTTTGCTTTTTCAGTCAAGTTTATGGAGGTATAATTTACAGATACTAAAATCACACGTTAACACCTATATACTTTGATGACATTTGATAAATGTATACAGCCCTATAACCACCAATAGTCAAAAAGTATTTCCATGATCCAAAATGTTGCCTGGGCCCCTTCATAGTCAATCTACCTCACTCACCCTAGCTCCTGGTAACTAATGGTCTGATTTCTGTTTCCCTGAGAATGTCCTACAAATGGAATTTTACAGTGTGTAACCATTTATGTGTGGTTTTTTTCATGGAATATGCTTTTGAGTTTCATTCATGTTCCATGAATCAGTATTCTGTTCCTTTTTATTGCTGAGTAGTATTCCATTGTAGGGATATACCACAGTTTGTTTATCTGTAAACTACTTAGTGGAGTTGGGGGTTATTTTCCGGTTTTTGGCACTTCTGCATTGATTCCTATAAAGTTCATGTGTAGGCCCATTTTAAAAATTGGGATGTGGTGCATGGGCGCCTCAGTTGGTAAGTGTCCCAACTTTGGATCTCACACTTTGTGGGTTCAAGCCCTGCGTTGAGCTGTGTGCTGACAGCTCAGAGCCTGGATCCTGTTTCAGATTCTGTGTCTCCCTCTCTGTCTCTGCCCCTCCCCTGCTGTGCTCTCTCTCTCAAAAATAAATAAGCATTAAAAAATAATAAAAAGAATTGGGTTGTCGTTTTTTTCTTTGTTGTTGGGAGAGTTCTTTATGTCTTCTGCATTTTAAAAAAAATCCTTACCAGATAGGTCTTTTGTGAATACTTTTCTCCCAGTCTGTGGCTTGTCTTTCATTTCTGTACGGTGTTTTTAAACAACACAGAATTTTCCTTTTTTTTTTTTTTTCAATTTTCAAGTTTTCATTTATCAAATTTTTCTTTTATGGTACATACTTTTTGTATCTTAAGAATTCTTTGCCAGGGGCGCCTGGGTGGCGCAGTCGGTTAAGCGTCCGACTTCAGCCAGGTCACGATCTCGCGGTCCGTGAGTTCGAGCCCCGCGTCAGGCTCTGGGCTGATGGCTCGGAGCCTGGAGCCTGTTTCCGATTCTGTGTCTCCCTCTCTCCCTGCCCCTCCCCCGTTCATGCTCTGTCTCTCTCTGTCCCAAAAATAAATAAAAAACGTTGAAAAAAAAATTAAAAAAAAAAAAAAAAGAATTCTTTGCCAGGGGTGACTAGGTGGCTCAGTTGAGAGTCCGGTGTTTGATTTCGGCTCAGGTTGTGATCCCAGGGTCATTGCATCTTTTACATAGATGATCATTTTGTCTGCAGAAAATGAAGATGCAAGAAATTTTAAAAATGCAAATAAAAATAGTTTTATTTCTTCCTTTCCAGACGAAGCCTTTTATTTCTTTTTCTTGCCTTATTTCAGTGGCCAGGACCACTCTAGTGGAGTGGTGAAAGGAGACATCTTTGTCTTGTTCCTGATATTAGGGGGATCCTAGGGAAAAAACATACTAGTAAGTGTGATATAGTTACAAGGTTTTTGTACATACATACAAGGTTTTGTACAAGTCTAATTTGCTTAGACTTTTTCTCTACTGAGGTGATCATATGGTTTTTCTATTGAAGCCTGATAAGGTAAATTGCATTAATTGATTTTCAGTGATAAACTGACCTTGCATTTCTGAAATAAACACTGTTTAGTCATGGTTTGTTATCTATTTTATATATTGCTAAATTCACTTATTTAATATGGTCATTAGGGATGTTGGTCTGTAGCTCTCTTGACAATGTTTTTGTCTTTTTTTTTTTTTTAAGGTTATTGATTTTGAGAGAGAGCACATGGGGTGAAACCCCAGTGCCGGGCTCCATCTCACAAACTGTAAGATCATGGTGACCTGAGCTGAAATCAAGAGTCAGACACTTAACCGAGTGAGCCATCCAGATGCCCTTTGTCTGGTTTTAATATCAGTGTAGTAGTTTCATATAAGGAAGTGTTCCCTCATCTTTTATTTTCTGTAAGAGTTTTATAGGATTGATGACCTATTTCCTTTCTTAAATGTTTGGTATGTTTTCACCTGTGAAGCCCTTTGATCTGGAAGGTTTCTATACTTTATCCCCCAGTTTGGAAATTTTTTTTTTTTTTTTTTGAAATCTTTATATCTATCTTAAGGAATTTACACACTTACTAAGGGCACTGTATTACACATAAATCCAAGAGAGAAAATACTATGAGGCATATATAAATACTAATGAGCAAGTGACATAAAAAATGCAGAAGGTATGGGGTACTTGGCTGGTTCGTTTGGTAGGGCATGCAACTCTTGATCTTAGGGTCATGAGTTCAAGGCCCATGTTAGGGGTAGAGTTTACTTTAAAAAATGCAGAGAATGGTCTGGAGCACAATGTGAAAAAGACATTGTATGATAGAAGTTGGTAATTGTAGCCTTTCAGTGCTTATTTTTAGACCTACCTTATCTCTCAGGATTCCCCTGTAAGAATACTTCTCTGTATTACAGTTAACTTACTATCCCTCAAGTTCACCTATCTCTGTAGCTTGTTGTGGTAGCTTGTGTTGTTTTTACTCCTAATTCAATTACTTAAATAGATCTAGGATTATTCAAGTTATCGACATTTATTGAGTGAGCTTTGGGAGTTCTGTTTTTTTTTTTTTTTTTTTTAAGTAATTTTCCCATTTCCTGTAAGCTATCAAATTTATTGGCTTAAAGTTGTACATATTTCCTTATTCTTCCTTATTCTTCTAATGCCTGTAGGATCTGTAGAGATGCCTTCTCTCTCATTCCTAATATTGGTAATTTGTCACTTCTCTACTTTTTTCCTTAATCAGTCTGGTTAGAAATGTATCATTTATTGAACTTCTCAACCATCTTTTCATTTCATTAATTTTTCTCTAATGTTTTATTATTTTCAATTTCTCCTGTTATTTTCTTCCATCGACTTGCTTTGAGTTTAGTTTGATCTTTATGTAGTTTTTTTTTTTAACTTTTTTTTACATTTATTTATTTTTGAGAGACAGAGAAAGACAGAGCGTGAACAGGGAAGGGGCAGAGAGAGAGGGAGACATGGAATCCAAAGCAGGCTCCAGGCTCCGAGCTGTCAACACAGAGCCCGATGCGGGACTGGAACCCACAAACCGCGAGATCATGACCTGAGCCGAAGTCCGACTTAACCGACTGAGCCACGCAGGCACCCCTGATCTTTATATAGTTTTTAAGGTTGAAGCTTAGATTATTGATTCAAAACATTTCCTGTTTTTTAATGTAAGCGTTTTGCCATGTGTTAGAAATTTCAGTAATGTTGCGTTTTGATTTTTGTTAAGCTCAAAATATTTTCAGTATCCTTTTTTAATTGCTGTTTGATACATGAGTTACTTAGAAGTGTATTAATTTCTGGGACGCCTAGGTGGCTCATTTGGTTGGGCGTCCAGCTTCGGCTCAGGTCATGATCTCATGTTTCATGAGTCTGAACCCCACATCAGGCTCTGTGCTGACAGTTCAGAGCCTGGACCCTGCTTCAGATTCTGTGTCTCCCTCTCTTTCTCTGCCAATCCCCCCACTCACACTCTGTCTCTTTCTCTCAGAAATAAATAAAAACGGGCTCAGTCAGTTGAGTGTCCGATTTCAGCTCGGGTCATGATCTCAGGGTTCGTGAGTTTGAGCCCTATGTCTGGGTCTGTGCTGAAAGCTCAGAGCCTGGAGCATGCTTCAGATTCTGTGTTTCCCTCTCTGTGCCCCTCCCCTGCTTGCGCTCTTTCTCTCAAAAATAAATAAAACATTTAAAAAAAATTTTTAAACATTAAAACAAATTTTAAAAATAGAAGTGTGTTAATTTCCAAATACTTGGGGATTGTCCACATGTCCCCTAGGTTCAGATAATTTATATGATTTCAGTTATTTTCAACTTGTTAGGTTTCTTTGATAGCCCACAACATGATCTATCTTGGTGACTATTCCACATCCCCTTAAAGAATGTGTGTATTGGGGCGCCTGGGTGGCTCAGTCGGTTAAGCGGCCGACTTCGGCTCAGGTCATGATCTCGCGGTCCGTGAGTTCGAGCCCCGCGTCGGGCTCTGTGCTGACAGCTCAGAGCCTGGAGCCTGTTTCAGATTCTGTGTCTCCCTCTCTCTGACCCTCCCCCATTCATGCTCTGTCTCTCTCGGTCTCAAAAATAAATAAATGTTAAAAAAATAAAAAATTAAAAAAAAAAAAAAAAAGAATGTGTGTATTGCTGGGGTGCTTGGCTGGCTCACTTGGTAGAGCATGCAACTCTTGATCTCCCGGTCAAGAGTTTAAGCCCCTTGTTGAGTGTGGAGCTTACTTAAAAAAAAAAAAAAGAATGTATTGCTGTTGTTGGGGAAAATATTCTATAAATTATCAGGTCAGACTTGTTAGTGTTGTTCAAGTCTTTTATGTCATTATTTGTCTACTCATTCTCCATTACTGAGCAAAGTAGGTTTATTATAGATATCATATAGTTGAGGTCCAATCTGACAATCTCTGCTTTTTAATTTGGGTGTTTAAATCACTTACCATTATAGCAATTATTCGTATGGTTTGTTTAAATCTGCCATCTGGTGGGAGGCAATTCTTCATAAGTCTCTTGCATTTCTCTATGTCTTACAAGCAAGGTACTGACTGTCCTTTGTTTCTGACTACCTTTACACAGATGTTTATTTAGCAAACTACCTTGGAAGATAGATAATATCCCCCTTTAGAATAAAGAAAATAAAAGAGTTTACTTCCTCAGATACCAGGCTTTTCTGCAATAACACAACCCATTACTTATATCAGTGTCATGTATATGATTCCCTATTGATTACAATATACATCTTTAATTTCTTATAGATTATCATCAGAACTATCTTATTGCTTCATGTATGGCATAAGAACCTTATACCTCCAGTTCCTCCCTCTTTTGTGCTCCTTTTGTCACACTTTTAGATGTGTTATAAATCCTATAGCACATTATTAATGTCAGTTATCAAGACTCATTCTGTGACTATCAAGAAGTCCCATCTTTTTTAGGAATTTTTAAAAACATAATGTAAACTTGAATTGGAAATAATTTTCCAGGTTATTCTTTCTGAAAGAGGTAGTGAGCTTTGTACTGAACAAATCTTTTCTTTGCTTTTACTTGGTATCTTTCCATACATAACCTTCCTATGTCCTCTTAGAGGAAACCTGAGTGCTGATTCCATTTCTGTATAGACTGCCTTTTAAAGTGTTGGCGAGGGTTTCGTGTCAGGGAATTAGCAGGAAAGGCTGGAGGAAAGGTCAATAAGGGCATTTCCTTTTCCCCTCTTATTGTTAATTTCCTTCAGACAGCTAAAGAAGAAGAAATACTTTCTGCTACAGTCTTTATACCTTGCTTCAACTCTAGAGTGTTCCTTTTTTCCAGATTCTATTGTTAAAAACAGTTTCTTATGACATTTGGGGGTTCTAAAATATCACCCATAATCTTGCTTCCTATAATAGCCATTTCCTGCTGTCCTTTACTTTAGGCTTTGTGCATAATATTCCATTGATTTAACAAATCATAATTTATGAAGTATTTTCTTATGTAGTTTCATATTTTTCACCTTAATAAATTATGCCACAGTGAACATCGTTATCTCTTTTGTCTCTCATAAGGATATATTTCCATGAGTGGGCTTCTATATTTTGAAACTATCTGCATTTTTGTAGTTCTTATTATATGTTGTTAAAGTAAGGAAGAGGAGGACATTTGGAACATAGATACTTTGTGGGCGAAGATCTTACAACTTTGCCTAAAGAAAAGAAGGTGAGTCAAATTGGTTTTAGGTTTGTTGAGAGACTGGCTATGGCAAGGAAATTTTCAAAACTTTGGTTATGGATTTATACTTACTCTTTCTCCAGAGATTAGTGCTTAAGTTTAACCTCTAGATTTTTTAAAAAAATTATTTATTTAAGTAATTTCATTCAACATGGGGCTCAAACTCATGACCCCGAAATCAAGAGTCTCACACTCCCCTGAGTGAGTCAGGCAGGCACCCCCAGATTTTTTTTTTAAGTTTTATTGTGGTTTAATACATATCGCGTAAAATTTACCATATTAACTATTTTTATTCTATTTTTTATTTGAGAGAGAGAGAGTGAGCATGCGTGAGCAGGGGAGAGGGTCAAAGGGAGAGAATCCCAAGCAGGCTCCATACTCAGCACTAAGCCTGAATTTGGGCTTGATCCCATGACCCTGGGATCATAACCTGAGCCTAAATGAAAAGTCGATGCTCAACTGACTGAGCCACCCAGGCCCTTTATTTATTTATGTATTTATTTTTCTTTTTAATGTTTATTTTTGAGAGAGAGAGTGCAAGCAGGGGAGAGGAGAGAGAGAGAGAGAGACAATTTGAAGAGGCTCCACACTGTAGCGCAAAGCCCAACATGGGACTTGAACCCATGAACCCTAAGATCATGACCTGAGCCCATCAGACACTCAACCAACTGAGCCATCCAGGCACCCCTCCTTTAATTTTTTTACTAAAAATTTTTTTATTTTTATTTTTATTTTTTTTTTTAATTTTTTTTTTTTTAACGTTTATTTATTTTTGAGACAGAGAGAGAGCATGAACGGGGGAGGGGCAGAGAGAGAGGGAGACACAGAATCGGAAGCAGGCTCCAGGCTCCGAGCCATCAGCCCAGAGCCCGACGCGGGGCTCGAACTCACGGACCGCGAGATCGTGACCTGAGCTGAAGTCGGACGCTTAACCGACTGAGCCACCCAGGCGCCCCTATTTTTATTTTTTAAAGTAATCTCTACCCTCAGTGTGGGGCTCAAGCTCACCACCCTGAGATCTAGAGTCACATGCTCTCCAACTGAGCCAGCCAGGCGTTCCTAACCATTTTTTTTTTTTTAAGTGTACAATTTGGTGATATTAAGTACGTTTAGAATGTTGTACAGTCATCATCATCATACATAACTTTTCATCATGTTAAAGTAAAACTATACCCATTGAACAATAATTCATTCCCCCCAGCCCCTGGCAATCATAGTTCCACTTTTTGTCTCTGATTTTGACTACATTAAGTATCTCATATAAGTGGATTCATACTGTATTTGTCTTTTTCTGACTGGCTTTTTTCGATTAGGGTAATGTCCTCGAGGTTGATCCATGTTAAAATTTCCTTCCTTTTTGAGGCTGAATATTCCATTGTATGTATTATACCACATTTTGCTTGTTCATTCATCTGTCAATAGGCACTTGGGTGTTTTATCTGTTGTGAATAATGTTCTGAACACGGATGTACAAATATCTCAAGACCCTATTTTCAGTTCTTTTGAGCATATACCCAGAAGTGGAATTACTGAGTGTCATGGTAATTCTATTTTTAATTTTTTTAAGTTTATTATTATTTTTTTTATTTTTAGTAATGTCTACACCCAGTGTGGGTCTCAAACTCACAACCCCAAGATCAAGAGTTGCATGCTCTTCTGACTGAGCCAGTCAGGTGCCCCTCAATTTTTGATTTTTTGAGGAACCACCATACTGTTTTCCACAGCAGCTGTACCATTTTACATTCTTACCAACAGTGTACAAGGGTTTCCACTTTTTCCATGCCCTCACCAATGTCTCTTATCTTGATTTTTTGGTAATTGTTTTTTTTTGTTGTTTGTTTGTTTTGTTTTAAGTAGGCTTCGTGCCCAGTGCAGAGCCCAACACAGGACTTAAACTCACGACCCTGAGATCGAGACCTGAACCAAGATTAACAAACACTTAACTGACTGAGCCACTTGTTTTGTTTTTAATGTTTGTTTTTGGGAGAGAGAGAGGGAGAGTGTGTGTGTGCAAGAGCACAAGCAGGGGAGGGGCGGGAGGATGGGGGACAGAGGATCCTAAGCAGGCTGTGCACTGACAGCAGAGAGCCCAGTGTGGGGTTTGAACTCCCGAACCATGAGATCATGACCTGAGCTGAACTCAGATGCTTAACTGGCTGGACTACCCAGGCGCCCTGTTATTTTGTGTTTTTTGATAGTAGCCATCCTAATTGATGGGAGGTAGCATCTTAAAATTTTGATTTGCATTTCTCTGATAATGATTAGAGACACTCAGCATCTTTTCATGTGCTTATTGGTCATTTGTATGTCTTTAGAAAAATGTCTATTCAAGTCCTTTGCTCATTTTTTAATTACATTGTTTTTTGTTGTTGTTGACTTCCAAAGAGTTCTCTGTATATTCTGAATATTAATCCCTTATCAGATACATCATGTGCAAATATTTTCTCCCATTCTGTGGATTGTCTTCTTACCCTGGATACTGTCTTTCAATGCCTAAAATTTTAAAATTTTCATGATGTTCACTTTTTTTTCTTTTCTTGCCTGCGCCTTTGGTGTCATATCCAAGATAATATTGCCGAATCCAGTATCATGCAGTTTGAGTCCTATGTTTTCTTTTAAGTGTTTTATAGTTTTAGGTCTTACATTTAAGTCTTCAATCCATTGTGAGTTAGTTTTTCCAACTTCATTCTTTTATGTGAATATCCAGTTTTCCCAGCACCATTTGTTGAAAAGACTGTCCTTTAGGGGCGCCTGGGTGGCTCAGTCGGTTAAGCATCAGACTCTTGGTCTCTGATCAGGTCATGATCTCGCAGTTTATGAGACTGAGCTCCATGTAGGGCTCTGTGCTGATAGCGTGGAGCCTGTTTGGGATTCTCTCTCCCCCTCTTGCTCTCTGCCCCTCCCCAGCTCGCATGCTCTCTCTCTCAAAATACATACATACATTTAAAAAAAAAAAAAAAAAAGACTGCCCTTTCTCCATTAAAAGGACACCTTCGTCAAAAATCATTTGATAATATATGTGAGGGTTTATTTGGTGGCTCTTTATTCTATCTCATTGGTTTATATATCTGTCTTTTTTTTTAATCTTTTTTAATTTTCTTTTTTTTTTTTTTTTGAGAGAGAGAGAGATGGAGTGCAAGCATGGGAGGGGCAGAGAGAGAGAGAGAGAGAGAGAGAGAGAGAGAGAGAAACCAAAGCAGGCTCCAGGCTCACAGAGCCTGATGCGGGACTTGAACCCACAGGCTGCAAGATCATGACCTGAGCTGAAGCTGGACGCCCAACTGACTGAGCCACCCAGGTGCCCCTGTATAACTGTCTTTATGCCAGTACCACACTGTTTTGAGCTTTGTGGTAAATTTTGAAATTAGGCAGTGTGAGTCTTCTAGTTTTCTTCTTCCTTTTCTGAGCTGTTTTGGCTATTCAGAGTCCTTCAAGATTTCATATGAATTTTAGAATGGGTTTTTTGTTTGTTTGTTTGTTTCTGCAAAAAATACCATCAGGTTGTTGACAGGAATTGCATTGAATCTGTAAATCACATTATATAGTATTGACATCTTAACAATCTTAAGTCTTCCAAGCAATGAACATGGGATATGTTTCCATTTATTTATGTCTTAATTTCTCTAATCAGGGGGCGCCTGGGTGGCTCAGTCGGTTGAGCGACCGACTTCAGCTCGGTCATGATCTCACAGTTTGTGAGTTCGAGCCCCGCATCGGGCTCTGTGCTGACAGCTCAGAGCCAGAGCCTGCTTCGGATTCTGTGTTCCCCCTCTCTCTGCCCCTCCCCCACTCATGCTTTGTCTCTCTCTGTCTCAGAAATAAATAAACATTAAAAAAAATTTTTTTTAATTCTCTAATCAGTTGTAGTTTTCATTGTATAAAAGTATTTCACCTCCTTGGATAGGTTGATTTCTAAGTATTTTATGCCTTTTAATGCTATTGTAAATGCAACCGTTTTTGTAATTTTCTTTCAGATTGTTTATTATTATGTATGAAAATACAACTGATTTTTGTGTTTGTATCCTGACTTTGTATCCTGCTACTTTGCTGAATTAGAATATTAGTTGTAAAAGATTTTTTTGTAGACTCTTTAGAGTTTTCTACATGAAATATCCATTCTATGAACAGAGATAATTTTACTTTTTTCTTTCCAATTTGGATGCCTTTTACACTTTCTTGACTAATTGCTCTGGTTAGAACTGCCAAGTACTATGTAAGTAACATAAAAGTGAAGAAAGTAGATATCTTTGTCTCGTACCTGATCTTAGGAGGAAAAGAGCTTTCAGTCTTTCACTATTGAGTATGATGTTTGCTGTGGGTTGTTTTGTTTTGTTTTTTTTAGTATGGCTTTTATTATGTTGAGGTGATTTCCTTCTATTCCTAGTTTGTTGAATGTTTTTATAAGGAAAGGGTGTTGAATTTTGTCAAATGATTTTTCTATATGAATTGATATGATCATTTGAATTTTCTTTAAATGTTTATTTTTGAGAGAGAGTGAGGGAAGGGCAGAGAGAAAGAGGGAGAAACAGAATCTGAAGCAGACTCCAGACTCTGAGCTATTAGCACAGAGCCTGATGTGGGCCTCGAACTCCTGTACTGCGAAATCATGACCTGAGCCAAAACTGGATGCTTAACTGACTGAGCCACCCAGGCACCCCTGAGATGATCATTCGGTTGTTGTTGTTGCTGTTGTTGTTTTTTACCTTCATATTGTTATGTGGTATATTACATCGATTGGTTTTTGTATATTAAACCACCCTTGCATTCCAGGAATAAACCCCACTTGGTCATGATGTATAATCCTTTTTAGTATGCTGCTGAATTTTGTTTGCTGGTATTTTATTGAGTATTTTTGCATTGGTATTCATAAGGGATAGTGGTCTATAGTCTCCAGTATCTTTGTCTAGCTTTGGTATCAGAATAATGCTGGCATTAGAATGAGTTAGGAAATGTTTCCTACCCTTCTAATTTTTTTCTGAAAATGTTTGAGAAGGATTGGTGTTAGTTCTTTAAATATCTGATTGAATTTACCAATGAAACCATTAGGTTCAGGAGTTTTCTTTGTTGGGAGATTTTTTAAATTACTGATTCAGTCTCCTTACCAGTTATAGGTCTATTAAGATTTTCTGTTTCTTCATGGTTTAATCTTGGTGGGTTTGTATTTCTAGGAATTTGTACATTTCATTCAGGTTATCCAATTTATTATAGTGGTTCATTTCTGTAGAATCAATAGTAATGTCTCCATTTCTGGTGTTTTTTTTGTTCTTTTTTTAAGTTTATTTATTTTGAGAGAGAGAGTGTGGGAGGGGCAGAGAGAGATGGAGAGAGAGAATCCCAAGCAGGCTCTGCACCATCAGCACAGAGCCAGATGTGAGGCTTGAACTCACAAACTGTGAGATCATGACCTGAGCTGAAACCGAGTCAGACACTTAACCGACTGAGCCACCCAGGCGCCCCTCCATTTCTGTTTTTATAATTTGTGTCTTTTCTCTTTTGTTGTTAATCCATATAACTAAAAGTTTATCCATTTTGTTGATCTTTTCAGAGAACTAACTTTTGGTTTTGCTGATTTTCTCAGTTTTTTTTTCTGTACTCTTCATTTATCTCTGCTCTAATCTTTATTATATCCTTCCTTCTGCTAGCTTTGGGTTTAGTTCCTTCTTTTCTTGTTCCTTAATTATAATGTTAGATTGTTGATTTGAGATTTAACATTGTTTTTAAGATTTTTTTTAATGTTTATTTATTTTAGAGCATAAGCAGAGGAGGGGCACAGAGACAGGGGGACAGAGGATTTGAAGTGGGTCTGTACTGACAGCAGCAGGTCTTGAACTCACAAACCCTGAGAACATGACCTGAGCAGAAGTTGGACGCTTGACCGACTGAGCCACCCAGGCTCCCTGAGAGTTTTTTTATTATAAACATTTATACTTGTAAATTTCCTTCTTAACACTGCTTTCACTTCATCCCACAAGCTTTGGCACGTTGTGTTTTTGTTTTCATTCATCTCTGTTGTCTAATTTCCCTTGTGCTTTTGTCTTTGAGCCATTGTTGTTTAAGATTATATTGTTTAGGGGCACGTGGGTGGCTCAGTGGGTTGAGCATCCAATTTAGGCTTAGGTGGTGGTCTTGCAGTTCATGAGTTTGAGCCCCACATTGTGCTTGCTGCTGTCTGCACAGAGCCCCTTCGTATCCCCTGTCCCCCTCCCTCTGCCTCTCCCCCGCTTGTGTGCCCTCTCTCTCAAAAATAAACATTAAATATATAAAAAATTAAAGAAATTTTTAAAAAAAGATTATGTTAATTTCTACAGATTTGTGAATTTTCCAATTTTACTTCTGTTGTTGATTTCTGACTATCCTGTGTGTGAAAGAAAATATGTTGTGCACCTAAGAAGAATATGTGTGCTCTTGTTGGGTAGTGTGTTCTGTATATATCTGTTAGATCTAGTTATTGTGTTGTTTAAATATTATGTTTCCTTATGTATCTTCTGTCTGGTTGTTCTGTCCATCACTGAGGGTAGGGTATTGAAGTCTCCAAACTGTTACTGTAGAGTTGTCTGCTTTTCCCTTTACTTCTGTTTTTGCTTCATGTATTTTGCTGGTATGTTATTAGGTGCCTAAATATTTATAATTGTTATATCTACTTGCTGTGTTATACTTTTATTAATGTGTGTAATAATTTTTTTTTGTCTCCTGTAAACTTTTTTCATTTAATGTCCATTTCTCTGATATTAGTATACCTACCCTTTCTCTCTTTTTATTATTACTTGCATGGGCTATCTATTTCCATCCTTTTATATTCAATCTATTTGTGTTTTTGGATCTAAAGTGAGTCTCTGGTAGACAGATATATTTTGGATCATGTGTTTTTATATGTACTGCTGATCTTTGTTTTTTAATTGGAGAGTTTAATCCATTTACATTTAATTACTGATAGGGATTTCTGTCATTTTGCTGTTTGTTTCTGTAGGCATTATAGCTTTTTTTGTCTCACATTGCCTGCATTACTGTCATTTGTATTTAGTTGATTTTTTTGTAGTGAAGTGTTTGAATTCTTTTCTCATTTTCTTTTGTGCATATTCTGTGGGGTTTTTTTTTTGTGGTTACCATGGGGATTACACTGAATATCCTATTGTTGCAACATTCTAATTTGAATTTAACTAACTTAATTTCAATAACATACAAAAACTCTGCTCCTTTACAACTTTGTCCACACCCATTTCAATTGTTAATATCACAAAATTGAATCTTTATACACTGTGTGCCCCCAGACATAAACTAGTAATTCTTTTAAATGCATTAGTCTCTTGGGGTGCCTGGGTGGCTCAGTCAGTTGAGGATCCGACTTCAGCTCAGGTCATGATCTCACAGTCCATGAGTTCAAGCCCCACATCGGGCTTTGTGCTGACAGCTCAGAGCCTGGAGCCTGCTTCGGATTCTGTGTCTCCCTCTCTCTCTGCCCCTCCCTTGCTCATGCTCTGTCTCTCTCTCTCTATCAAAAATAAATAAACATTAAAAAAAATAAATAAATAAATGCATTAGTCTCTTAAATTATATAGAAAACAACATATCGATTTATAAATCAAAATTACAAAAATACTAGTGTTTGGACTAATAATTTTTTAAAAATATATTAGTCTCTCTCTTAAAAACTGAGAACAGGGGCGCCTGGGTGGCGCAGTCGGTTAAGCGTCCGACTTCAGCCAGGTCACGATCTCGCGGTCCGTGAGTTCGAGCCCCGCGTCAGGCTCTGGGCTGATGGCTCGGAGCCTGGAGCCTGTTTCCGATTCTGTGTCTCCCTCTCTCTGACCCTCCCCTGTTCATGCTCTGTCTCTCTCTGTCCCAAAAATAAATTAAAAAACAAAACAAAACAAAAAAAAAAACTGAGAACAAACTGAGGGTTGATGGGGGGTGGGAGAGAGGGGAGGGTGGGTGATGGGTATTGAGGAGGGCACCTTTTGGGATGAGCACTGGGTGTTGTATGGAAACCAATTTGACAATAAACCTCATATTTAAAAATATATATATATATTAGTCTCTTAGATCATGTAGAAAACAAAGTGGAGTTACAAACTTGTCAAAATAATACTAGCTTCCGGGGCGCCTGGGTTGCTCCGTCGGTTAAGCATCTGACTTCGGCTCAGGTCATGATCTCACGGTACGTGAGTTCAAGCCCCACATTGGGCTCTGTGCTGACAGCTTGGAGCCTGGAGCCTGCTTCTGATTCTGTGTCTCCCTCTCTGTGACCCTCCCCCATTCATGCTCTCTCTCTCAAAAATAAATAAACATTTAAAAAATAATAATAATAAAAATAATACTAGCTTCCATAATTTTCCATGTATTTATTTTTATTGAGATCTGTATTTTTTCATATGGATTTGAGTTACTGCCTAGTGTTTCTTCATTTCACCCTTGAGCATATCTTTCAGGATAGGCCTAGTGATAAGAAATCTCTTAGCTTTTGTTTATCTAGAAATGTCTTAATTTCTCCCTCACTCTTGAAGGATAGTTTTGTCAGATATAGGAGTTTTGGTTGGCAGGTTTTTTTTTCTTTTAAGACTTTGAATATGTCAGCCCACTACCATCAGGCTTCCAAAGTTTCTAAGGACTCTCCTTTTTTCTTTCTTTTTTTAAAATAGGCTCCACACTCAGCATGGAACCCAACACAGGGCTTGAACTCACACCCTGAGCTGAGCTGAGATCAAGAGTAGGACACTTAACTAGCTGAGCCACCCAGGTGCCCCTCTGCTCTTTTTCTTATTGAGGATCCCTTGTATGTGACAATTCACTTTCCTCTTGTTGCTTTCAAGATTCTCTTTAGCTTTTGAACGTTTGATTATAATGTATCTCAGGGTTGATCTCTGTGACTTCATCTTTATTGGAATTTGTTGAGCTTCTTGGGTATTTATTTTCATGTCTTTCATCAAATTGGTAACCTTTCAGCCATTACTTCTTCAAATAGTCTCTCTGCCCCTTTCTTCTCCTTCTGGGATTCCCACAATGTATATGTTGGTCCACTTAGTAGTGTCCCACAGGTTCCTCAGGTTCTGTTTTTATTCATTCTTTTTTCTTTCTGCTCCTCAGACTCAGTAGTTTCCATCGTCCTATCTCCAAGTTTTTTAATTCTTTGTTCTGCCTACTCAAATCTGCCTTTGAATCCCTCTAGTGAATTTTTCCTTTCAGTTATATTTTTAGCTCCATATTTCTTTTTGGTTTCCTTTTAGGTTTCCTACTGCTTTGTTCATACATCATTTTCTTGACTTTCTCCACATCTTTATTTAGTTCTTTGAGCATTGTTAATATTGCTTCAGCATCTGGCTAGTAGATCTGTTATTAGGTCTTCTTCCAGGATAGCTTCTTTTGACTTAGTTTTTTCCCTTGAATGGGCCATGGTTTACTGGTTTTTCTGTGTGTGCTTTGTGATTTTTTTGTTGACAACTGCATATTTAAATCTAATAATGTTATCTCTAGAAATCAGGTTCTTCCCTTCCCCAGGGATTATTGTTTTTAAAGTTATTTTGATGGTTTGGGTTTTATGTTGTTTTGTTTTCATTGTTATGGGCGGTCTCTGTGCCAAGGATCAGCCTGAGGTGTAAACTTAAGGTCTTCTCAAGTTGAGATATAATGGCTGAAATTTTTCTAAATTTGATGACAACTATAAGCCCACAGATCCAAGAATCTCAATGTGTGCCAAACACACGAAACATGAAGGGAACTAAACCAAAGCACCTTTACTCAATTTCCTCAAGACAGAGATAAAGAGAAAGTATTAAAACCAGTCAGATGAAAAGACACATCACAGAAAGAGAAACAAAGATAAGGATGACAGCATGTTTCTCATCAGATGTGGTAGAAGTATGAAGACAGTGGAGTAACATCTCGAAAGTGCTGAAAGAAAAGGGGCACCTGGGTGGCTCAGTCAGTTAAGCATCCAACTTCGGCTCAGGTCATGATCTTGTGGTTCATGAGTTCAAGCCTTGCATAGAGCTCTGTGCTGACAGTTCAGAGCCTGAAGCCTGCTTCAGATTCTGTGTCTCCCTCTCTCTTTGCACCCCCCTCTCAAAAATAAACATTTAAACAATTTTCTCGAAATAAAAAGTGCTCAAAAAAAAAAGAAAACAAACTCAGATTCTATACCCAGCAAACATATCCTTCAAAAACACTGGTGAAATAAAGGCTGCTTCACATATGGAAAAGTTCAAGGGATTCACCACAAGACTCGTACTACTAGAAGTGTTAAAGAAGGTACTTAAGGGATAAGGGGAAGGATAACAAATAGAAATCTGGAGCCACACAAAAGAATGATGAGTAAAAGTTTTCTTTAAAAGATAATTGCTGGGGTGCATGAATGGCTCAGTTGGTGAAGTGTCCATGAGCTCACAGTCGTGAGATCGAATCCTGCATCAGGCTCTGCACTGAGCATGGAACCTGTTTAAGATTCTCTCCCTGTCTCTCTCTGTGCCCTCCACTCATACAGGTGTGCATGCTCCCTCCCTCCCTTCCTCTCTCTCTCTCTCTCTCTCTCTCTCAAAAATAAACATTAAAAAAAATACTGCTTAAAGGAAAAAGTAGTAAATTAATCATGAGGTTTTTAATAGATGTAAAAACAGAACAGTAGGACAAAGGCCAGGAAGGGGTAAAGGGAATCACTGGTGTAAGATTCTTACCCTGTGCATAAAGTTGTATATTACTTGAATGTAGAATGTAATAATTTAAAGATTGGTGTATTTGAAAGGCCTAAGGCAGTTACAAAAATGAAAAAACTGATAAGCCAACAGAAGATATAATAGAATCATAAAAAGTTCTCAGTCTAAAAGAAGACAAAAGAGGGAACAAAGAAGGGCTGGGACAAATTGAAGACATGGCAAGATGGTACATTTAAGGCCAATCATATCAATAATCATACTTCATGAAAATTTTCCAAATACCTTAATTAATATCAGATGAGATAAAAAAGCAAGATCCAATTATATGCTGCTTATAAGGAAACCACTTTAATAAGACATAAATAGGTTAAGTGTAAAAGGATGAAAAAAGAAGCCCTGTTACATCTACTATAAAGAAGGCTGGAGAGGCTGTATAAATAACAGATGAGGTAGATTTCAGAACAAAGCCATTACCGGGGAAAAAATCATTTCGTAAAGGGCAGAGGGTCAACTCTGTAAGAGGTCATAACAATCTTATGTATTTATGTACCTAACAGCTGCAAAATACATGAAGCAAAAACTGACAAAATTGTGAGAAGAAACCGACAATTTTCACAATTACAGTCAAAATTTCAGTACCTCTCAATAATAAAATGTAGAAAAGTAATACACCTGAAACTAATATATGTCAATTACATCCCAATTTTCTGAAAAAGAAAACAATGATATAAAAATTTTGGACTATACTATCAATCGATTTAATGTACTTGACATTTATATAGTACTCAACAACAGCAGAAAATACTTTTTTCAAGTGCACAAGGGAACTTTATCGAGATAGGTCATATTCTGGACAACAGGGCAAGTATCAATACATTTAAAAGGATTCAAAATCATGCAAAATATGTTCTTTGACAAAATAAAATTTTAAACTAAATTTGACATTTAGAAATTGGTAATAGAACAGTTTCTGGGAAACCTCCAAATATATGGGAACTAAATAACACATTTCTACACAGCTCATCAATCAACAAAGAAACCTAAAGGGAAATTACAACTTATTTTTTTAAGTGCAAAGTGAAAACAATATATCAGAATTTGGAGAATACAGCTAAAACAAAATTTAAATGACAATTTATAATATAAATGCCTGTGTTTGCAGTCAAATGCTCTGCCCCTGAGCTATCTCCACTACCTGTGTTTGAAAAGAAGAAAAATCTCAAATCAATGACATAAGCTTCCACCTTAAACTAGAGAATAAAGAATAAATGAAACTCAAAGTAAGCAGAAGAAAGGAAATAGAAGTGTGGAGATCAGTGAAATTGGTAAACCTTTAGCTAGACTAATAGGAAAAAAGAGAAATGGCAAAAATTACTAATATCAGGAATGAGAAATGACTTAAGTGTAGATATGTATTAGAATATTGTGGACAATAAATTTAATAATTTAAATGAAAGGGACAAATACCTCTATAGAGAAACCTACCAAAGCTCACTCAAGAAGAAATAGGGGGCACCTGGGTGGCTCAGTCAGTTGTGTTGATTTCTTGATTTCTGCTCAGATCATTATCTCACAGTTCGTGGGATTGAGCCCCGCATCCAGCTCTGCAGTGCAAAACCTGCTTGGGGTTCTCTCTCTCTCTCTCTCTCTCTCTCTCTCTCTCTCTCTCCCTTTCTCTCTCTCCCCCGCTCATGCACATGCTCTTTCTCTCTCAAAATAAATAAACTTAAAAAATAAAAAAGTAGGATGAGTCAACTAGACTTGTTATGGTGATTATTTCACAATATATGCAATTATCAAATCATGAAGTTTTTACTATAATGTTATATGTCAATTATATCTTATTTTTAAATGATAAAAAGTGAGAAATAAGTTTCTTCATTATCTGTGTAACTATTAGAGTTTGAAGTTATAATTAGAAACCCCACAAAGAAAACACCAGGCCCAGATGGCATTTCTAGTGAATTCTGCCATATATTTAAGGAAGGAAAAAAACCCATTCCTCACAAAGTCCCTTAGAAAATTGAAGACGATGGAACACTCCCTTACTCTAGGAAACCAATTAGTATAATTGTCCACACTAACGGACTGTCAAAGAAAAAAACATTATCTTCTCAACACTTGCACAAAAAACATTGACAGACTTATAACATCCATTCTTGATAAACTCCCAACAAACTAGGAATCATCATTTATGAAAAGCCTACACCAAACACCATGTTTAATGTTGAAAGACTGCTTTCCCTGTACATTCAGAAAGAAGGCAATGCTCTCACCTCTGACCTCTGCTGGCACCTCTTCTGTTCAATATAGTACTGAATGTTCTACCGGTGCAGTGAGGCAAGAGAAAGAAAGAATGAGCCAAGATAGAGTAATAGGAAATGGATTTTCCGTCTTACCTGCAACAACCGAAAAACAAGACTAAATATATGAAACGGTGGTTTTCAAGACATTAGGCATCAGACAACTATACAGCAATGTTTGGTTATTGGGAAACAAATACAGCCCTACTAGTTGGCCCAGCTTACTGCCTGAATATAGTTGCCAGGTTGCAGGGAGGGGGACCCCAGGTATAATCTGGACATCTCCCTGTATCAAAGAGAGGAAACTGGGTTAGTGGCAGGCCAAGGTGGTTGGAATTCTCAGGGTAAAATATCCAACAGGACAGAGACGCATAAAGAGTACTCTGGATTTGGCAGTTTTCCTCAGCTGAGAACATGCATCTAAACAAAAAACCCGGGGCGCCTGGGTGGCTCAGTCGGTTAAGCGTCCGACTTCGGCTCAGGTCACCATCTTGCGGTATGTGAGTTCGAGCCCCGCGTCGGGCTCTGTGCTGACTGCTCAGAGCCTGGAGCCTGTTTCAGATTCTGTGTCTCCCTCTCTCTCTGACCCTCCCCTGTTCATGCTCTGTCTCTCTCTGTCTCAAAAATAAATTTAAAAAAAACGTTGAAAAAAAATTTTAAACAAAAAACCCAAAGACTTGGAAATAAGTCAAAGAAAGGAGGGCCTTGTCTTTTCAGTGTGTTCCCGGAGCATTGTTTAACAGACCCATCCAAAGTTTATGGACTTCATTTTTTCTTTTTTTATGTTTATTTATTTTGAGAGAGAGTGCACATGTGCTGGGAAAGGGCAGAGAAAGGGGGAATGAGAATCCCAAGCAGGCTCTGTACTATCAGCACAGAGCCCAGTGAGGGGCTCTATCTCACGAACAGAATCATGAGATCATGACCTGAGCTGAAGTCAAGAGTTAGACGCTTAACCAGCTGAGGCACCCAGGCACCCCTCAAGGTTTATGGACTTCTTTAGGATTACTGTACCTGTATCTGCTGTTACTGTTTACCATCTGTAGAGCCCAAACTGTGGAGCTCCATGTTATCTTGTAGGTTTTTATCCAGTAGAAAAAGGCTGTGGTTTTATTGCCCTGAAACTCATTTACCAGTTTTAGCACGTAACCTAGCAATCTTAATCTAGCAGTCTTTTTAAAAATAAAATATCTATATAAATACACAACTCCTCCAATACTCTTGGAACCAGTTTTACTATCTTGGGCGCATCATTAACTAGTTAATAAGTTTTTGACATGGTTTTATTTTATTATTTGTATGAAAGCCATATTTTCAACTTTTTGAATATTTTACTTTGATAGGGTTCCACTGAGATGCCCAAGCGGACACTTACACCAGAGTCAGTTAAGGAGTGCTGCTAGAAGGGCATCTCATGGAATATTTAAGCCCTTACATACCTTTTTCTTCTTTTCTTTTTTCAAGTGTGTCTGTGTGTGTCTGTGTATATGCACACGTGTACCCTGAGAATAAATCCCAAAGGAAATAGAACTATTTATTTTTGATCTCTTTTTTTTATTCCTGGCCCTGTGGTTTTCTTTTTGTTTCTGGTTCTTGACCAAAGTTGGTTCTAGTTCTGACTTGCAACATAGTTGATAAACTATTTTCAATTGGTGACAGCAACAAGTGGGGATCTGATGTTATGGCCTGAAATTTTGGTCATCAATATCAGCATGGTATTTCATTAGCTAATGGATGGGAGACTATGGCTTGTTACTCTTTTTTTCTTTTTGAATGCGTTCCTATTAGTGAGGTCATATCAATTAAGAAGATAATTTGTGAACACTGGAAAATATCTCTTTGAGATCAGGACTGATGATATTTTGTGTTCTGTGTTTACTTTGACCCATAGCTGTAATTGTCGAACTAAAGCTTTCTGTGATTCTGTGTGCCTTTATGAGAAAATGCTTTGCCTCTCATATAAATTTGTAACATTTTCTTATCTCTGAGTATATTAATAAGTTATACTCTTCATTTACACAATACAAAGCCACCACATGTAATTCCTTTTTTTAATTTAAATTTTAATTTTTTTTAATTAACATCCAAATTAGTTAGCATATAGTGAAACAATGATTTCAGAAGTAGATTCCTTAATGCCCCTTACCCGTTTAGCCCATCACCCCTCCCACAACCCCCTCCAGCAACCCTCAGTTTGTTCTCCATATTTATGAGTCTCTTCTGTTTTGTCCCCCTCCCGGTTTTTATATTATTTTTGCTTCCCTTCTCTTATGTTCATCTGTTTTGTCTCTTAAAGCCCTCATATGAGTGAGGTCATGATTTTTGTCTTTCTCTAACTGACTAATTTCACTTAGCATAATAGCCTCCAGTTCCATCCACGTAGTTGCAAAGGGCAAGATTGCATTCTTTTTGATTGCCAAGTAATACTCCACTGCATATATATACCACATCTTCTTTATCTGTTCATCCACCGACGGACATTTGGGTTCTTTCCATACTTTGGCTATTGTCGATAGTGCTGCTATAAACATGGGAGTGCATGGGTCCCTTCGAAACAGCATCCCTGTATCCCTTGTATAAATACCTAGTAGTGCAATTGCTGGGTCGTAGGGTAGTTCTATTTTTAGTTTTTTGAAGAACCTCCATACTGTTTTCCAGAGTGGCTGCACCAGCTTGCATTCCCAACATGTAATTCCTTTTTATCCTGTCACCTCTTGGATGCCTTTGTGAAGGTTGTATGTGTAGATGTGTATGCAGCTGCATATGGATATGTTTTGTATGTGTACAACATTTTGGGTTGTTTTTAGTGGGAGGGGTTGGGGTTGCCAAATAAAATTAGAGGGCAGCAGTTTAATTTGGATTTCAGATAAACAATATTTTTTCAGTATAAATATATCTGAAATTCACATTTAACTGGGTATCTTGTTTCTTTGCTACATCTGGCAACCCCGAGGGCAATGGGGATCAATTCAAATAATCTAGACTACCATCACTAGAAACAAACATCATTTCTTTTTTCAAATTCTTAATCTTTGGCTAGAAATTTCAAAGACATTTAAATAATTACTTTTTTAAAAGATTATTCTTGTTTGTTATTTTAGTTTTGAAGGGAATAGCTCTAGCTTTTATCCATTAAATAGAATACTGGCTCTTGAGTTGAAATACAGTTTTTTATACTACGGATTGTGTAATGAAGAATTACCCAAAGAGATGTCTAGCTTCTGCCCTTTGATACCAGAAGGTGATTTCTGGGATCTGATCGACAGGAATGTCCTGCCTGATGGGAATGTCTTTGTTAGCTGGGGGCTTAGAACAACAACAAAAAAGTTTAACACTGTGGTTTATGTGGTTATGTGGTTTATGGCTGTGGGCCATACCATATTAGTTCCAACTTCCAGAAGAATTGATGACTAAAGGTATTATCTCAACCTTGGGAGGGAATGAAAATTAAGAATTAGCCAGGTGAGCTAAGCCTTAATAAAATCAAGCCTTAATAAAAATTCTGGACACCAAAGGTTAATAAGCTAAGCTTCTCTGGTTGGCAGTATTGTGTGTACATGGTCACACATTGTGACAAGAAGGAAGTAACACCATGTATGATTCCATGGGGACAGATGAGTAGAAGCTCTGCATGTAACCTCCTCCTTGAGTCTGCCCTGTGCATCTCTTCCCTTGGCCGATTTTGATTTAAATCTTTAGGGGTGCCTGGGTGGCTCAGTTGGTTAAGCGTCCAACTCGTGACCTCCGTTCAGGTCATGATCTCACGGTTTGTGAGTTCGAGCCCTGCGTCAGGCTCTGCATTGATGGCACGGAGCCTGCTTGGGATTCTGTCTCTCCTTCTCTCTGCCTTTCCCCCACTTGTGTGTGTATGTGTGCATGTGTGCAGTCTGTCTCTCTCTCTCTCTCTCTCTCTCAAAATAAATAAATAAACTTTAAAAAATAAAATAAATCTTTACTCTGTAACAAACTGTAATTGTAAATATAAAAGCTTTCAGGGAGTTCTGTAAGTCCTTCTAGGGAATTACCAAAGCAGAAGATAGTTTTCAGAACCCCCCAAATTTACAATGGGTGTGAATTAGTAAGGCTAGTCTTGTGGGTACTGTTCCTTCAAACTACAGTTGGATTAACTCTGGATAGGATATATTTATACTGTTGATAAGAACATTAGTGAATTTTATTATGCCTTCTTTTCAAACTTCCATTGAAATAATTAGTAAACTTATCTTATCTGATGGAGTGTTTTTTAAACAATAAACTCTATGCCCATCCTGGGGCTCAAACTCATTACCTAGATTGAGTCGCATGCTCTACCAACTGAGCCAGTCAGGGGCCCCTAGAGCTTTTTTTAATATTAATCTGTCATAAGGATGGACGCAGGCTTTGTGGAACCTGAAACTTCTATAATTTGGGTGAATCTTTTTAAAAAGTATATAAAATTATAAATATGGAATCATACATAGAAATGAGAATTTATTTAGAATGAAAAAAGAAGTAAATTAAAATATTTTAACTTGACCACATAAAATCATGAAATCTATAAAACAACATAATATTTTTATTAACTAATGATTGAATCACTTCTATAATGCATTTTTCCTGCAACTCTTTGATTGCTTCTTAATATAAGCTTTTGTAATATTTTCTATTAAGTAAATAGACAAATCATTCTTTTCTCTTTCATGGTTGTTTGAAATTTATTTTGAGTGTTTAAAAAAGTTTCTTCAGCTTTGCAATTTGTCATTAATAATACCATATAGTTTCTTAAAATGTCAAGTTTGCTAAAATCTCTATCAAGTTTCTTTCGTATATAATCTCCAGATTTCAGGGTGTTTCAAATTTTCTTGTGCAATAACTAATCCTAAAGTACTCTTTGTATTAATGACACTAATGCCATAGATATCTTCCTCTAGCGAGTATTATGAGTTATGTTCTCTTTGTAGTCAATTCAGCAACAAATTGAAAGCTAGTTCTAATATGTTTATATGATTCATTTCCCTTCATTGATTGGATTAATAAATAATCCAAGAAACTATTTACCTCTATTTGAAATTTAGCTCATACTCTTAAAAAATTAATGATTATAGCGGCACCTGGGTGGCTCAGTCGGTTAGGTGTCTGACTTCAGCTCAGGTCATGATCTCACGGATCGTGGGTTCGAGCCCCATGTCAGGCTCTGTGCTGACAGCTCAGAGCCCGGAGCCTGCTTCAGATTCTGTGTCTCCCTCTCTCTCTGCCCCTCCCCTACTTGCACTCTGTGTCTCTCTCAAAAATAAACATTTAAAAAAATTAATAATTTTGATATAATATAAAAATGTTCCTGTTATAATTCACTTCTTAATTAAAAAAATACAAATTTGCTGATTCCATAGCTGCTCTTTATTGCTTTTATTTCCTAATCTGAATTTTCCTTTGATTTTTTAATATATAAATTTAAAGATGACAAAATTCATCTTTATATAAATCCAAATTAGGAGGCTAACATTTTTCACTTTATTAAAATATTTCAAAATGTCTCTTCAAATTGCAATGGAAATGGCGTATTAAGCTTTATACCACAAGTCATTCCCATCAAAAAAGAGGAAAAAAAATCTATGGTACATTTGATATTGCATATGTTGCATTATCAGTATGTTTCTGACAGGAGTATCTTTGCTTTCAATTAGGTCTTCATGAGACTGGAATCCTCTATTGACAATTTTATGTGACCTTTAACATGTACCTTCCTGTGCCTATGCCAGGTATATTGGCATGGTAGGTTTTAGGAGTATTCCTGGATGCGTTCCTTCACTGGGAGGGTTAGCAATAATTTAACTGTGTGCAAAAGCAACTCAACTGCATACAGTATCTCACCTAACTAAAGTATACCCCCGGCTCAACTTCTTAGCCACATCCAAAAATATCTGTGACCTGATACAAGGGGATATGTGATAAAGGGAAAATCTAAGTGGAAAGAGACAATAATCTTAACCTTGATTTTTGCAAATTAAAAATATATTTGATCATGTAAAGATTGCTTGGGTCCCTCCTAGGACCTTGGAAGGGCCTGTATATGTGAGAAGGCCTGAAGCTTAAGCTTTATCTTCGTGTTGTTTTTTTTTGTAATTTTAATTTAATTTTTTATTTTCAGAGAGAGAGCATGTGAGTGGGGGAGAGGGGCAGAGAGAGAGAGAGAATCCCAAGCAGAGAGAGAGAGAGAGAGAGAGAGAAAGAGAATCCCAAGCAGGCTCAATGCTTAGCATGGAGCCTGAGGCGGGGCTCGATTCCATGACCCTGGGATCATGACCTGAGCTGAAATCAAGAGTTGGACGCTCATTGATCTTCACTAATGGAGGCACCCCTTCATGGTTCTTAAAAAAAATTTTTAAGGGGCGCCTGGGTGGCTCAGTTGGTTAAGCGTCCAACTTCAGCTCAGGTCATGATCTCACGGTCTGTGAGTTCGAGCCCCATGTCGGGCTCTGTGCTGACAGCTTAGAGCCTGGAGCCTGCTTCAGATTCTGTGTCTCCCTCTCTCTCTGCCCCTCCCCCACTCATGCTGTGTCTCTCTCACTCTCAAAAATGAATGAATGTTAAAAAAATAAATAAATAAAATAAAATAACAAAAAAATTTTTAAGTAAGTCTCTACATCCAATGTAAGGCTTGAACTCATAGCCCTGAGTTCAAAAGTCATGTGCTCTATCAACTGAGCCAGCCAGGCACCCCTTTAAATGTTTTACTTTAAAAATTCATGTGAATTTTGCTTATATTTTATTCCATTTATGTTCATCACCATTTAACATGCAAAGAATGTTTTTAAAAACTTAACTCACGTTCAGTGGCCACTCTTTGAACGGGGGGGGGGGGGGGGGGAAACAGTAAAGCCAGTGTTTCAGTTTTGTCATTGCTTTGCATCCTTATAATTTCTTTTCCTGTCTTTTCTCCTTGGGTTTATCATTTGAGAATATGATATTTTCTGGAAATTTGCAAGGAACACAAAAACCAAGTCGCAGTAGCTTAAACAAATATAAATTTATTTATCCCACAACAAGAAATCTGAGATAGGTAGTCCAGTTATCGGCCATTCATTGGTATATAGCACTGAATAAATACTGATGATAGATATATGATGATGCCATTCAGATACCCAGGCTACCTTCATCTTTCCTGCTGCTTCCCTTGTCACATAGGGCATTATCCTTGTGCCTATCCCCTTGTGATCACAAGAAAGGAATGCTGGTCTGCTAGGAAAATGGAGGGAGTCTGAAGGAGCATACCTTCTGGGTCTGTCCTTTTTAAAAAAGCATTCTCAGGGGCGCCTGGCTGGCTCAGCCAGTTGAGCATCTGACTCTTGATTTCAGCTCAGGTCGTGATCTCACAGTTTGGTTTATGTGGTTGAGCCCTGCCTGGGGCTCTGTGCTGGCAGCAGTGGAGCCTGCTTGGGATTCTCTCTCCCTCTCTCTCTCTCTGCCCTTCCCCCGCTTACGCGTGCATGTGCGCTCTCTCTCAAAATAAATAAACATTGGAAGGGAAAAAAAAGGTCCTAGCATACATTTAAAACAATAATAAAAAAAATGAAAGATGAAAAGCATTCTCAAGAGTTTATACCCAAAGATTTCTTTATATGTTTTATTAGCCATAACCAAGTGTCATTTTCACTCCTAGATAAAAGGATGTCTGAGAAAGTAAGAGTATCAGGCTGTTTGGGCTGCCATAACAAAATACCACAAACTGGATGGCTTGAACAACAAATTTATTTTCTCACAGTTGCAGAGTCTAGATATCCCAGATCAAGATGCTAGCAGATTCTATTTCTGGTAACAGCTCTCTTCCTGGCTTTCAGGAGGCTGCCTTCTTATGTCCTCGCATGCCCTTTCTTCTGTGTGTGCAAGGAAAGAGAGAGCTGTCTGGTGTCTTATCCTCTTTTTATAAGGATACTAGTTCTATTGGATTAGAGCCCTCACCTTATGATCCCATCCTCACTATCTCCTTAAAGGCTCTACCTCGTTTTTCGTAATTTTGGAAGGCATTGTTACCGCGTTTCCCTGTGGCAGTGTTTGTTTGGATTAACCTATGTATTTGCCACTTTGTTCTTCCATTATTCTTTCATTTTAGACCATCTGTGATCACTTTCTTTCTGACTAAAGTGCACACTCTAGAATTTCCTGTAATGAAGATCTGTGGTGGCAAACTCTGTCTTTGTCTGAAAAATGTTTTCATTTAACCTTTGTGGCTTTTTAAAAAATGCTTATTTTTGAAAGAGAGCGAGCGCAAGCAGGGACGGTGCAGAGAGAGACGGGGGAACAGAGGGTCTGAAGTGGATTCTGCACTGACTGCAGAGAGCCCAACACGGGGCTCAAACTCATGAACTGTGAGATCATGACCTGAGCTAAAGTCAGATGCTCGACTGACTGAGCCACCCAGGCACCCCTAGCCTTTGTTTTTAAAGATATTTCCACAGGCCACAGAATTTTAGTAGTTACTTTTTTTTTTAAGTTTATTTATTTTGAGAGAGTGTGTGTGTGCATGCTGGGGAGGGGCAGAGAGAGGGGGAGAGAAAGAATCCCAAGCAGTTAGTGCAGAGCCTGATGCAGGGCTCGAGCTCATGAACAGTGAGATCATGACCTGAGCCGAAATCAAGAGTCAGATGCTTAACCAACTGAACCACCCAGGCGCCCCTGAAAAGTAACAGTTGCTTTGTTCAGTGCATTAAACACTTTAGAAATATTACTTCATTAACTTCTAGCTTCCATTGTTACTATTGATAAGCCATCTGTCATTCTAATTGTGACATATTCGAAGCTAATCTCTCTTTTTTTAGCGGCTGCCTCCAGTGTAGTTTTGTTTATTTCTTTTTGTTTTTTACTGTTGTTCTGTCATTTCCCTGTTGTAGGTCTGGATATAACTTTTTTACTTATTCTGCTTGAAATTCATTGGATTTCTTGCATCTGTGAATTGAATTCTTTCTTTAGTTCTAAAACATTGTTAGCCATTATTTCTTCAATTATTGCCTCTACCCCATTTTCTTAATATCCTCCTTGACTATTTTAAATAGTCATTTGTTAGACCCTTACACTATATCCTTCATTACCTTTTGCATATTTACCATCTTTTTTTTCTTTGTTCCGTACAATTTTTTCAGGTTTATCTTCTAGTTCATTATTTTTGTCTGTGTCTGAAAAGCTATTAGACCTATTCAGAAAACAATTTTTGTAATTTGTTACAGATTTTATTTTTAAGTGATCTCTATACCAACATGGGGCTTGACCCCCAAACCCAAGATTAAGAGTCACACTCTCTACCAACTAAGCCAGCTAGGTGCCCCAGAACATTTTTAGTTTTAATTATTACTTTTTTTAGTTCTTGGTTTCTTTTTAGATATGTTGGTTTTTCCTGTTTGGTGCCTGATAATTCTAATATCTGATGTCTTTGCAGTTCTGATTTTCCTGTCTTTCCTGCTGGCTCTTACTCATGGTGCTTTCTTTCCTGGTTGTTTTGTGACTTGTGTTTGTTTCATTATATTGTTGTTTGACTGTGAACTGATTTAAAAAAATTTCTTTCTCCTTTGGGAAATCTTTAAGGCCTGGGATGAAGATGAGTTCCTTCCAGGAGATTTGCTTTTGCTTCTTTTGGGCACGTGAGGGCATCATTGTACTAAGACTACTATTAAACCTAATTTTTGGCTTAAGACTCTTTTCAGGTATCTGGGTTGTATGTGTTGGGCTACACACCTGCCCTGGAGTAGCTCGTGGTTACAGATTCTTGGGGGAGATAATCTCCTCCTCTTCCTGACCCAGCACCAAGTTTTGAGCAGTTTTTGTTGTAGACCTCTGGTGGTGATAGTTGGGCAGGGAATAGATGAATTCTAATTGGCTTCAATCTGAGAGTGTAACACTTTGAGGATTCAGCCTTATGGGAGGTGGGAGGAGAATCTCCTTTTAGAGTCCCTATTTTAGGTAGTCCTGGGCTTTTGTTTTTAACTCACATGGGACAAAGTTCTATCAAAAGTGAACTATAAGCTTTTCCAGTTTGGGTAGATTTCTTTCATGTCTTCATCCCTACTATAATTTATCTTATTTTATTAGCCAAAATATACCCCCCCCCCCCCCCCCCCCCCCCCCACACACACACACACATTTTAACATCTCTGAAATCTATATAGCTCTTAAACTGATGGCATCCTGGATTGACTGGCAGCCAAGGTCAGGCATAACATAGATGTATTGTTTATGTGTGTATGAATATCAAAAGCGAAGCATCAAATCTTGCAGAATAACCACCAGTGGCTTGGAAGAAAATCTTGAGGCAGATGGTGGAGCATTCTTTTAACTCCTAGGAATCAAATGTCTGTGGAGGGGAACTGTTCTTAGAGTGAATCAGACACATTCAGCAGCATTCCTGAAACATGAGTCAGAAGTTGGTTGGTGCTACATAACTGCAAAGTCAGGCTGGAGAGTCCAGTGCCACCTGGTTTTCATTTTTTTAAGGATTATTTTATGAAATAATAAATCGCTTGTGTTCTTGATGGCACAGAGCGTTGTGTGGAAGAGGAAGATTAAATGAGGAAGTTTTAGGCAAATGATTTTTTCACTTATATTTTACTGTTTATAAATACCTAAGAGTAATTTATACTTAAAGTAGATGACTAAGCCTAAAATATCTCTTTCTGTTCATGAGTTCGAGCCCTGCATTGGGCTCTGCTCTGTCAGCTTAGTCTCTTTCTCTCTCCCTCGCTCGCTGCCCCTCTTCAGCTCGCACACACTCTCTCCCTCTCAAAATAAATAACTAAACTTTAAAAAATTAAATATCTCTTTCAGTAAGTACAAAACAAGAGGTATTAATTATAAGAAAGCATTATGTTATAGTTTGACGGCTTGTATCCCTTTTTTAGTAGTGAATAAAGCAGTGGTATCTCTTTCAACCAATAATGGCTTAGAATAAAGGTAATAAAATTAAGGAATCTTTCATTTCTTGTCAGCTTCTGAGTACATTGGAGACTTTTTAAAAATCCAGTAATTTCAGATGGTAGCTGTACTTGTGGTGAGCGTAGCACAAGGTATAGACTTGTTAAATCACTATGTCGTACTCCTGAAACCAATGTAACATTGTGTGTGTGTTGACTGTACTTCAATTTTCTAAAAAACCCACTGATTTTCGTTGCTTTTAGCAGGTGGGACCGTCTTCTTGTGTGTAATCTACTCTACTAACAGAAATGTAAGTCTTGTTTTACTCTTATCATCAGAAAACATACAATATTTCCAAAAACATCATTTGTTTTTGAGAGGGTCTCTCAAAAGGAGAGGGAGAGAACTATAGTAAAAGAAAGGGTTTTTCTTTAGGATAGGGAAAATTTTACCATGTTCATATATTACTTACCTCCTTATTTCTAACAATTTGTGTCTATTTCTCTCTCTCTCTTTTTAAGTTACATTGCCTTTTTTAAAAAAAACTTTTCAAATGCTTATTTATTTTTGAGACAGAGAGAGAGAGAGCATGAGTGGGGGAGGAACAGAGGCACAGGGAGATAACAGAATCTGAAGCAGGCTCCAGGTTCTAAGCTGTCAGCACAGTGCCTGATGCAGGGCTTGAAGTCATGAAGCGTGAGATCATGACCTGAGCTGAGCCACCCAGGCACCCCTATTTTTCTCTCTTCTTGATTACATTTGCTGGAGCCTTGTCTATTTCATAGTGTTTACAAAATCAAATTGCTTTTACTTCCAATTAACTTTATTTTGGTTTTAACTGGCCCCATTCTTTACTTTTGGGGATTTTGATGCTTTTATATTCAATCTCTTTGCTGTCTTAAAAAATATGATATTTGAAACTATACATTTTCCTCCAAATACTGCTTTGACTTTCCCACAAAGATTTAGATAGGTTGATATTTTTATTATTATTTTTAAAAGAAGTAACTAATCATAATTGCTGACATTTGCCATATACTTTTATGGCCTGCAAAAGCAGTCTGTTTACATTTCTCTTTCTTTTTGTCCAAGTTCTTATTTGTGGAAACTTTATTTTACAGATGACTGTGGACTCTTTATAAGAAAACATTAATGCAGTTAATGTTTAACTACAGATAAAAAAATATAGCCTATTAAATATTTTGTTGTCTTTAATGAGATTTTTCTCAATAATCTAATATGTTCAGTTTCTATATGTGAACATATATAGCCATTATTTGTAGAATATAAAATCTGCAATAATGTTCTTCATTATGAATTATAGTGTTTAGATCCTTTCCAGCTTTTTTTTTTCTTAATATTTATTTATTTTTGAGAGAGAGAGAAACAGAGTGCAAATGGGGAGGGGTTAGAGAAAGAGGGAGATACAGAATCTGAAGCAGGGTCCAGGCTCTAAGCTGTCAGTGCAGAGCCACAGGATCCTGACCTGAGCTGAAGTCAAACACTTAACCGACTGAGTCACACATGCCCCCCGATCCTTTATAGCTTTACATATATTATAGCCTTAATCTGTCATTGATATTGAAGAATTAAAATTTTCCATTGCAATTGTATTTTTATAATTTTCACATGACATGGGTATTAATCTACATGATATAATTAGCTGTCATGTTGGTCCATATAAATTCTTTATTATTTTATTCATTATTGACTACCTTTCATCATATGCAGTAACCACCTGACTTAAGTGCTTTTTTGCCCTAAATTCTGTTTCATCTGATATTAATATTGCTATTGCTGCTTTCCTTTTTTGTCAGTGTAGTTTATTTTTGCCCATTCTTTGATGTTTAGCTTTCCCAGGCCTCTTGGCTTCTACGTATCTATGTTAGTAATATATTATTTCATTGATTTTTAAATGATTGATGCTTTTTGCCCTTCTAATAGCAAGATTTCTACTATTTAGGATAATTTTAATTGTTATTCCTGGTTTATTTTACTTTCTATTTATGCTTCCTGACTTTTATTCTTGCTTCTTCAATTCTGCCTCTTCTATGAGTTTTACTTTGTTTCCTTTTGCCTTTTAAGTCAATCTGACAGGGAAACTTAATAGATAAAACAACAAACATTTATTATCTCACCCAGTTTCTGAAAGTCAGGAATCTAGGAGGGGTTTAGCTGGGCAGGTCTGAATAGGATGTGCTTGAGATTACAGTCTACAAGTCACTTGATGCTTCAGTCCTCTGAAGACTTGATTGGATGCTGGGAAGTTTGCTTCTAAGCTCACTCAGATAGCTGTGCTCAAAGACCATAGTTCATTGGTGGCTATTAGCTGGAGGCCTTGTTCCTTCCCACGTGGCCTCTCCACAGGATTATTCGGGATCTAGCAGATGGCTTCCCCCAGAGCAAATGGTCCAAGAGAGCGAGAAGGATCAAGGTGGAAGCTCTAATATCTTTTATCACCTAACCTTCCAAATGATAACTGTCACTTTTGTTGTATCCTATTGGTCACACAGACCAATCCTGGTACTGTGGGAAGGGACAGCACAAGGACGTAAATACAGGAGGCAGGGAGATCGGGAGCTATCTTGGAAGCTGGCTACCACAAACACCCAATTTTTAACTCCACCAGTAAATATCTGGAGTCCAAAAACATTCTTAACTCTCTATTTGCCTGTTTATAGGTATCTAATAAAATATAACTCGGGCTATCATATTGTAAAATAAGCATTTGCCGCCTTCTCCTCCTCCTCCTCCTTCTTCTTCTTCTTCTTTAATTTTTAATTTTTTAAAATTTACATCCAAATTAGTTAGCATATAGTGAAACAATGATTTCAGGAGTAGATTCCTTAATGCCCCTTACCCGTTTAGCCCATCTCCCCCTCCCACACCCCCTCCAGTAAACCTCTGTTTGTTCTCCATTTGTAAGAGTCTCTTATGTTTCATCCCCCTCCCTGTTTTTATATTATTTTTGTTTCCCTTCCCTTATGTTCATCTGTTTTGTCCTTAAAGTCCTCATATGAGTGAAGTCATATGATTTTTGTCTTTCTCTGACTGACCACTTTCACTTAGCATAATACCTTCCAGTTCCATCCACGTAGTTGCAAAGGGCAAGATTGCATTCTTTTTGATTGCCGTGTAATACTCCACTGCATATATATACCACATCTTCTTTATCCGTTCATCCATCGACGGACATTTGGGCTCTTTCCATACTTTGGCTATTGTGGATAGTGCTGCTATAAACATGGGGGTGCATGTGTCCCTTCGAAACAGCACACCTGTATCCCTTGGATAAATACCTAGTAGTGCAATTGCTGGGTCGTAGGGTAGTTCTATTTTTAGTTTTTTGAAGAACCTCCATACTGTTTTCCAGAGTGGCTGCACCAGTTTGCATTCCCTTTTTTTTTTTTTTTTTTTTTAATGAGAGAGAGAGAACCCCAAGCAGACTCCACACCCAGTGGAGTACCTGATGCAGGGCTTGATCCCCAGCCCCTGGGACTGTGACCTGAGCCAAAATCAAGAGTCAAACGCTCAACCCAGGCACCCCAACCATTTGGCTTCTTTATCTTTTGACTTTCTCATACTTTCTCATTCTTTTTTTTTTCTTCTCATTCTTAATTAATTTGCTGTGAGTCTTTATAATTTAGGAAATCAATCTCTCTTCCATACCCTTTTTCTAATATTATATCAGTGAAGAAGACTTACCAACAACTGTAGTTAACGTCTCTGTGTCAAATTGCCACCAGAGAAAGAGGGCCAGTAGGAGATATATATTAATAGATTTATTACAAGGAATTGGCTTTTGCAGTTGTGAGGGCTGGCTAGAAAAGTCTGAAATCCATAAGGTAGGTCATCAGAGAGGCCACGCTGGAACTCTCCGGCAAGCCAAGGCTTTAATTCACAGGTGGAATTTCTTCCAAGCTTTGCTCTGAAGAGATTTCAACTGATGGAATCAGGCCCAGCCAGATAATCTAGGTAATCTCTTTTACTTAAAGTTAACTGATTATGAACTGAAGACACATCTACAAAATACCTTCACAGTAATACCTAATGTAGTATTTGAGTGAATAACTGGGGGTTATCCTAGCCAAGTTGGCATGTAACATACCACTTTTCTTCAAAATCACTTTTCTTCAAACAGTAGCTTCCAGAGGCCTTGGTGTTCTTGAAGATATCAAATATGAAAAGATACATGCCTCCATATGTCTCCTATTTTGCCAAACTAATGTTGGTTTCCTGGCCCATTTGTTTACTAATGAAACTTACGTTTGAATTAAGTGTGTTTTTTCAGTGATTCCTTTGGTTTCGTTTTAATGGCAAAATATAAAGCTGCTCTAACTTGAATAGAGCCTGCTTTTTTTTCAGGTTGGAAGGCTTAGAATTATTTTTTTTACAGTAATTTAGTTTCTTTTCCCATAAGCCATGATCTTGGACTCTGCTAGTTAATTTTCATTTCCTCTCTGAGCTCTCTTTGTGTCCAGACTCAGTTCTTTATTTGGGTGAAAAAATATTCTTTTATACTTTTATTGATTACATATGTGCCCGTTTTTCTGCATTCTTTGAGATTTCTATCTTTCAAAGGTTGGTTCTGCCTTTCGTCTTTCATGTTCTTTTAAAATATATTTATATTTTTTCTTTCCTAATACATTTCTCTAAATTACTTTGCATTTCACTGTTGCTACTTTACCCTGCTGAGTCCATTTTGGTTTTTAGTGTTTTACAGAATGATCTCACTTGGTAGTGTGATAATCCTGACAAGGTGTTGCATAGCAAATACATACAAGGATCCTCTAGACTAGACGTTCCCTTGCATTTATCTTCTTTAGGGATTAGCTTTCACCTCCTCCCTAATGTATTTTTGTGGTTTCTTATGGTTTATCCATTTCATTGATGGGTTAACTGCGAGCTAATATAGTATTGTTATTTCTACAGGCCCTGTATTACTTTTCTACGTATTTCCGCTGCCTTGAGTTTAATTCCTTAAATCTTACTGTTGATACTGATGTTTCTCCTTATTTCAATGATTCGTTTTTTAGAAATTTGGAGAGCAGGGAAAGCTTGGAGTCTGGGGCACAGTTACTCTTTGCCATCTTTCAGGAAGTCCTGAGGTATATACTTTTAATTGATCTTGTTAGTTTACTTGGTTTTGCTTTTGTTTTTGTTTTTAATATTATGACAGAGTGTTTGTAATAGAAGATCAAGAATCAGGAGAATTCTAGGGGCACCCAGGTGGCTCAGTCGGTTAAGCATCTGACTCTTGATTTCAGCTCAGGTCATGATTTCATGGTTTGTGAGTTTGAGCCCCACGTGAGTTGAGCCTGCTTGGGATTCTCTCTCTCTCTCTCTCTCTCTCTCTCTCTCTCTCTCTCTCTTTCTCTGTGTGTGTGTGTGTGTCTCAGAAACAAATAAACTAAAAAAAAAAAAAGAAGAAGAAGAAGAAGAATCAGAAAAATTCTATTTCAATCCTAGCTATTTTCCTAAATACCCTGTGTAACTTTGGCTAAAGTCCCTTCATTTTTATGGGCTTTAATCTCTCCATCTACAAAGTATGGGAAAGAAAACTGTCCTTACCTTTTAGGAATGCCAAGAAAAATCTAAAAGTTTATGAGAAAGTCAAGAAAATTCAGGGCTTTTAGCCAAAAATAGTCTGAGGATCAGGCATTGGCAGTGGGAATGGAAGGGCAGGAACTTAGAAGTGAAGGAAACAGGGGCACCTGGCTAGCTCAGTCAGGAGAGCATGAGACTCTTGATCTCAGGGTAGTAAGTTTGAACCCCACATTGGATGTAGAGAGTACTTAAAAATAAAATCTTTAAAAAAAAAAACCACAATATATCTATAACCCAGCTTGTCACTTCTTAGCATTTGTTGCTTCAGATTTTTTTTTTCTTTTAGAGAGGGAGCGAGCACAAGCTGGGGAGAGGGCCCGAGGGAGATGGAGAGAGAGAGAAAGAGAGAGAACCTCAAGCAGGCTCCACACTCAGCGTGCAGAGCCCAACACAGGGCTCTATCCCACAAACCTGGGATCATAACCTGAGCCAAAATCAAGGGCCGGATGCCCAACCAACTGAGCCACCCAGGCACCCCTCAGAATTTTTATTTGAGAAGTTGAACATTACATATATAGTTGAATCCACTTTGTACCCTTTATGATAAAATCTCTTTCTCTTTCTTCCCAGTGGTATTCATTATGTTAATGTATATCATTTTTGTGTGTTTTTTATATTTACTGTATAATATAATATACGCTAGTGTTTTGCCTGTTTTTAAACTTTATATTATTATTATAATATATATTATAGAATATTATATTATTCTGCAAATTGCCTTTCCCTTTCAAGATTATTTTTTATATTTATCCATGGTAGTATATGTAATTCTAGTAGAGTCATTTTAACCATCAAATATCTTTATAGGATCAAATATCAAATATGCCTCAGTTTCTATTTTCTAACTACCTATTGATGGACATTTAGATTGTTGCCAATTTTCAGTGTTACAGTAGTGCTGTAATGAATATTCTTGATAGTTCTCCTTGTACACACATGTAAGAGTTCTCTAGACTAGAGTGTCTTTTTAATGTTTATTTATTTGAGAGAATAATGTTTGTTTATTGATTTTGAGAGAGAGAGAGAGAGAGAGAGAAACAGAGCAAGTGGCAGGGGCAGAGGGAGAAGGAGAGAGAGAATCCCAAGAAGGCTCTACCCTGTCAACATTGAGCCTGACACACGGCTCAATCTCATGAACTGTAAGATCATAACCTGAGCCAAAATTAAGGGTCAGAGGCTCAAATGACTGAGCCACCCATGCACCCCTAGACTAGAATATTTCTACTCAACTAGAGTTGTTGGGTCATGTGTTATGTGCATCTTAAACTTTACTAGTTATTGCCAAATCATTTTCCAAAATAGTTGTACCAATTTACCTTTCACTAGCAGTGTGTAAGTTCCTGGTTCTTCACATTCTCACCAATACTGGTTTTTGTAGACTTCAAAATGTTTTTTGGACTGATGAATATGAGTAAAAAAATCTATTTTAATTTGCATTTCTCTTATTAGTAGACACATTGAGTTTCTTATGTTTATTGGCTACTTGGGTTTTCTCTTCTGCAAATTGCTTGTTCATATCTTTTGCCCATTTTCTATTAAGTTGTTTTTTACTTTCTTATTGTGGTGTCGCATTTTTTTATATATTCTAAATATTAACTCCTTGTAGGTAATATTTATTGCAGTCATATTCTCTTAGCCTGTGGCTTGTTTTTCACTTTATCTATGGTCTCTTGTTTTACAAAAGTTTTAAGTTATAATACTATCCTTTTTTTTTTTTTTTTTTTTAAGTAAGCTCTAGGCCCACCATGGGACTTGAACTCATGACCCCAAGATCAAGAGTTGCATGATCTACCAGTTTTTTCCTTAACGTTTATATCCAACGTCATAAAAAAAATTCTCCAATATTCTCCTAAAAATGTTTCAATTTTGTTTTTTGCATTTAGGTCTTTGTCTAGATTTTTACTTTTTTGTTGTTGTTGTTGTTAATGTTTATATATTTTTGAGAGAGAGAGAGCACAATCTGGGGAGAAGCAGAGAAAAGGACAGAGGACCTGAAGCAGGCTCTGTGCTGACAGCAGGGAGCCTGATGCAGGGCTCAAATCCACAAACCATGACATCATGACCTGAGCCAAAATTGAACAGTTAACCACCTGAGCCACCCAGGTGCCCCTAGAGTTTTCTTTTTTGTACATGATATAAAATAGGGATCTCATAATTTTTTAAATTATGAATTACTAATTATTCTAATATTATTTTTTCAGTAATCCTTTTTTTTCCTACAAAATTTGCAATGTCACCTTGATCACATTTGTATTTATCTGCACTTAGCTCTCTATTCTGGTTCACTGGCAGCCTTGACAATCCCTATACTATTACCCTGGTGTTCAATATTATGTCTTTATTATAGGTCTTTTTTTTTTTTTTTTTTTTACATCCCCCTGACATTTATTTTATAGGTGGAAATTTTTACCATTTGACCCCTTCACTCATTTTGCCCATTCCTCCACCCCCTCCTCTGGCAACCACCTATTGGTCCTGGTAGAGTAAGTCTTACCTTGTTTTTTTTACAACTATCCTGGCTATTGTTGGCCCTTTAATCTTTTTTTTTTTTTTTTTTAATATTTTATTTTTAAGTAATCTCTACGCTCAATATGGGGCTCTAATTCACAACCCTGAGATCAAGAGTTGCACGTTCCAGGGACTGAGCTAGCCAGGTGCCTGGCCCTTTCATCTTTCATGCGAAGTATAGGTTCTACAAAATAAGTCTACTGGGATTGTGCATGGAGTTTGATTGAATTTTGAGATTAATTGGGGCCTAACTTCCTATCTTATTAACTTTTAAAAAAAATTATTTTTAATGTTTACTTATTTTTTAGGAGAGACAGCATGAGCGGGGAGAGACAGAGAGAGACACACAGAATCTGAAGCAGGCTCTAGACTCTGAGTTGTCAGCACAGAGGCCAGCGTGAGACTTGAATCCACAAACTGTGAGATCATGACCTGAGCTGAAGTAGGATGCTTAACCAACTCAGCTACCCAGGCACCTCTCTTACTAACTTTTTAATGTTGAACATAGTATATTTTTATTTAGTTAGTTTTATTTTATGTCTTAATGTAAAGTTTTAGAATTTTATGTTAGGGTTTTAAATAATAATTTTTTCCTGTAGTTTTTTGTTTTTGTTTTCCTAGCCTGATAATAGAAACAAGTACAGTAGCAGAGAACACAGGAATGAATCCTTAAAAGGCTCTGAAGAGTAAGGGAGGAAATGTTTGGAAGGACTGTCCAGTTGTGCATTGATTCTGATGACAGCTTTGTACTGTGTCGATGGTAGCTAAGGTAGAACTATATTCCTCCTCGTATCCTTCCCTGTATGCTTCCTAGTTAGAATTGTCACAAGAGAGATTTGCATGAGATTTTGAAGGTAAGAGTAAAGTAGTAGCCAATTTTGTGCTCTAAAGGTCAGCGTAGGGCAGGTGCAGTTACATAGGTTACGTGTTGTCAGTTGTCTGCTGGTTCATTTTGTTGGTTTGGGGCAGGAGGCATATCCCACTGGATCTCCTCCTTCATCTTCTCCAAATTCTGGGCCATGTTCATGTCCTCTATGCTGAGGAACACCAACCTACCATATAGATCCCCTATTGCATTTAGAGCAGAAGAAGTGAGAAAGAGACACACACAGCTCATTTGTCCTCATGGGTTCCACTTTGTCCTCTGTCTCTCCGACATTGTGTCTATCTTCCTTTTGCAGCTGCTGGCCTTGCTGACTTCAGGGCCAACGCCAGATGTAGAAGCAACAGACTTACACAGATTGCTTAACTAGCTCCCATGATTGCAAAAGACCCGATCCCCATAATAAATCCTTTACTCTGTTTTACTCATAGTGGTCTGCTTCCTTGATCAAATCCTAATTGATGCAATTCACATTTTCCTAAAGGTCCTAGAGCAGACACTGGAAAAATAGAATGAAGAAAATGGGAGCTGTATATGGCCTCTGAGGGAATGAGAGAATATCAGAGAATTCAGGGACAAGACACTAGTGAATGAATTTAGTGAATTCAGGGACAAGACACTAGTGAATTGAAATTAGACCTGAGCATCTTATAAGACTCACCTTTGCTGAAATACTATTAATTAGGCCAAAGAGAAATATTATTGCCCTGTCTTTGAGAAGAAAATGGGTACCTAAAGAGGTGGTACAATATTGTCTCTTTTCATGGAGAAGTATGAACTGGATGACAGAATCCTTGAATTTTGGAAATGGAGCCCTCCCATTTTCCAAATAAGTTCAAGAGAAGTTCGTTGACTTGTCAGTGGCAAAGTCTGTTTCAGAATCATGTTCATAGGAATCTCAGTCCTTTGCTCTATTTACTAAACTACAACCTCTTCCCTGCAAAACAGTCGAGTGAATTTCTTTATTGTGGATTTCAAAAGTTAAATCCAAGTACTGATAAGATCAATTTCAACTTGGAGAGAGATCACTGAAGTCCCAGGCCTTATCTCATTCAACATTTGATTCAACAACTTGGATAAAGACCCATGAGAAATAATTTTGAAATTTTCAGGTGACATAAACTGAAAGTAGTACCTATAACCTATTATATTGGTTTGGAGAGTTAGGATTTCAAATTCTAATTAATAGGCTAAAAGACAAAAATTTACAGGAATAATCAGAAAGTCCAGTATATACATTAAAATATATAGTTAGTACAGGAAGGGAAAAATTTGGTTTGGTACAAAGTCATGAGAAAAAGGCCTGAAATTTTGTAGGAGTTAGTGAATAAGCAAAGGAGCTTTTTAAAAAAAAATGTTTATTGGGGCGCCTGGGTGGCTCCGTCGGTTAAGCGGCCGACTTCGACTCAGGTCATGATCTCGCGGTCCGTGAGTTCGAGCCCCGCGTCGGGCTCTGTGCTGACAGCTCAGAGCCTGGAGCCTGTTTCAGATTCTGTGTCTCCCTCTCTCTCTGACCCTCCCCCGTTCATGCTCTGTCTCTCTCTGTCTCAAAAATAAATAAATGTTAAAAAAAAAAAAATTAAAAAAAAAAGTGTTTATTGCAGTCTTTGGATACAACCAAATGGAGGAAGCACGATGGGTCGTAGATGAAGCCATGAGGACAATTTGGAGCAAGTCCTAAGACAAAACTTTAAGCTGTGGTGTCTAAATCTTTTCTTAGAAATCAAGAGAAGCCAGTGCATAGCTTGTGGGTATCCCTGCTAGACTGGACTTTCTTACTCTTGATTATTCCACCTCCTCATCATGTGCCTGTAGCACTCTGCTCTTCCCTGTATAAAGAGACTGCAGACCACCTTTCCCCCACTGCTCACCTAAATCCATCCTTCATTCAAATCTAGCTCCAGCCCGATTCACTTCTCAACATAATTCATGGTGAGCTTTCCCCTCCTCTGAAATTCTCTTTTAGCCTGCTGCTTTTATTTCATGATGATTATGGGAACAATATTGGTGGCAGTGCTGATAAATAGCATTGGCCACATAAGAATTATCTGAGTATAATAAAACTTTGGGGAGAGATGGCTCATTTTGAAGACGATATAAATGCTAATTGTAAAAGCTAAAGAATGATGTAGTTTGGAAAAATACCTATTCTATTTTTGCTTTGAAATTTGGCACTTTTTTTTCAATTTACTAGTTTTTAGGATTATTTTTATTTTTTTTAAAGTTTATTTATTTATTTTGAGAAAGAGAGAGAGAGCATGAACCGAGGAGGGGCAGAGAGAGAGGGAGAGAGAGAATCCCAAGCAGGCTCCGCACTGTCAGTCCAGAGCCAGACGTGGGGCTCGATCTCACAAACCGTGATATCATGACTTGACCTGAACAAGAGTCAGATGCTCAACCAACTGAGCCACCCAGGCGCCCCTGAAGTTTGAATTTTTCAAAAAATTGTAAAATTATCTTAGAGCAAAGAGGGGCAACATAGAAATTAAGTCCCCGGGTGTTAAGTGACTTTGCTCAAAGTCACTAAAGGAGAGACGAATTTGATCCCCAGTGTACTGGGGCCTACACTGTGTCTATCAGAATAGGCTCTTAGGAGTTTACATTGTGAGAAATAGAAGTCAACTATGCCTGATTTATTTGATCAACAAGTCTATTTAATGTATATTTATTGAGTGCTTACTCTGTGCTGGACAGTCTTCTAGGCCTTGGGGATACAGCAGCAAAAAAACAAATTCCCTGTAGTAGGGGAGATAGACAATAAACAAACTCACAAATATATTGTATTTTGGATGCTAAAGAAGAAAAATAAAGAGGACTGAGTCAGATGTTAGAGAAGAGAAATGAAGAGGAAAGGAGTGCTTAGACAGGATGGGGTTAAGGCAGCCCGTTTAATAAAGTAACATTTGTGGAGGCCTGACTGGAGTGACCAAGCAAGTCAGATGGGCGTCTTGGGGAAGAGCGTTCCGAGAGTGTGCTCAGCATCTAGAAGACAAGCAGGGAGGCTAGTGTGGCCAGAGGAGAACAAGTGAGGAAGTGATAGGAAATGAGATTAGAAAGGCAGAAAACAAGGGGCCAATCCTATAGACCTCCATAAGTATTTTGGATTCTGAGTAAGATGAGAATCTCTGGGATGGTTCTGAGCAGAAGTGACAGGATCTGACTTACAGTTTTTAAAGAGCACTGGCACCTGGGTGGCTCAGTCAGTTAAGCGTCTGACTTTGGCTCAGGGCATAATCTCTTGGTTTGTGAGTTCAAGCCCCACATCGGGCTCTCTGCTGTCAGCATGGAGACTGCTTGGGAACCTCTGTCCCACTCTCTCTCTCTCTGCCCCTCCCCCGCTGGTTCTCTCTCTGTGTGTCTCAAAATAAATAAATAAATAAAATTATCGGGGCACCTGGGTGGCTCAGTTGGTTGAGCATCTGACTTTGCCTAAGGTCATGATCTCATGGTTTGTGAGTTCGAGCCCCACATTGGGCTCACTGCTGTCAGCACAGAGCCTGCTTAGGATCCTCTGGCCCCCTGTCTCTCTACTCCTCCCTTACTCACACTCTCTCTGTCTAAAATAAATAAACATTTTTAAAAAAGAATTCTCTCCACAATCATTGATAATGAAATATATGACAAAAATTATTTTAAAAAACAAAAACAAAAAACCACTGACTACTGTGTAAAGACATGAAGGACTGCATGGGAACAAAGGTGAAACTAGGGAGATAAGTTAAGAGACTCTTGCAGTGGGGCCCCTGGGTGGCTCAGTCAGTTGGGGGTCCGACTCTTGGTTTTGGGGCAGGTCATGATCTCGTGGTTCATGGGTTCAAGCTGAGCAGGACTCTGTCTCTCTCCCTCTCTGCCCCTCCCTCACGCATGCTCTCTCTCTCTCTCTCTCTCTCTCTCAAAAGAAATAAACTTAAAACAAAAAAGAGGCTATTGCAGTAATCTAGTGAGGGGTCATGGTGAGTACCACCAGTGAGTACCAGTGGAGGAGAAGGCCACTTTCAGAATTTCCTCATGGATTAGATATAGGGTTACAAAAAAGACTCAGAGAGTCTCCAAAGTCTGGGCCTGAACAACCAGAAGGAGTTGGATATTCATGGGCCCTCCTGGTAACTCAAGCTCTAAAAATGGACATAAATGAAGAGGAGGAAGAGAGCCATAACCACTGTCAAAATCCTACCCCAGAGCCAGTCTGATGAAGCCTTTGTCACTGCCAGCACTGGACACTGCACGCTACCCCTGGCCTAGATATTGCTGTTGCTAGAATAAATTCTGCTTCCTTGCTTCAGTCTCTGCATTACTATTGCCTGAGCCAACATTCCAGGTGGGCACAACCGATTGACCAAGTTCAGATCACATGCCTGCTCCCTAACTACAAGAGGTGCTGGGAAAGGAAGTGTATGCTCCTTCTACTTTTTTCCCCCTCCTTCTACTTTTAAAGTGGGATACTAGCCCTGCTTTTTACTCAAGTTCGAACGGTAGGGGATTCCTCAAAGACAAGAAGACTGTTCAGATGGGGGGGTAACCACAAAATCAAGGAATATACGTGACAGTCTGTCAGAGCGGTCACTGTAGAAATGTGTTGGACTGCTGATACAGAAAGCCACTGTAACTCGTTTAAAAGCTCATTGTTTAAGGGAATTTTAAACAAACAATCTGAGAGAATTTCATTCATAACTGGGAAAGCACTTCAAAGTATTCAACAGGAAGATGAACGTTGCATTATCACTCAATGGCACAGAGCATCAGTAACAGACTTCCTTTGGCTCTGCCCACTTCTCTCACCCCAGCCCTGCAAGGCTGGGATTCTTACAGAAGTGAGGCTTCCTTTCAAGGCACCCAGACCCTATCTGTGAACTACTTATCTGTTTTAATCATTGCAGCATCAGGGGAAAGTAAGGCCTAACCTTCTGAGGGTTACCAAGGGAACCAAATGTATTTCAAATCAAAGGGTGATACCAAAGTCAGGCATTACTGAGCAGTGGTCTAAAGTTTTTTGACTTGCTATAAGAATGTCCATAAAACCCCACAAGTAGGGGTGCTTAAGTGGCTCAGTTGGTTAAGCATCCAACTCTTGATTTCAGCTCAGGTCACACGATCTTGTGGTTCGTAGGATTGAGCCCCGCAGCAGGCTCTGTGCTGACAGTGCGATGCCTGCTTGGGATTCTCTCTCTCCCTCTCTCTCTGCCTCTGGCCCCCTGCCCCCCGCATGCACACATGTGTGCACACACACACACACACACACACGCACTCTCCCTCTCTCTCTCTCTCAAAATAAATAAACTTAAAAAAACCCCACAAACAATCCATGAAATTGTTAAAGGCCTTGAAAAACAAAGTTTGAAAACCACTGGGCAATGCAGAGAATAACAGATGGAGTGTTTAAAGACCTGCATGGGGTTAACTACTTCTCTATAAGCTTTACTTTCTGTAAGCCGTAGTCTCCTCTAAAATGGAAAAAAACCAGCCATCTCACAGTGTTATTATGAGGATTAAATAAGAGAATATATATAAAACCTAGCTGACTGGCAAAGCGTCCTATGATGTTAGAATAACTTACTTCTCACAGGCACATGGGACCAAGAATTTTAAACCTAGAACACTTAGGTCCTGCATCTATATGCCTGAGAAACTTCTGCCATCTGGAAGATTTAAAGGCCCAGAGACGTTCACCACGCCTTGCCCCAAGAATGTTAAAACAATAGTGATAGAACCAGGTTCCCGGCCTTTCCTGTCCCTATCACTTTAAACACATCACCTGAGCTCTGGCTTACCTTACTGCCTTGATTTGTTTTGTTACTGTGAACTGATGGCCACCAAAGTTCAGGTGTTAATTTATGCATCCCGCAGTTGTCTCCAGGCTCCACTCAGGGATGGCTTACTTGTTCTCTCTGCATCTGGCCAACCCAGGTGCTGCTTTCCATCTTCCCCTATTTGGTTCCAGAGCCGCCTCCTCAGAGACTTTCTCCCACAACCCTGGGGAAAAGCTGTCTGGCTGGACGATTCCACTTCACCAGCCTTGGTCCCTCCTGGCGTAGGAGCCATTCTGTGGTTTGTGATTGAGTTCCACTGGGAGACAGTCCTCTGGGTGGCTGCTTTTGTTTAAGATGCATGAACTTAACAGCCCACGAGTGGCTTTGAAGGCTTTTCCAAACTTCTCTTCTGTGGGTCAGGTAGGGAACATTTTCCAAACTTCCAGGGTACTTCCTACCTTTGAGAAATAGTCTCCCAGATCTGGCCACAACTAGAAAGATGAAACCAACAGGGCATCTGAGCTGTGTTAGAGCTGGGGGCAAAGGAAGAGTTAAGGGGACTTAGGCATTGTGTGTTCACCACGAGAAGAGTAGGGGAAGATGAGAACATACTGAGTGTATGGGGGGGCAGTGGCGCAGGGTCTGCGTTTTGGTATTGAACATGAAAAACATTCTTAAGTTAAAATATATAATAGGGGTGCCTGGGTGGCTCAGTCTTGATTTCAGCTCAGGTCACGATCTCATGGTTCAAGAGTTTGAGCCTCACATAGGGGCTGCACACTGACAATGCAGAGTCGACTTGGGATTCTTTCTCTCTCCCTCTTTCCGCTCCTCTCCTGCTCAAGCTCACAGTTTCTCTCTCAAAATAAATAAATAAACTTTAAAGATATATATTATATATACATAATATAGGTATGTATATTATAAATATTTGTGAAATGACTTCTTATTTGTAAATCATTGGTTTGGAACCCTTGTGCTTCTGAGCATGTGAAATAGGGAAAAGAGATGAAGGCAGGTCTTTTCCCTTATTGCATCTTTTTTTAAGTTTTTTTTTTTTTTTTTTTTTTTAACGTTTATTTATTATTGAGAGGCAGAGCACGAGCAGGGGAGTGGCAGAGAGGGGAGAGACACAGAACCCGAAGCAGGCTCCAGGCTCCGAGCTGTCAGCACCGAGCTCGACGCGGGGCTCGAACTCACGAACCGTGAGATCATGACCCGAGCCGAAGCCGGACACCCAACCAGCTGAGCCACCCAGGCACCCCACACTTGTTGCATTTTAAAAACATACCCAGAAAACCTTTTGGAAGGGAATGGATGCCTTTCAATCCCTAAACTTGGTGACTCACGGAATCCCTTTTTAGAGGAGCTAGAGGAAGAGCCCGGAGCTGTGAACGTTTTGCATTAGATCTTAATTAGATCTTTGCATTAGATCATCTGTGTAATATGTTTTTTATTTTATTTATTTTTTTTTATTTTTTTTATTTTTTTAAAGTTTTTTATTTATTTTTGGGACAGAGAGAGACAGAGCATGAACGGGGGAGGGGCAGAGAGAGAGGGAGACACAGAATCGGAAACAGGCTCCAGGCTCCGAGCCATCAGCCCAGAGCCTGACGCGGGGCTCGAACTCACGGACCGCGAGATCGTGACCTGGCTGAAGTCGGACGCTTAACCGACTGCGCCACCCAGGCGCCCCTGTTTTTTATTTTTAAAATAATGTGTTAGGGAGCCCCTGGGTGGCTCAGTCAGTGAAGCGTCCGACTAAGGGTTTCGGCTCAGGTCCTGATCTCCCACTTTGTGGGTTCGAGCCCCACATCAGGCTGTGTGCTGGCAGTGCAGAGCCTACTTGGGATTCTCTCTCTCTCCCTTTCTCTCTGCCCCTCCCCTGCTCACTCTCTCTCAAAACAAACAAACAAACAAACTGAAAAAAAAGAACGTTAAAACAATAAATAAATAAATAAAAATAAAAATCACATGCTAGAGCCCCTGGCTGGCTCAGTCAGAAGAGCATCCAGCTCTTGATCTCGGGGTCATGAGTTCCAACCCCACGCTGGGTGTAAAGATTATTAAAAAATAAGAATAATAAACTTAACAAAAAAAATCGCGTTCCTAGGTTCCGCGGTATGAGATCAGAGCCAGTGTCTGTCTTTTGTGACATTAAAACTTGAGATAGGTGTACTTGAGAAGATCCAACCTGCAGTACCAGAAAACTAAAACCAAAACAATAGTGACATAGGACTAAGATGTTTTCATGAAAAACTAGCAGATGGTAGAGTTGAGAATGAAGGAGAACTTGACAAAAAACAGTTCAGAGTTTGGTGTCCAGGAGGAATGTTCCGTAGGAGGTGCGCTAAAGAGAGGGAATAGGATGTTTGAATAAAATTAATTCTTTACACTCTCTAGACTATGGCTTGTGCGAAAGGGAGCCTCTTGACGGGGAGAGGTCAACGGCTTTCACAGCCCTGGCAGGAGGAGTAACAACAGTTAGGTAAGCAGTTTTCTTCCACTTTGGCAAATCAGAGCAGTACCGGATTTGTGCGGTACTAGTGGGCTTGTAAGATGCTAACTTTCCGGAGGTGGTTGTTGCCATGCGCCCCATACCTGGGATCAGGCTACTTTGAAGGTTAATTGTCATGTCACTGATCTGCAGCTGAAAGAGGGCCCTTGCAGATCTGGGAAAAGAGATACCATCAACACCGGTTTCTGCAGAGCCCTGAGCACAGCACGTCAAGCAGGAGAGGAAGGCAAGTAGAGGGGGCTGCTGCAGGAAGTTTGCCCACCGTGAGCAGCTGGGAGATTGTGTTTTTATAGCTGGCAAACCTACATCTTTGTGTAGAACAGGGAGCGTAAGATTGATACCAGTTATTCAAACTGCAAACCATGCTGGAGACAAAAGCAGGACCTCAGTTGTCCTGGATTAAGACTTTACGAGGTGAACCCCCCTGAACTTTGCCCATAACAAGGGGAAAGTCCTTGGGATCTGACCCGCTTTGGAACTAACAGAAACTTCTTCTGGACACTCCCTTTTGACTCGAATGCCTTTCCACTCCTTTGAACAATTTATTTTATTTATGGATCATATGTAATAACAAGAATAAACAAAAATTATTTATGAAACACCAGCGATATGTACAATGTCATGCTAGGCCTTGTAGGGGATGCAAAGAAAATTATGAAATGTACACTTTCATAAGTCTTAATGCTTTCCAAAATGCTTTCAGATCCTTGCATGATTTCACCCTTATAACATTACTCTGCTTAGCCTTTCCAGGAAGCTTTCTCCCATTAACTTTACTTTGCTATTTTTATTCGAATACCTATATGTATCAGTTTTTGAAGTTGCATGCATTTGTACTTGTCTTTTTAAAAAATGTTTATTTAAGAAAAAAGTATTTTTAACTTTTTTTTTTTTAATTTTTTGAGAGACAGAGAGAGACAGAGCATGAGCAGGGGAGGTTGCAGAAAGAGAGGGAATCACAGAATCCGAAGCAGGTTCCAAGCTCTGAGCTGTCAGCACAGAGGCCGATGCGGGGCTCAAACTCACTAGCGGTGAGATCATGACCTAAGCTGAAGTCAGATGCTTGACTGACTGAGCCACGCAGGTGCCCCTAATGTTTATATATTTTTGAGAGAGAGCACAAGCAGGGGAGGAGCAGAGAGAGAGGTTAGACAGGATTCCCAAGCGGGCTCTTCTCTGACAGCAGAGAGCCCCGATGTGGGGTTCAAACTCATCATCTGTGAGATCATGACCTGAGCTGAAGTTGGATGCCCAACCAACTGAGCCACCCAGACGTCCCTGTACTTGTCCATTTTTGATATATATCTAGAGGTGTACCCCTTATATTAGACTGTTTCTCAGAGCAGTCACTTTCATTTTACCAATTGCTCTAAAATTTCCCGGAGGGTTCAAACTCTGTTTCATCCAAAAGATTGTAGAGACAGAACTTTGTTTTTATTCACTTCAAAAAAATTTACATATAATAAAATTCACTTTTGGGAGTGCATATATGTCTGTGAGTTTTGACACATGCATAGTTATGTAAACACCGCCACCATTAAGATTATAGAAGTTTCATCTGCCCCTTCCCACAAATTCCTTCCTGCCGCCCTTTTGTGGTCCATCTGCCCTCTACCCCCACCCTCTTCCAGGCCCTGACAACCACCGATCTGTCTTATATCTCTATAACTTTGTCTTTTCCAGAATGTCATATAAGTGGAATCATACATATGTAGCCTTTCACATGTGACTTCTTTCACTTACCACAATGCACTTGAGATCCGTCCATGTTGTTGCATGTGTTGTAGTGTTTATTGCTGAGTGGTATTCCATTCCATAGAGGTACCATAGTTTGTTTATCCTTCCACCCACCGAAGGACATTCGGGCTGTTTCCGGTTTTTAGTTCTTATGAATAAAGCCGCCCAAAACATTTATGTACAGGTTCTTGTGTGAATATAGATTTTCATCTCTCTTGGATAATTACCTACGAGGGAGGTTGCTGGATCATATGGTAACTGTATGTTCAACTTTAAGAGAAGCTGTCTGTGAACCTAAAACTGCTCTAAAAATAGTCTTTAATAAGAAAGCAAAACAAAACAAAACTGTCAAATTGTTTTCCAAAGCGGTTGCTCCATTTTGCATTCCCACTGGCAGTGTGTGAGAATTCCATTTGCTATGCATCTGTGCCAACACTTAATCTTGCCAGATTTTTTATTATAGCCATTCTTTTTTTTTTTTAATGTTTACTTACTTATTTATATAATTTATGTATTTTTTAATTTATGTCCCAGTTAGTTAGCATATAGTTCAACAATGATTTCAGGAGTATATTCCCCCCTCCCACAACCCCTCCAGCAACCCTCTGTTTGTTCTCTGTATTTAAGAGTCTCTTATGTTTCATCCCCCTCCCTGTTCTTGTGTAATTTTTGCTTCGCTTCCCTTGTGTTCATCTGTTTAGCACCTTAAATTCCTCATAAGAGCGTAGTCATATGATATTTGTCTTTCTCTGACTGACTGATTTTGCGTAGCATAACACCCTCCAGTTCCATCCACAGAGTTGCAAATGGCAAGAGTTCATTCTTTTTGACGGCCGAGTAATACTCCATTGTATATATATACCACATCTTCTTTATCCATTCATCCGTCGATGGACATGTGGGCTCTTTCCATACTTTGGCTGTTGTCAGTAGAGCTGCTATAAACATTGGGGTGCATGTGCTCCTTTGAAGCAGCACACCTGTATCCCTTGGATAAATCCTAGTAGTGCAATTGCTGGGTCATAGGGTAGTTCTATTTTTAATTTTTTGAGGAACCTCCCTACTGTTTTCCAGAGTGGCTGCACCAGTTTGCATTCCCACCAGCAGCGCAAAAGAGATCCTCTTTCTCCACATCCTTGCCAACATCTGTGGTTGTCTGAGTTGATAATGTTAGCCATTCTGACAGGTGTGAGGTGGTATCTCATTGTGGTTTTGATTTGTATTTCTTTGATGATGAGTGATGTTGGGCATTTGTTCATGTGTTGGTTGGCCATCTGGATGTCTTTGGAGAAGTGTATATTCATGTCTTTTTCCCATTTCTTCACTGGATTATTTGTTTTCTGGGTGTTGACTTTGATAAAGTCTTGATAGATATAAATCTAGATAGATATAGATATAAATTCTTGATAGATTTTGGATACTAACCCTTTATCTGATGTCATTTGCAAATGTCTTCTTCCATTCCGTTGGTTGCCTTTTAGTTTTGCTGATTGTTTCCTTTGCTGTGCAGAAGCTTTTTATTTTGATGAGGCCCCAGTAGTTCATTTTTGCTTTTGTTTCCCTTGCCTCCAGAGATGTGTTGAGTAAGAAGTTGCTGCAGCCGAGGTCAAAGAGGTTTTTGTTTGCTTTATCTAGGATTTTGATGGCTTCTTGTCTTACGTTTAGGTGTTTCATCCATTGTGAGTTTATTTTTATGTATGGTGTAAGAAAGTGGTCCAGGTTCATTCTTCTGCATGTCGCTGTCCAGTTTTCCCAGCACCATTTGCTGAAGAGACTGTCTTCATTCCATTGGATATTCTTTCCTGCTTTGTCAAAGATTCGCTGGTCATACGTCTGTGGGTCCATTTCTGGGTTCTGTCTTCTGTACCATTGATCTGAATGTCTGTTTTTGTGGCAGTACCATACTGTCTTGATGATTACAGCTTTGTAATACAGCTTGAAGTCCGGGACGGTGATGCCTCCTGCTTTGGTTTTCTTTTTCAGGATTGCTTTGACTATTCGGGGTCTTTTCTGGTTCCATACAAAGTTTAGGATTGTTTGTTCTAGCTCTGTGAAGACTGCTGGTGTTGTTTTGATAGGGATTGCTATTTTAGCCATTCTAATGGATGTGTAGTGATTTCTCACTGTGGTTTGAATTTGCTCCTGATAACTGGTGTTGATGGTCTTTTCTCATGCTTATTTGTCACCTGAATATTTTCCCTTGTGAAGTATCTCTTCAAATCTTTTGCCCATTTCCTTTTTTTTGTAAGTTTATTTATTTATTTTGAGAGAGAGAGAGAGAGAGGTGGGGGAGGGGCAGAGAGAGAGGGAGAGAGAGAAAGAATCCCAGCAGGCTCTGCACTGTCAGCACAGAGCCCAGTGTGGGGCTAGAACTCACGAACCATGAGATCATGACCTGAGCCGAAACCAAGAGTCAGACACTCAACCGACTGAGCCATCCAGGAGCCCCTCTTTTGCCCATTTTCTTAATTGGGTTATTAGCTATTTTATTGTTGAGTTTTGAGAGTTCTTCATATATTATGGGTATTAGCCCTTTGTCAGATATACATCTTTTTAGACACAAGAAAAACCTCAGACAGGCTGAAATGACAAAGGTGATTTATTGGCTCACATAATTACAAGATCCAGAGGTATAATGTGCAGTCTTTGGGGTTGGTGAAATTCATTTTCTCACTGTCTTCCCATATCTCCACTCTGCATCCTTCTGTGCTAGCCGTATCGAGGACATAGCTTTTCTCATAACGTCAGCGTTGCCGCAGTTAATTCCAAGCCTCGCCCATAAACTATATTGTCCAGAAAAACAGCTGCCTTCCAATACACCTTTAAAATGACAGATCTTCTCTTACAACAACTGTTGGAAATCTCCCCATTGGTGTGAAATGGGCCAGATGCCTATTGCAAAGCAACCTCAATGGCCAGGGGAATGCCACAAGCTGACTGGGTTAAGCCATGATGAGGGGACACCGTGCTTTGAGGTTTCTAGCATCTTTTGATCGCTCTTCCCTTGTGGGTTGTTTTTTGGGGGGTTTTTGTTTTTGTTTTTTCTGCTGGCACTATGAGTCCCCCCTCACTGGAGTGTAGGAGCTGGCTTCAGTCTGTCTCCGTGACTCTTGTAGCTAAGGCACAGGCCTGAAAGTAGGCTCATCAATCAGATATTCCTGTGTGAGATTTTTGATGAGGAAAGAACAAGATGAAGAAGCAAGGGACAGGCAGGATCACGCTTTCTTACCAGAGTGGCGGCAGAGTCCCAACCATTGATTTGTTAAGTAAGTTTGGGCCCTACTGAAGTCATCCCCTGTAAAATTAAGTCAATATGGTCCTTGACACATATCACTACAAAACTATGACCTCTATTTCTACCCCCATTTGTTTTAAGCTCCTAGATATGTAAGGATTATCTCTTCGTGCTGTGTCTGGTAGCTCTTCTGCCAGGGAAGGCAGTGGAGCCTGTGGGTGAGGGACTTCCATAGCTCTTCATTTTGAGTACTTTACATAGGAGTTATCGTTTTACACAGGAAAGTGTAAAACCCTGAAGGCAGTGCCCTGAAGGCAGAGGTTTGAGAGGAAAGATGATGATGAGTTTGAGGTGCCTTTGAGATATCCTGTCAGTTAGGCAGTTGGATTTATGAATTTAGGTGCTCAGGAGATATAGAGCCACAGGCAAATTGTACACATAAAAAGGTAGAGGCTGGGAGTTTCTGGGCCCTTTTCGTGGCTCGCTTCATATATACCTTATGGGAGTGCATATTGAGTTTTATTTTATTTATTTATTTTCAAATAGGCTCCATGCCCAACATGGGGCTTGAACTCATGACCCTGAGATCAAGAGTCATATGCTCTATGGACTGAGCCAGCCAAGGTGCCCCCATAATGAGTTTCAATAGACGGGCCTCTTGGTTACAAGAGACAGAAACCCAACTTAACTGGCTTGGATAAAACCAGGAATTTATTGGAAGGATATTGGTATAATTCTCCTGGTCAAGGAAGAATTGATGAACCAAACTGTAAGAAGGGCAAAAATGCAGTTGGGCTGAAAGAATAACTGAAAGGACTTCATATCAATAACACTTATCCTTTCTTCCCTTTCCCCTGTGTTCTCTTAGTGCATACTGACCTCTTCCCTATGGAAGAGGAAGCAATGAAACTCAATTGTAAAGAGACACACACAATTGCTGAGTGATGCTATACTCCACAGCTTGAAGTGCAGGTAACCAGGGAGACTGACTTTTTACAGTCCCAGTTCAGAAATCACAGGCAAGGAATTCTTGGCCTGACCTGGCCTGGGACAGTTGACTCTGGTGCTGGTAGTAGAGTGGTGGTGGTCTTGTATGCCCATGGCAGAATAAAACCTAAACCGTTTTTACCATGAAATTGGTCTGGCCATTGTGACTGAGATCCAAAATAACAATGGGTTAAACAAGATAGGAATTAATTTCTCTCATGTAATTACCCAGATATGAATACAGTATTGAAAATATATGTAACAAGACTGCTATGGTTCAAACCAAGGGTCAGTCTAGATTTTGTGAGGCTGAATACAAATTTTGGAATCCTCTTTAAGGAAAATAATACCAAGTTTCCAGTGTAAAAATTAGGTACAAAAACATTTGTTAAGTGTGAGAAAATAAATTACGATAAATTGTTGGAGCTTTGGAGTTTCAGATCCCTTTCTTCTGAGATCTCTTTAGCCAATTCATCAGAAATGCTTCCTCATTTCAATCTGTTCCCCTCTCCATCTAGAACACTCCACAACTCCCAACCACTGTCAGGTGAGGCGCCCTGAAGCTTCAGTTTTATTGGTTTCATGATACATCTGCCTCTGTGCTGAGGCAAAAAATTCTATACCTATGTAAATGAAGAAGAGGGGCACCTGGCTGACTCAGTCAGTAGAGCATGTGACTCTTGATCTCAGGGTCATGAGTTCAAGCCCACATTGGGCATGGGGGTACTTTAAATAAATAAATAAATAAATAAATAAATAAATAAATAAAACATTTAAATCAAGAAAAGAATTGATATCCCACTAACAGTCTCTCCCACTAGCTCATTATGCATAACTCCAAAGGGTATTATTAGGATTTAAGGGTAAGGGCTTGAGAAGAATTATGTCAGGTTAATATTCAGAAGAAACTTTTTAATGGAGTCAATGGATATAATGAACAGCATTAAAATACGTGGAATTCTTTGCCCCTGGGGGGGATTGGGCTGTTAACCATTCTTGGGGATGTCTTAATGAGGATTTAAACACCAGATTGGGCAGGGCTTTTTTTAGATTAGATGAACTTTAAGATAGTATAGTGAAATGCAAATGGATGAACTTCAAAGCAAAAAAGTTCTGGGTGTGTGGCCAAATTCTACCTCTAGCTCGTTGGATGATGATGGGCAAGTGGTTTAATCTCTCTGAACTTTGATTTCTAAAGTGTATAAAATGGGGTAGCAAAACGTAGTCTCTGTTTTCTGTAAGCATTAAATGTGAGTGAATTTTGAACATCCAGACAGGTACATAATAACAGATCTCAAAATAAATTATTTTCCTCTCTCTTGCTCCTTTCCAGTACTGAGCTTCTCTGATTCTATGCAGGATCTGAGCTTTATCTTGAAATATAAATGGGATTTAGATGAGCACATTAGAAGGTGGGCATTCTAAACAGAAGGACTTCCATAAGGTGATGCACTGATTCCTAGTTTTTGGCTTGTCTAACATCCCTTCCCCCTTTTGAAGGACTGCTCCCTTCTAACAATAGTACATATAATTTGGAGACAATTTATAATTCACAAAACAATCCTTTTATCACCCAATTTCTCCATTCTTGTGGTCATAATTCTTCACATATTGAATGGCAGAAGTAAATCCTCAGTTTCTTTTAAAAAGGGCAGGTAGGTCTATTTACTGAGCCCTTACATATCTAAGAATACTTTTGTCTTCCCTCAGAAACATTCATTTGGTTGGTTATAAAATACTGTTTTGCAAATATGTTTAATGTCTGGCTTAATAGAAGCTCATACATTTCTGCATTCAGTCTGTCTTAATCTGTTGTTTTAGTTGGAATACATGAAGGAAATCTGGCTTCATACCGATATGTAATTGTAAAAGGGAAAAGTATTTGGGGGAGTATTTTAATAATCTTTTCAGATAATTCTGGATATTCTTCTTTGATACCAGAATTCAGCAAATAGTAGTTTCCTAAAGATTAATTGCAATGTGGAACTCAAAACGTATCAGTGAATATTCATACTCTGTTAAATTAGAATCTATTGATCTATCTTTTTACTTTGAATGGATTTTTTACCCAGGCATAATTTTGTATCATCATGCATTTGATCATTTGAAAATTATTGACTCACTGAGTTATGCCCGTCTTCCAAATGTTAACATATATTGCTAATCAATATTTTTAAAAATCACTTTCATTCACATTACCACTGATCTTATCAGAAAAATCTTTAAGTATTAGGTACCTGAGTAGCAAATGCAACTTTTGTAATATTTTAATTTTCATTTGAAATCTCAAAAAAAATTTTTTTTTTTTTTTTTTTTTTTTTTTTTTTTTTTTTAGAGAGAGAAAGAGCTCAGGGGGAAGGGGCAGAGAGAGAGGGAGAAAATCTTTTTTTTTTTAATTTATTTTTTATTTTTTTAATTATTTTTGAGACAGAGAGAGACAGAGCATGAACAGGGGAGGGGCAGAGAGAGAGGGAGACACAGAATCTGAAGCAGGCTCTAGGCTCTGACTCAAGAATCACAAGAGCATGACCTGAGCCTGAGTTGAACCCTCAACCAAGCCACCCAGGTGCCCCTTATATTTATTTCTGAGAGAGAAAGAGAGAGGCACAGAGAGAGGGGGACAGAGGATCCAAACCGGACTCTGTGCTGACAGCGGAGAGCCCGATGTAGGGCTCAATCTCATGAACCATGAGATCATGACCTGAGCTGAAGTTGGACACTTAGCCCACTGAGTCACCCAGATGGCCTGTGAGAGAGAGAGTGAGAAAGAGAGAGAGGGAGAGAATCTTAAGCAGGCTCCATGCCCAGTGGGGAGCCCAATATGGGGCTGGATCTCACAAGCTGGACATCATGACATTTGCTGAAATCAAGAGTCAGACAGACGTTCAACCAGCTGAGCCGCCCAGACACCTTTCAAATGTTCTTAATGGCAACAGATGTTGTCAATTGTTTTCTTTGAAGAAATAGGGTCATTTTGTTCATTTTCAAGAAAATTTCTGCCAGTACCTAAGTCTCGATAACAATGGATTGTCTATCAGTCCTTCTTTCAAGTAAAAATGGTGGTGCATGAGAAAAGTAGCTAGTTCAGCCTGTGACCCAATTCCACAAATGCATTTCCTCAAGACAACCATCATACTTCACGAAACAGCAGAAGTGCAATATGTATACTTCCTATTTGCTGCACAGAATATTAAAAAAATGTACACTTAAGATTCAAGATTTAGTAAAATTAGTATTTTTTATTGTTTCATCAAGGACACTTGGGAGTGGTGGTGAAGAACATAATTACTACTACAGTTGGTACCAAGGCACTAATTTGTCCTAAGCTGGCAGCAGTCTTACCCGCTTTTGCTTTTGCATCAACAGTGCAAATATTAACAAAGTGAAAAGGACAAATAATGTCTTAGTATTATTACAAAAATAGCTTTGATCTTATAGATACCCTGAAAAGATTTCTAAAACCCCAAGGAGTCCAAGGACTACACTTTGAAAATATCTGTTTAGTACATGCTTTTTGCTGACCTATGGCTATGTCAGATAATTTCCCCCTAAAAATTCTGTAGCTATTGTTCCATTATATTTAGTATTCCAGAAAAAATCAAAATCAAACATAATTATTTTTCTTTATAGCTAACCTATTTATTCTCTTTAGGTTGTAGCAATTTTTTTTTTGTAATTAAAAAAATTTTTGCCAGAGCCTGTCTATATAGATCTATTTGTTCATTTTCATTCAACATGCTCCTCTTTAATCTTAATACTTAGGTTTTTTTCTAGCTCTAAAACCTTTCAATTTTAACTTCTTTTTCATTTTTCCTCCCTTAGGAGCAGCAGTAATTCTTTTTTTTTTTTCTTCTTCTTTTTTTTAAAAGATTTTATTTTAAGTAATCTCTACACCCATCATGGAGCTCAAACTCACAACCCCAAGATCAAAAGTTGCCCACCCCACCAACTGAGCCAGCCAGGCACCCCAGGAACAACAATAATTCTTGCTTCAAATCTGTCCTTTGTCAGGGTGACTGGCTAGCTCAGTCTGTAGACCATATGACTCTTGATCCTGAGGTCATGACTTCGTTATTGTTTTGTTTTTGTTTTTTACAAATGTTTATTTTTAAGAAAGAGGGAGTGTAAGTGGAGGAGGGGCAGAGAGAGAGGGAGAGAGAAGATCCAAAGCAAGGTCCCTGCCATCAGTGCAGGGCCTGATGTGAGGCTCAAACTCAGGAACCGTGAGATTATGACCTGAGCCAAAGTCAGATGCTTAACTGACTGAGCCACTCAGCTGTCCCACCAAGGTCATCAGTTAAAGCCCCATGTTGGGTACAGTGCATACTAAAAATCAGTCAATATATCTATTCTTTGTCCTCTATTGCTGTCATCTTTTCTTTTATTATTTGACCCTTTCTCCTTTTCCTCCACATTTTAGGGAACTTTCTCATATTTGTTCTCTACACCATTTATTCCATTGTCTATAATACTGAGTTCTTTGCATCTTTTTTGTTGTATATTAAAGTGTAGATTTCCTGTAGTTCTCTCATATCTTACCCAACTCTCTTTTCATCTCTCTTGTGGCTTTTGTGTTTCATGCACTGTCCTTTCATCTCCTTTGTTTCCTCTTTATGACTTTTTGTTCCTTTTTTGTAGAGAACATGGCTTTTTTTTTTTAATGTTTATTCATTTTTGAGAGAGAGACAGAGCATGAGCAGGGGGAGGGGCAGAGAGATGGAGTCACAGAACCAAGGCAAGCTCCAGATTCTGAGCTGTCAGCACAGAGCCCCATGTGGGGCTCAAACCCATGAACCATAAGATATGACCTGAGCTGAAATCAGATGCTTAACCAACTGAGCCACCCAGGTGCCCCGAGAACATGATTTCTTATATCCTAATAAAGACCTACTTATTTTCAGAGTAGGAAGTGTGGATTTTCCTTGGCTCCATTACTGCTTGCTTTTAGATTTTCTGAGCACCTTGTCAAAGCTCTAGCTTTTTGACAAGTTGTATGCATAAATCCTGACTCCCTTCCCTGGGTCTGGTACACGTTCTCCTAGAGAAATTTTGGCATGCTAAGATGAGATCTTCTTCTTTCCTGTGCATGGTTTTCTGATGCTTTGAACCGATTGGTTTGGGGAGAGTACATTCTCCATCACTTGGTATTTCCTTCACAGTGAGGAGAGGTTCACTAGGATAATTTTCCTGGCCTCTCTCTTTTCCTTCATTCTTAGCTTCCCGTGGAGGAGTGGGGGTTACCTAAGAGATAAGTTTGAGGAAATGGGCATAGGTAGCTTAATCCCTTCATCTAGGAAGCTGCTTTGCCTATAAAGAGTAGAATCTTCTAGGGCACCTGGGTGGCTCTGTTGGTTAAGCAACCGACTGTGGCTCAGGTCAGGATCTTGCGGTTCATGGATTCGAGCCCGGTGTCAGGCTCTGTGCTGACAGCTTGGAGCCTGGAGCCTGCTTTGGATTTTGTGTCTCTGTCTCTCTGCCCCTCCCCGACTTATGCCCTGTCTTTCTCTCTCAGAAATAAATATTTAAAAAAAAAAAAGAGTAGAATCTTCTGATTATTGTCTTCCATGCCTTAAGAGATGTACGGGCAGGCCTTCCCCCTGGAGTAAACCCACCGGCATTTTAGATGTGTAACCTCAAACACCCCAACATCTGAAGTGTTGGGTGTGAACACTGGTAAATAAATAGGGAGTTAAATTCTGGGTGACAAAATATATACAGAAAAAGGTTTTTGATGAAGTAGGGTATGTAGCTTTGAGCTTCAGACTTTGGAGTATACTTAGTAGGTTTAGACTTGGGCAATTTAAGGGGTTATTTTAAGCCAGGTGGGTTTTTACAGTTGCGTAGCTCTAGCTTTTAACTTCTGCAAGAGGCTTTAAGTCTTAAGCCACCTCATATTTTGACCTTGGCAGGTGACTACAGCTTATGTCAAGATATTGCATCTTATACTTTTACAGAGCAAAGCTACACACATTAGACCTTAAGCAAAGATGTGGTCCCTGGCAAGACAACACACCCCTTGGCAAAGCTGCTGCATGGGCCTCAGGTGGTCTCAGGGTATACACTACTGGTGCATCCCAGAACTTTAACTATGGCATTGGCCTCCACATGTGGACCTCTCGGAAACCTCAGCACACACCGGTGGATTTAGAGAACATAGTTAGCAGGCATAGCTGAGGCAAGAAGGTGAACTCTAGGGGCAAACAAACATTTCAGTTTGTAGCTCTTTTAATACTTGGTGGGCAGAAGAATGTTTGTGCTTTTAAAATACAAGCCAGCTCCATCTATATGGACTAAAAGAATTTGTGAGGGTTAAGCTTTAAATTATAACTGCCTGCCACAAGGAGGCTTCTGTTTTATGGTAATGCTTCATGTTTTGATCTTGGTGCTGGTTACTTGGAGTGTTTACTTTGTGAAAAAATTCTATTGAGATATATACTTGATTTGTGTACTTTTCTGCATATAAACATTTTTCTTTTAAAAAAAGGATACGGAAATAGTTCAAGCCTATGTAAAAAGCATTAGGCCATCTACCCCAGACCCATTTATATTTTAATTAAATGTCTTACTGCTCAAACAACTGTTAATCAGGTATTCTCTTACATGAAGTCAAATATATCCTAGTACACTATTTCATTTAAGTTTACTAATTCATTGACATAAAGTTCATTAATAGTTTCCTATAATATTTAAAGACTTAATTGTAAGAGAATGAGGTCCCCCTTTACATTCCTGATATTACCCATATGTTAGTTATCTATCAATCTTGTTGTAAGTTTGTCTGTTTTAATACCTGCTTTGTCTTTATAGATCATCTACAATGTCATTTTGTCTCTGTTCCATTAATTTTTGTTTTTACTTGTGTTATTTCTTTTGTTATGCTTTCTTTAACCTTACTCTGCTTTTTAAGATCGTTTATTCTTTTCTGATTTGCAGTTACATTGTGATAGGTTTCTGTTGAATTTCATTTTATTTATTCTCCCTGAATTTGGGGGGGGCTTCTGGATCTGAAGATTGGTCTGTCTCAACAACCCTGAAAAATTCCAATCATTTTATCTTTAAATATTGCTTCACCCCTACTCTCTCTATTCTCTCCTTCTGGAACTCCACTAAGCTATCTGTTAGACTTTTTCATTCTGTCTTCCATTTCTCTCAACCTTTCATTCATATTTTCTGTCTGAATCCATGGACAGCATACTGGCAAAAGTCTTTGGGTTCATTTTTCAGTGCATTCATTTTCATTCATTATGGTTTCTCATTTCCTGCTCATAGTTTATTTATTTCCTGCATTTATTTCTTTTTAAAATTTTTTTAAGTTTATTTATTTATTTTGAGAGAGAGAGAGCACAAGCTGGGAGAGAGAGGAGAGACAGAATCCCATGCAGGCCCCATGCCATCAGCACAGAGCCCAATGCAGGGCTCGAACTTCACAAACTATGAGATCACAACCCTGAGCCAAGATCAAGAGTCAGACACTTCACCGACTGTGTCACCCAGGCATCCCTTCCTGCTTTTATTTCTTGAAGCATGTTAAACATAATCATTTTAGATTCTTTCATTGATAAAAATTTATTATGGAGTTTTTGCATTTCTGCTTCTGCTGTTTATTGTTTTTCTGGCTCTCACTCAAGGTATCTTTTCCTTGTAGGTATTTTGTATTTCTCAATGTGAACTACTATTTTCCTTGAAATTTACTCTCAGTAATTCTTTGAGGCCTGGATTGAAAATAAGCTCTTCCTAAGAAAGTTTCTTTCTGCTGGTTGTCAAATTTCTACTTAAAATTTTTCTAACCACACAGGCAACAGAAATTCTGACCAAAAACCTCATGAGGACTGGTGTATTAGTTATCTATTGCATAACAAATTACATAACTTAGTAGCTGAAAGCAATAAGCATTTATTATCTTTATGTGGTCTTTGTAGACTCTGGGAGTACCTTACATGGGTGGTTCTAGGTCAGGGTCTCACTTGAGGCTGCTTTTAAGATGTTAGCAAAGACTGCAGACATCTAAAGCCTTAGCTTCCCTGGAACTGGAGGATATACTTCGAAGATGGCTCACTCAGAGGCCTGACAAGTTAGTGCTGGTTGCTAGGAGGAAGTCTCTGTTCCTTGCCTCTTCATAGGACCGTTTAAGAGTCTTTGTGACATAGCAGCTGATTTCTCCTAGAATGAGTGTTCCAAGAGAGAGAAACTAGAAGCCTCAATATCTTCTGTGATCTAGCCATGGAAATCACACAAAGACATTTCTTCAGTATCCTATTAGCTATATAAATAAGCCCTATTCAATGTAGGAAGTGACTATATATAAGAATGTGAATACAGGAAGGCAGAAATCACTGGGGCCATCTTAGATACTGGCTACCTTACATGGTTTATTGTAAATTATCCAGGGAGACTTTCTTTTCATTCTGTCCAATACTAAAGTCAAGCCAGGTATGTTTCCTTGTCACATGATTTTGTTTTTACGACAGGATTTGATTTTTTGTTTATTCTTACACTGAGGGTACTCTTCTTTGGGTCCTAACTATTAATAGCCACCTCCAGTTAAATTCTGTACGTAGTAGATTCTGTGATCCTTGTAGCCATTAAAATAGAGGACAAGGCTTCAGCGTTGGTCAAAAAGCTCAGAGTGGATACTAGAGCATTGAACTGCCAGAATGCTTCTTGTTTGTTGCTGTTGTTGTTGTTGTTTTAACTAATTAATTTATTTGTTATTTAATTTACATCCAAGTTATTTAGCATATAGTTCAACAATGATTTCAGGAGTAGATTCCTTAATGCCCCTTAACCATTTAGCCAATCCCCCATCCCACGACCCCTCCATCAATCCTCTGTTTGTTCTTTAAATTTAAGAGTCTCTTATGTTTTGTCCCCCTCCCTATTTTTGTATAATTTTTGCTTCCCTTCCCTTGTGTTCATCTGTTTAGTATATTTGTCTTTCTCTGACTGACTAATTTCGCTTAGCGTAATACCTTCCAGTTCCATCCACGGAGTTGCAAATGGCAAGATTTCATTCTTATTTCATTCACATACCACATATTCTTTATCCATTCATCTGTTGATGGGCATTTGGGCTCTTTCCATACTTTGGTTATTGTCAATAGCGCTGCTATGAATACTGGGGTGCATGTGTCCCTTCGAAACAGCACACCTGTATCCATCCATACTACAATAGTAGTGCAATTCCTGGGTCGTTCTATTTTTAATTTTTTGAGGAAACTCCATACTGTTTTCCAGAGTGGCCTCACCAATTTGGATTCCCACCACCAGTGCAAAAGAGATCCTCTTTCTCCACATCCTCACCAACATCTGTTGTTGCCTGAGTTGTTAATGTTAGCCATTCTGACAGGTGTGAGGTGGTATCTCATTGTAGTTTTGATTTGTATTTCCCTGATGATGAGTGATGTTGGGCATTTGTTCATGCGTTAGTTGGCCATCTGGAGGTCTTCTTTGAAGAAGTGTCTATTCATGTGTTTTGCCCATTTCTTCACTGGATTATTTGTTTTTTTTGGGTGTTGACTTTGATAAGTTCTTTATAGATTTTGGATAATAACCTTTATCTGATATGTCATTTACAAATATCTTCCCCCATTCCGTTGGTTGCCTTTTAGTTTTGCTGATCGTTTCCTTCATTGTGCAGAAGCTTTTTATTTTGGTGAGGTCCCAATAGTTCATTTTTGTCCAGAACTCCTCCTGTAACTCATAATGGGAATTTGGAGATGTCTTTTATGCTAGCCTAGTAACACACTAAAAGATTTTTTACAAAATAATATTTTATTCAGAATTTTAATTGAAACAGAAGATTTGTCCAAATTAACTCTATATAATTTCATTATGTAGTCAGAAATAGGATTCAATTAAAACATTTCCTTGAATTTTCACTATATTTTATTTCTCGTTTTTAAAAGGGAATTCTTGCCACTTTAACCTCCATCTATCTTCTGCTCTACTCAATGCATTTAAGACTATTAATATTTGGGGCGCCCGGGTGGCTCAGTTGGTTGAGCGACCAACTTCGACTCAGGTCACTATCTCATGGTTTGTGAGTCTGAGCCCTGCATCAGGCTCTGTGCTGACAGCTCAGAGCCTAGAGGCTGCTCCAGATTCTGTGTCTCCCTCTTTGTCTGCTCCTCCCCCACTCATGCTCTGTCTCTCTCTGTCTCAGAAATAAATAAACATTAAAAAAAAAAAAGACTATTAATGTTCTTCTTGGTACCATTTCAGCCACTTATAGATTTTGAAATGTAAGTATTTTATTGTCATGGGAATTCTAAATATATTCTAAGCCTTCATTATATTTTCTTCTTTGGCTCACGATTTGTTAAAATGTATTTTATAAATAATTTTAACCACTTAATTTTTGGTTAGTTAATATTTTCATAGAAATCAAAGATGAAAAATATGAAATGGTGTTCAGTGAACTTTACATCCTACTACTGATCCCATCCACCTGGTTAAAATTTTTTTTTAGTGTTTATTTTTTTATTTTTGAGACAGAGAGAGACAGCATGAACGGGGGAGGGTCAGAGAGAGAGGGAGACACAGAATCCGAAGCAGGCTCCAGGCTCCAAGCTGTCAGCACAGAGCCTGATGCAGGGCTTGAACTCACGGACTGAGAGATAATGACCTGAGCCGAAGTTGGACACTTAACCGACTGAGCCACCCAGGTGCCCCCCATCCACATGGTTTAAATACCCAATACAAGTGGCCAGTGTTAAATTTGGGGGATATATTTCCAAATGATTTTTTATATATACCTGCAAATATATATGCACAAATGTAATATATGGTTGCATATATAGTAATCATATTATTAATCAGATATTATACAATAGTCAGTGTCTTGAATTATTTACTTCAACTATATATCTTGTACTTTCCATAGAAATCCATAGAGATGTATTTTAAGTTTTCCAAACGTGTGCATTTAAAAGTTATGTTTTGGGGCGCCTGGGTGGCGCAGTCGGTTAAGCGTCCGACTTCAGCCAGGTCACGATCTCGCGGTCCGTGAGTTCGAGCCCCGCGTCAGGCTCTGGGCTGATGGCTCGGAGCCTGGAGCCTGTTTCCGATTCTGTGTCTCCCTTTCTCTCTGCCCCTCCCCCGTTCATGCTCTGTCTCTCTCTGTCCCAAAAATAAATAAAAAACATTGAAAAAAATTTAAAAAAAAATAAAAGTTATGTTTTTATTTTGATTTCTTTTTTTTAATATTAAAAGAATATTTTTGTTAATGTTTATTATTTTTGAGAGAGAGAGACAGAGACCAAGCAGGGGAGGGGCAGAGAGAGAGAGGGAGGCATAGAATCTGAAGCAGGCTCCAGGCTCCGAGCTGTCAGCACAGAGCCCAACACGGGGCTTGAACTCACCTCAAGATCATGACCTGAGCCGCAGTCTGCCGCCCAACCGGCTGAGCCACCCAGGTGCCCCTTTATTATTGATTTCTAATTGTATCTCATTATGATCAGAAAATGGCCAACATAATATTAAAGGCTTTTTTTGTATTTTTTGATCCTTTCTTCCTAGCTTGCTATGTGCAGGGGTGTTGATATCTAAAATATCATTCAACTCACCTTTTTAACTTGTGATCTTGGAGAATGACTGTGGGTCATGAAATTTATCAGATAGTGATTCCATTTACAGCTATTGTTCCAGAAATGGTATATTGCCTGGAACAAATCAAAATAGCTGTTATGCACATACTGATCTTGCAAAACATTTTTTTTTTAAATCTATATCAGTTTGTAAGGATCACCCGATGGTAATTGCTTTGACCTAGAAGCCTACAATACACCTTCCTGGATTTGCTCAAGTTTCTTTTATTTTTTTTAAAGTGTATTTATTTATCTTGAGAGAGACAGAGACAGCACCAGTGAGAGAGGGGTAGAGAGAGAGAGGAAAGAGAATCCCAAGTAGGCTCTGTGCTGTGGGGCTCGAACCCATGACGCCATGAGATCATGACCTAAACAGAAACCAAGAGTCAGATGCTAACTGACTGAGCCACCCAGGCACCCCTATTTTCTTTAAAATATAATGTAATCCAAAGAAATTTTCATGGTGCTGACATTTCAAGATTGTCACGCTAGTCACCCATGTATACTGTATTGCTGTCTGTTCAGCCAGAAGGACCAAGTACTTAAACACTTTTAAGGAGACTTCCACTTCTGAACATGGAAATAGTGGGGATCAGATGTACCCCACCACCTCAAATTACTAAAAACACAGACAAGAGGTATGTGACTGGTTCAGTCAATAGAGCGTACAACTCGCAACCTCAGGGTTGTAAGTTCAAGTCCCACATAGGTCATAGAGATTACTCAAAAATAAAATCTTTTTTAAAAAGGGACACCAGGGGCGCCTGGGTGGCGCAGTCGGTTAAGCGTCCGACTTCAGCCAGGTCACGATCTCGCGGTCCGTGAGTTCGAGCCCCGCGTCAGGCTCTGGGCTGATGGCTCGGAGCCTGGAGCCTGTTTCCGATTCTGTGTCTCCCTCTCTCTCTGCCCCTCCCCTGTTCATGCTCTGTCTCTCTCTGTCCCAAAAATAAATAAAAAACATTGGAAAAAAAAATTAAAAATAAATAAAAATAAAAAAAAATAAAAAGGGACACCAGTCTGGCTCAGTCAGTAGAGCATGCAATTCTTCTTTTTCTTCTTTTTTTAATGTTTATTTTTGAGAGAAAGAGTGAGCAGGGGAGGGGCAGAGACAGAAGGGGATAGAGGATCCAAAGTGGGCTCTGTACTGACAGCAGCAGTTTGAATGGGCTCGAACTCACAAACCATGAGATTATGATGACCTGAGCAGAAGTTGGACACTTAACGGACTGAACCACCCAGGTGCCCCAGGGCATCCAATTCTTTTTTTTTTTTTTAATGTTTATTCATTTTTGAGAGACAGAGACAGAGTGCAAGCAGGACAGGGGCAGAGAGAGACACAGAATCCAAAGCAGGCTCCAGGCTCCAAGCTGTCAGCAGAGAGCCCACTGTGGGCCCACAAACCACAAGATCGTGACCTCAGCCAAAGTCAGATGCTTAACTGACTGAGCCACCCAGGTGCCCCCAGGGCATCCAATTCACAACCCCCAGGGTTGTGAGTTCAAGACCAACGTTGTGCATGGGGCCTACAAAAAATATAGATACAAATAAAAAAAAATTTTTTTTAAAAAGCAGAAAAAGACCCATAAATATAGAGAACAAACTGGAGGTTGCCAGAAGGGATGGGCAAAATAGGTGAAGGAGAGTGAGAGGTAAAAGTTTCCAGTTATGGAATGCGTAAGTTGTGGGGACAAAAGGTAAAACATAGGAATGTAGTCAATGATACTGTAATAGCGTTGTATGGTGACAGATGGTAACTAAACTTGTGGTGAGCATAGCATAACATATAGACTTGTTGAATCACTATGTTGTACACCTGAAGCCAGTTAATATTGTGTGTCAATGACACTTCAATTTAAAAAAAAAAAAAATTAAGTTTATTTATTTTGAGAGACAGAGAGAACAGAGGAGGGGCAGAGAGAGAGAGGGAGGGAGAGAGAGAATCCCAGGCAGGCTCCATGCTGTCAGAGCGGAGCCCGATGTGGGGCTTGAACTCACGAACCGTGAGATCATGACCTGAGCCGAAACCAAGAGTCAGAGGCTTAACCAACTGAGCCGCCCAGGTGCCCCAATGATACTTCAGTTTAAAAAATGTTTTGGGGTACCTGGGTGGCTCCGTCGGTTAAGCCTCTGACTCTTGATTTTGGCTCAGGTCATGATCTCACAGTCGTGAGATCGAGCTCCACATCTAGCTCAGCGCAGAATGTGGAACCTACCTGGGATTCTCCCTCTCTCCACCCCTCTCCACTCATGCTGTCTCTCTCAAAATAAATAAATAAACTGAAAAAAAAAATTTTTTTTCCTAAAGTGGACATGAGACAATACAGAAGAGTGGTCCCAGGGAGAAGAGGAAAAGAAAATGAATCACCCAACCACATAGCTGGTATTTTCTGGATTTCAGTACACTGAACAGAAACAGAGCCCAGGCTCTGGGCATCTATTATTTACAAGGCAAAGTATTGGAGAGGAGAAAGCTGCAGAGATATAGGGAGGATTTCCCTTTAGTCTTCAGTTGAATATTCATCAACACAAGGGTGTGAGAAAACTGCCATAGACCAGTGGAAGAACCACTAGGTAGAAGATGTAGAATAATTCCCAGAAAATATACCAGTTTGAAAATAGTTCATATTTCCAACAATCAGAATGGAGCAGCCTTGTAATACATAGGGCTAAGGGTCAAATTCTGAGGATTGCCTCATTGGTGGGGCCAATATAACCCTTGAATAAAGACAGCTCTGATTTTACCTAACAAAGCTGATAAGCAACCCTTGAAAGGACCAAACTGTTTGCAAGTAATTTAACAGCATCCCAGAATAAACATAATAAACTCTGAAAGACTACCAAGATAAAAAATCACCCAAGAATGTGAAATTCACAATGTCTGTCGTCCAATAAAAAATTACGAGGCAGACAGGGCGCCTGGGTGGCACAGTCAGTTAAGCATCCGACTTCGGCTCAGGTCATGATCTAGCAGTCCGGGAGTTTGAGCCCCACGTCAGGCTCTGTGCTGACAGCTCAGAGCCTGGAGCCTGCCTCAAATACTGTGTCTCGTTCTCTCTCTGCCCCTCCCCTGCTCACACTCTATTTCTCTCTCTCTCTCTTCCTCAAAAATAAATAAACATTATAAAAAATTTTTTTAAAAACTATTAGGCAGAAGCATCTGGGTAGCTCAGTTGTTTAAGTGTTCAACTCTTGATTTTGGCTCAGGTCATGATCTCACAGTTCATGAGTTTGAGCCCTGCACTGTCAGCGAAGGGCCTGCTTGGGATTCTCTCTCTCTCTGTCTCTGTCTCTGTCTCTCTCTCTCTCTCCCCCCTCTCCCTCTGCCCCTTCCCCTCTCCTGCTTTCTCTCTCTCTCTCTCTCTGTCCAAATAAATAAATAAAAACTTCTAAAAAAATTATTAGGCAGCAAATATACAGGAAAATACAACCAATAATGAAAAAAATCAAATGATAGAAATAGATTCAGAGGGACATCTGGGTGGCTCCTATGGTTAAGCAACCTGCTTCGGCTCAGGTCATGATCTCACATTTTGGGAGTTCAAGCTCCGCATTGGGCTCTCTGCTATCAGCACAGAGCCTGCATCAGATCCTCTCCCTCCCTCTCTCTCTGCCCCTCCCTCGCTCACTCACGCTCTCTCTCAAAAATAAACATTAAAAAAATAGATTCAGAAATGACAAAAATGATAGACATATATTCCATAATTTCAAAAAATTACAGGAAATTATGAGCATGTTGAAAGATATGGAAGATATTTCTTTAATTCACATAGAACTTTATTATTATTATTATAATTCCTATTATTTTAAGTAAGCTCTACACCCAAAGTGGGGCTTGAATTCATGACCCCGAGATTAAGAGTTGCATGTTTTACCAACTGAGCTAGCCAGGTGCCTCCACATAGAACTTTTAGAGATGAAAAATATACTGGGTGGAATTTGTATTAGTGTGTTAGGACCTCCGTAACAGAACCACAGGCTTCTGTTATGGCTTAAACGACAGATGTTTCTTTTCTCATATTTTGGAAGCTAATGGTCAAGATCAAGTTTGCGGCAGAGTTTGCTTCTGATAAGGGCTCTTCCTTTGGCTTATAGATGGCCACCTTCTTGCTGTGTCCTCACATGACCTTTTCTCTGTATGCATGCACTTATGGTTTCTCTTCCTCTGATAAGGACATCAGTCCTATTAGGTTAGAGCCCCACCCTTATGGTTTCATTTAACCTTAATTACTTCCTTAAAGTCCCTATCTCCAAATAAAGTAACATTGGGGGTTGGGGCTTCAACATATGAAGTCTGAGGGGGACACAATTCAGTTGATAACAGAATTTTTGGCAGGTTAGACACAACAGAAAGATGATTAGAGAACTGGAAGGTATAGCAATGGAAACTGTACAAAATGAAACACACAAAGGGAAAAAGAATACTGAAAAATATAAGCAGAACATAGTGAGATGTGGGACAACTTCAAGTGGCCTAAAATGCACAGTCCCTGAAGGAGGGAAGTGTTCAGCAAAAGAAATATTTGAAAGACTAAGAGATAAAAACTTTCCAAGTTGATGAAAACTATAAATCCACAGATCCCAGAATGTCAACAGCCTCAATCCCAAGATACAGAAACAAAAGTTTCACAAAACGTCACAGCCAAATTGCTTAAAACTACTGATAAGGAGAAAATCTTAAATCTTAAAAACAGCAATGTTTTTAAAAAGGCACCTTATTTACAGACTATAAAGATAATGCAGCAAATTTCTTGTTGGAAATAATGCAAGTCAGAAGAGAGTAAAACAATATGTTTAAACTACTGAAAGAAAAAATTATCAACTTAGAATACTGTACCCAGAGAAAAATTTACAAAACAATGGCCCAATAAAGATGTTTTCAGCTTACAAAATCTGAAGAAATTCACATAAGCACACGTGAACTACAAGAATGTTAAAGGATGCCATCAGGAAGAAGGAGAATATGATCAAATGGAAAGCCGAATCTACACCAAAAAAATGAAGAGCACTGGAAATGATAAATATGTGGGTGAATATAAAAGCACTTTTAAAATTATTTAAATTAAAAAAAAATTTTTTTAAGAAAATTGATGGGGTGCCTGTCTGGCTCAGTTGGTAGAGCATGGGACTCTTGATCTTATGGTTGTGAGTTTGAGCCCCACTTTGGGGGTAGAGATTATTTAAAAATAAAAATTTTTTAAAAATTTTTTCTTAATGTTTATTTATTTTTGAGAGAGACAGAGACAGAATGCAAGTGGGTTAGGGGCAGAGAGAGAGGGAGACACAGAAGCAGAAGTAGGCTCCAGGCTCTGAGCTGTCAGCACAGAGCCCAACGCGGGGCTCGAACTCACAGACCATGAGATCATGACCTGAGCCGAAGTCGGACGCTCAACCAACTGAGCCACCCAGGTGCCCCTAAAAATAAAATCTTAAAAAAATTAAAAGAAAACTGACTACTAAAGCAAAATAAACAAATGTGATGTGAGATTTATTACATATGTAGAAATAAATTATATGCTGTAATAGGACAAAGACCAGTAGTGGAGAAATGAAAGTATATTGTTGTGGGTTCTTAAACAATTTGTGAAGCAGTATAATGTTACTTCAAAGTAGGCCACGATAAGTTAAACATGTTTACTATAGACCATAAAGCAATTACTCAAAACAAAACAAAATCCAAAGCATTAGAGCTAATAAGACAATGAAAAAGATAAAATAGAATCATAAAAAATCCTCCGTCCAAAAGAATTTTAAAAAAGAGAGAGAGAGAGGTGCCTAGCTGGCTAAGTCAGTAGAGCATGTAACTCTTGATCTTAGGGTCATGCATTTGAGCCCCACATTGTGCATAGAGATTACTTAAATACTTTTGAAATTTATTTATTTATTTATTTATTTATTTATTTATTTATTTATTTATTTTAGAGAGAGAGAGAAAGCACAAGCAGGGAAGAGGGGCAGAGGGCGAGAGAGAGACAGAGAGAGAGGGAGGGAGGGAGGGAGAGAATCTTAAGCAGGCTCCTTTCTGAGTGTAGAGCCTGATGTGGTACTCAATCCCATAACCCTGGGATCATGACCTGAGCTGAAATCAAGAGTTGGATTTTTTTTTTAACGTTTATTTATTTATTTATTTTTTTTGAGAGACAGAGTAGGAGCAGGAGAGGGGCAGAAAGAGAGAGAGGCAGAGAAAACAAAGCAGGCTCCAGGCTCTGAGCTGGCAGCACAGAGCCTGACCTGGGGCTTGAACTCATGAATTCTGAGATCATGACCTGAGCTGAAGTCAGAAGCTTAACAGACTGAGTCACCCAGGCGCCCCTCAAGAGTCAGCTTCTTAATCAGCTGAGCCACCCAGGTACCCAGAAATCATTAAATAAGTAAAAGTTTTTTTAAAAAGATACTAAAAAAAAAAAAAAGAGGGGCGCCTGGGTGGCTCAGTCGGTTAAGCGTCTGACTTCAGCTCAGGTCATGATCTCACGGTTTGTGGCTTTAAGCCCTGTGTAGAGCTCTGTGCTGACAGCTCAGAGCCTGGAGCCTGCTTCCGATTCTGTGTCTCCCTCTCTCTCTCTGCTCCTCCTCCATTCATGCTCTTTCTCTCTCTCTGTCTCTCAAAAATGAACAGTCGTTAAAAAAATGTTTTAAATAAAATAAAAAGAGAGAACAATGAGCAGATGGGGCAAATAGAAAGAAAATAGCAAATAAATTTAAGTTCAACAATATTATTAAACAATTTTATTTATTTATTTATTTTTAATTTACATCCAAGTTAGTTAGCATATAGTGCAATAATGATTTCAGGAGTAGATTCCAGTGATTTATCCCCTACGTATAACACCCAGTACTCACCCCTACAAATGTCTTCCTTAATGTCCCTTACCCATTTAGCCCATCCCCCCACCCACAACCCCTCCAGCAACCCTCAGTTTGTTCTCTGTATGTAAGAGTCTCTTATGTTTTATCCCCCTCCCTGTTTTTATATTGTTTTTGCTTCCATTCTCTTATGTTCATCTGTTATTAAACAATTTTAAGTTAGGTCTTCTTAGCATCCCAATTAACTGTATTTTTAAAAAGCAATATTCAACTATATACAACCATCAAAAAACTAATTTATTATTTATTTCTTGTAAAGATTTTATTTTTAATAAATCTCTACACCCAATGTAGGGCTTGAACTCACAGCCCCAAGATCAAGAGTCACATGCTCCACCAACTGAACCAGTCAGGCTTCCCCCAAAACTCCTTTTTTTAAGTAGGGTCCATGTCCAGTGCAGAGCCCAATACTGGGCTTGAACTCACAATGCTGAGATCAAGACCTGAGCTGAGATCAAGAGTCAGATGCTCAATTCACTGAGCCATCCAGGCACCCCAGGAAACTCATTTTAAAATATAAAACAAATAGGGGGTGCCTGGGCCTCTCAGTCAGTTGAGCATCCAACTTCGGCTCAGATCATGATCTCACAATTTGTGGGTTCAAACCTTGCATCAGGCTCTGTGCTGACAGCTTGCTCAGAGCCTGCAGCCTGCTTCAGATTCTGTGTCTCCTTATCTCTCTCTGCCCCTCCCCCACTCATGCTGTGTGTGTGTGTGTGTGTGTGTGTGTGTGTGTGTGTCTCTCTCTCTCAAAAATAAATAAATGCTAAAAAAAAAATTTTTTTTTTAATTAAAAAAAACACAAATAGGGGCACTGGCTGGGTGAGTTGGTAGAGTGTGTGACTCTTGGACATGAGCTCACTTAAAAAATAATCAACTGGAGGGGCACCTGGCTGGCTCAGAAGAGCACACAACTCTTGGTCTGAGGGTCATGAATTCAAGCCCCATTTTGGGTTCAGAGATGACTAAAAAATAAACTCTTAAAAAAATAATCAACTGAATTTAATAAAATATGTATGCATAGGCATATATATATATATATATATATATATATTTAAGCTTTTATTAAATCTAGTTGAATATATATATGTATATATGTATGTACATACCTAAAATAAAGACAGAATAAAAGAGGATGTAAAATGATATACCATGCTAAGACAAAAGAAAAGAAAGATGGAGAGCTATCTAACTTCCAGAATGGTATTAAGGAACTCCAAACATTTGCTCCTCCATAAAGACAATGAGAAACCTAGGGAAAACAAAAACAAAAACAAAAAACTGCCCAACTCCACTTTTTCAAACCCTTGAAATTAAACAAAGGCTTTTGATAATCTGAGAGTGTTTCTTCACAAAAACTAGCTGACTCTCAGTAAAGCAATGAGCTTTGGGGCATCTTAACTTTCCCTAATCCAATACCCCTTTTCCCAGCTTCAAAGTACCATTAAAAAAATTTTTTTTAATGTTTATTTATTTTTGAGAGAGAGAGAGAGAGAGAGAGAGAGAGAGACAAAGCATGAGTGGGAGAGGGGCAGAGAGAGAGGGAGACACAGAATCCGAAGCAGGCTACAGGCTCTGAGCTGTCAGCACAGAGCCCGACATGGGGCTTGAACTCACGGACCGCGAGATCATGACCTGAGTGAAGTTGGATGCTCAACTGACTGAGCCACCCAGATGCCCCCAAAGTACCATTTAAAGTGAATAACCTCACAACTACAGTAGCTGTGAAAAACAGCAAACTAGTAGCTATTGGAGGGGGAGCATGGATTTAGAGTTCCCCAAAAGTCCCAGTCCCCAGAGAATTGTCATTATTTGAATTGTCTGGCAGCTCATTGAAAAGTGCCATTCTCAGAGCTTGTCTTTATTTGACCAGAGTAGGATATCAATCTAAGAATAGTCCTATCCACAGGGCATTTGTAAAACACAACCAGTGGCAATTGTTTAACATTGCTGCCAGAGGTGTTGTTAACAGTTTGGGCTAAAAATAGGCAGATGAAAAATCTTAAAAGGAGAAGTTGGAGAATTAAGATGTCCACAGAGAGATTTGTGAAGATCTGACACAGTCCTGGGAATTTATAAGGCCACATGCATGGAATGTGCACACCCAAGAAAGGCCTGAGAAGACTGTAATGTCTCACTCCTGACTGACTTTAAGGCTTTGATCAAGCAAGTGAAGGCTAATAAGAGGTGTAAACTGCCTGACAAATCACTGAAACCATATCCCAATACACATAAAGAGTCATTTAACAAAACCTGGGAGACTGACTAATTTAGGATATTTGAGGAAATCTCTGTCCAATCATTAGCTGACTACTAAGCTAACTGAACAGAGATTTCATATAATAAAGAATACACACTTGAAAGACTTAGTCCAGGAAACTCACTAACCAAACCCTGAGGAGGGAGTGAGTATCCGATTTACAAAGTTGCCACAATGCTTGATTTAAAATGTCCAGTTTCAACAAAACATTATGAGATGTGTAAAGAAACTGAAAACTGTGTCTCGCTAGATGGACTCAACATAGATTTCAACAGACAAAAGAAAGAATCAGAGAATATAGAGAAAGGTCAATTGAGATTTTCCATTCTGAAAAATTGAAATAAAAAAGAATGAAGAAAATGAACTGAGCCTCAGAGACCTGTGGAATGCCATCAAGTGAACCAACATGAGCACAACTAAAGTCTCAGAAAGAGAGAAGAGGGAAAATGGGCAGAAAGAATATTCAAAGAAATAACAGCCACAAATTGATGGAAAACATTAGTTGGCACACGCAAAAAGCTCAATGAATTCTCAAGATAAACTAAATATCATTCACACTTTGGTATGTCATAGAAAACCTATCAAAGACAAAGAGAGAGAATTTTGAAAGCAGCAAGAGAAATGTGATTCCTCATATACAAGAGATCTTCGATAAGTAACAACTGGTTTCTCGCCAGAAAGAAGTGGGATGACATATTCAAAGTGCTGTTGTCAACCAAGAATTCTATATCCAGCACAACTATCCTTCAAAAAAACTGAAGAAATTAAGACATTCCCATATAAACAAAAAGTGATATAATTTGTCACTAGCATACCTGCTTTATAAGAAATACTAAAGGGGGACACTTAAGTAGGTTAAGTGTCCCAACTCTTGATTTCAGCTCAAGCCCTGTGTCAGGTACTGTGCTGACAGCATGGAGCCTGCTTGAGATTCTCTCTCCCCCTTGGTGCCCCTCCCCACTCTCAAAATAAATAAACACACTTAAGAAAAAAAATTAAAGAAAAAAGAAATACTAAAGGGAGTCCTTTGGGCAAAAAGGCAGACATAAATCCTCCCTCATCAATTACTACACTAAATATACATGGACTTAATACTCCCATGAAAAGGATATATTGGCAGGAGGTGTTAAAAAGAGAAATGATGCAACTATCACCTGTCTATGAGAGATATATTCAAGATTCCAAGACACACAGAGGTTAAACTTAAAAGGATGGAAAGAGATATACCATGGTAACTGAAAGATAACTAGAGTAACTATGCTAATACCAGACAAAACAGACTTTAGGGGAAAAAAAAAACAAAAACAAAACCCACCTGTTACTGGAGATTTAAAAGGACATTTTATAATGGTAAGATAGTTAATCCATCAGGAATACATAATAACTATAAATATAGGTACATAACAATCAAGACTCAAAATACATAAAGCAAAAGAAGGGTGCCTGGGTGACTCAGTCAGTTAAGTATCCAACTCTTAATGTCCAGTTCAGGTCATGATCTCACTATTCATGAGATCCAAGCCCTGCATTGGGCTCTGCATTGACAGCATGGAGCCTGCTTAGGATTCTCTCTCTCTCCTCTCTCTCTGCCCCTTCCTGGTTCTCTCTCTCTCTCTCTCTCTCTCTCTCAAAAAATAAATAAATTTTTTTTTAATTTACAAAATTGAATGGAGATATTCACAATTCAGCAATAATAGAAATTTTAATACCCCATTTTCAATAATGGATAGAACAGCTAGGCAAAAGATCAACAAGGAAATTGAAGACTTGAACAAAACTATAAAGCAACTAGACACAACACACTATAAAACACTCTACCCAACAACAATAGCATACACATTCTTCTCAAGAGCACATGAAACATTCTCTAGAATAGACTATATGTTAAAGTATAAACCCAGCCTCACTAAACTGAAAAGTATTGAAATCATACAAAATATACTATCCAACCACAATGGAATGAAACTAAAAATTAATAATAGAAGGAAATTTAGGAAACTCCTATATATGGACAAATTAAATAACACACTGATGAATAACTAATGAATCATAAACAAGACATGATGTCTTCTCTGACCACCACTCTACAAATAGTAGAGTTACTACTATTTGACATATAAGAGGATCTAGCCAGGACAATTAGGCATAAATAAATAAATAAATAAATAGATAAATAAATAAATAAATGGCATCTGTATTACAAAGTAAAACTATCTCTATTCAAAGATGATATTATTTTATATATAGAAAATACTTCTTAACTATAAAAACAAACTGAGGGTTACTAGAGGGAGGTGGATGGGGGATGGGTTAAATTGGTGATGGGTATTAGGAAGGGCACTTGTGATGAGCACTGGGTATTGTATATAAGTGATAAATCACTAAATTCTACACCTGAAACTAACATTGCACTTTATGTTAACAAACTGGAATTTAAATAAAAGCTTGAAAAAATTTTTAAAAAGAAAATACTAAGAAATTCTCACACACACACACACACACACACACACACACACACCTATTCAAACTAATAAAGAAAAGTTCCACAAAATTGTGTGTTGATACAAGGTCAATATAGAAAAATCAGTTGTGTTTTTACTCCAGCAGTGAAAAATCCAAAAACAAAATTAAGGAAACACTTCCATTTACAATAGCATCGAAAAGAATAAAATACAAAGAATAACAAAGAATGTCTGACTTGTACACTGAAAACTACAAAACATCAATGAAAGAAATTAGAGAAGACTTAAGTAAATGGAAAGATATTCCTTGTCAATAGACTGGACATTTAATATTGTTAGATGGCAATACTACCCAAATTGATCTATAGATTGAATGCAATTCCTATCAAAACCCCAACCACCTTTTGTGCAGACATTCATAAGGTGGTCCTAAAATACAAAAGGAAATACAAAGGACTAAAATAGCCAAATCAATCTTGAAAAAGAAGAACGAAGTTAGAAGACCACTTCACAATTTCAAAACTTGCTACAAAGCTAAAGTTATTAAGGCTGTGGTACACATATTGATCAGTGGAATAGAATTGAGAATCCAGAAATAAGTCCATACATCTACAACCAACTAAGTTATTTCTTTATTCTGAGGGTGGGGGCAGAGAGAGAGGGGGGAGAGAGAATCACAAGCAGGCTCCGTACTGTGAGTGTGGAGCCCAACACAGGGCTTGAATTCATGAACCATGAGATCATGACCTGACCAAAAATCAAGAGTCAATGCTTAACCAACTGAGATACCCATGCACCCCACCAATTGGTTTGTAATAAACGTACCAAGATCATTCAGTGGAAAAAGAATAATGTCTTCGACAAATGCTCTCTGTCAGTCTTAGCCTATTGACATTGATGTGATTGGCTAGGAATGCCTAAACCACTTGTCTGAACCCATATTACTCAAAGCAAGTCCCCACAGAAGGGGGGACCAATGTGTGGCTCCCACTGGACCAATGTGTGGCTTAAATGGCCCTTGGCGTTCTTATGATTGTAGGTACCACTTTAGCAAAAACTATCAGGGAATTTGGGGAACAAGAATTATTATTCACAGGTCCTACAGGGTACATAGCGTGCTCAAGGGGCACACAGGTTGCAGGTAGAGAGAGAGAGGATCTGGGCTTCTGTCATTATTAGGTACCAAGGGTGGGGTGTCTAGGGTTTTGTAGGTTTGATCTTTATTGGTTAATTTAAAGAACGGGAATTAAGCATGGGAGGGGGGAAGCAAGGTCACTCAAATGGTCAGTTATCTTGGTTACCCAGAGCTTTCTGGAAGAGGGAACTTGATGGGTGGAGGCAGTCTAATTCCTTGTCTGGTTGTTTTGTTAGTAACTTTGGCATACAGCTGGCAATATGCTTATTCAAAATGGATGTCTTTTGATGTGGATGCCTCAGCAATCAAAAGATTGTCAGGCACTTCCATTATAATGGTGTTGGGACGACTAGATAGCTACATGCAGAAGAATGAATTTGGACCCTTACCTCACACCATATACAAAAATTAACTAAATAGAGGGATCATAGCCAAATCTAAGAACTAAAATTATAAAATTCTTGGAAGAAAACATAGATAAATCTTGACATTGGATTAGACAATGGGTTATTAGTGACAAAGGAAATAATATAAGTGACAAAGGAAAAAATAGATAATTGGAATTCATCAAATTAGAACCTTTTGTGCTTCAGAGAATATCATCAAGGAAATGAAAAGGTAAAGCATGGAATGTGAGAAAATATTTGCAACTCATGTATCTGATGAAGGACCTGTATCCAGAATATATAAAGAACTTTTATACCTCACTAATAAAAGACAAATAACCCAATTAAAAATGGTAAAGGGAAAAATAAATAAACAAAATTTAAAAAAATAAAAATGGAAAAGACTGGGGAGCCTGCGTGGCTCAGTCTGTTAAGCGTCTGACTTCAGCTCATGTCATGATCTCACCATTCATGAATTTGAGACCCACATTGGGCTCTGTGCTGACAGCTCAGAGCCTGGAGCTTGCTTCAGATTCTGTGTCTCCCTCTCTCTCTTCCCCTCCCCCCCCCACTCATGTTCTGTCTCTGTCTCTGTCTCTCTCTTTCAAAAATAAACATTTTTAAAAAATGGCAGGGGCGCCTGGGTGGCTCAGTCAGTTAGGTGTCCAACTTCGGTTCAGGTCATGGTTTCGAGCCCATGTCAGGTTCTGTCTGACAGCTCAGAGCCTGGAGCCTGCTTCTGATTCTGTGTCTCCCTCTCTCCCTGCCCCTCCCACGCTCGCACTCTCTCTCAAAAATAAACATTAAAAAAAAAAATCTTTACAAAAATGGCAAAGGATTGGGGCACCTAGCTGGCTTAGTCAGTGGAGCATGTGACTCTTCATCTTGGGGTCATGAGTTAAAGCCTCACATAGGGCATAGAGCTTACTTAAAAAAAAAAAAAAAAAATGGTGGGGCACCTGGGTGACCCATTCAGCTGAACATCTGACTCCTGGTTTTGGTTCAGATCATGGTCCCAGGGTCATGGGATAGAGCCCCACATCAACATGGAGCCCGATTAAGAATCTCTCTCATTCCCTCTGCCCTTCTCTCCAGCTCATGTGCTCTTTCTCTCTCCCTAAATTTTTTTTTGAAAGGATCTGAATAGACATTTTTTCCAAAGAAGATACACAAGTGGCTAATAAGCACATGAAAAGATGCTTAACATCACTATAGTCATTGAGGAAATATAAATTAAAACCACACTGAGGTACCTCTACAATGAATTGTACACTTTATTTATTTATTTATTTATTTATTTATTTATTTATATTTGAGAGAGAGAGTGCACACAAGCAGGGGAGAGGGCCGGGGTGGGGGGTGGGGAGGAGGAGGGAGAGAGAGAGAGAGAGAGAGAGAGAGAGAGAGAGAGAGAGAATGAATCCCAAGCAGGCTCCATGCTCAGTGCAAAGCCCAACATGGGATTTGATCCCACAACCCCGGGATCATGACCCAAGCCAAAATGAAGAGCCAGACACTCAGCCAACTGAGCCACCCAGCCACCCTTGTTTATTTATTTTTTAAACTAAACTTTATGCCTAATGTGGGGCTTGAACTCACAACTGTGTGATCAAGAGTCACATGCTCTACTGACTGAGCCAACCGGGTGCCCCCAAAGATAGAAAGATTTTGAGAAGTTTTTTAAGTTACAGAATGCAGTCTCTACAGATGTTCAGGGTAAGAGCTCAGGTATTTCTGCTCTTATCATAAGAATATATAAAGGAAAAGCCAATTCTGAAAAATTAGAAATCCATTTTCTAGAGTATCCCGTGAGACTGAGAAATCTTTGACATTATCATTTGGTATTGGGTGAGGGCAAGTCCCAAATAACTTCCGATACATGAGGAGAAAGAGACTTTTCACTCTGTGTGATGTTATGGCCTAAATAATGCTCTTGGATCCGATCAAATTGGAGTTTATTCTTGGAGACATTGTGTCCCCTGTACATCAACACTGTCTGCAGATGGAGGGAATCAATTTTACAAGGCTCTCCTTTGGGAGAAGTTCATCATGTTGTGTAAGAACGGATTCCTAGGAAAATTGGATCTCTCTCAGGTTATGGTCGAGTATTTGGAAAAAATAAGAGGGCATGAGTCCTTGGGGCATAATTGTTCGCGTGTTTTGTTGGTTTTCCCAAATGAATACAAATAAATACAGTGTTTGGTTGTTAAGTGTTGTAAAGAATGTGAGATACAGATTTACCCCTGCGGAGTAAGAAGCTGTCTTGGATTGAGGATAAAATGGACTTGCGGTTGAGGATTATAGGGAAATAAGGAAGCACAATCTTGTTAGTGGCTATTGTATCTTGTACATATTGGCCATGAGCCTATTGGCCTTTTAGGTGGGCAGAATGGGGATAAAACAAGAACTGGCACAAAGAATAATGTACCTTTTCTGGAGGCATATAGAATATTATGTTCTAGGGGCCTCTGGGTGGCTCAGTCGGTTAGGCGTCCGACTTCAGCCCGGGTCACGATCTCGCGGTCCCTGAGTTCGAGCCCTGCGTCGGGCTCTGCGCTGATGGCTCGGAGCCTGGAGCCTGCTTCCGATTCTGTCTCCCTCTCTCTCTGCCCCTGCCCCGTTCATGCTCTGTCTCTTTCTGTCTCAAAAATAAATAAACGTTAAAAAAAAATTTTTAAAAAAATTATGTTCTAAAGACCGCTAATATCCTTATTTTTGTAGTAGGTTTTGGGTTAATTCTGGAAGAACGTAGCTGGGTCAATTGAAACCTTTAAGAATTCAGCCTTCTTTATGTGTTCCACACTCGAATTATCTTTGGCCTGGAGGCTATCAGGGCTTGGTTCAAGGTCTGACATGTTAGTAGAGGAGGCATCAGGCAGTTGATAATTAATCTTTGCCATCGTAAAGTTATTGGCCACAGTCTAAGGTGTATTTGAGTTTCCTACCACTGAAAACTTTTTGTTACTCCAAGGAAGGGAATTATAGAAAAGTTGTAGGGTTTATGGTAGAAATAAAACATTCTGGTTTTGCAGCTACATGGAAATCTCTCTCTCTTTTGTGTTAAGGGCAATTGCGGGCAGGGATTCTCTTTCTCCCTCTCCCTCTGCCCCTTCCCCATTCATGCTCTCTCTCTAAAAAAAAGTGGGGGGTGGGGCACCTGGGTGGCTCAGTGCATTAAGGGACCGACTCTTGATTTCAGCTCAGGTCATGATCTCATGGTTCATGGGTTCGAGCCCCTCGTAGGGCTTTGTGCTGACATCGCAGAGCCTGCTTGGGACTTTCTTTCTCTCCCTTTCTCTCTGCCTTTCTCCCACTCATGCATGCTCCCTCTCTCTCAAAATAAATAAATAAATAAATAAATTTCTTTCTCTCCCTTTCTCTCTGCCTTTCTCCCACTCATGCATGCTCCCTCTCTCTCAAAATAAATAAATAAATAAATAAACAAACAAACAAACAAACAAACATTAAAAAAAATGGGCAGTTGTGGGCAGACCAGAGCAGCTACTCAATAGAGAGATGCCATTTTGTCAGCCAAACTCTGTCCTTTGTCCTTTAGATCCTATCTTCCAAGCTAAAGCAGAGCAGTTGTCCTTCCACTGACCCCTTTCCTTGCAATATCGACAGGTGTCTTTGTCTGGACCGAACATAAAGGTGTCCTTGTTCTAGTTCTATCTAGTTACTTAATCTAAAGAGCTATTAATTTGATATGTATACATATATATATATTTTTCTCAAGTCAAAGTATCTTCATAGGAGTCTAAAAGATCTTGTCATTTAGAGAAGGGTGATGCTATCATCTTCTTCTTCTTCTTCTTCTTCTTCTTCTTCTTCTTCTTCTTCTTTTTCTTCTTCTTCTTTTTTAACTAAACTGTACCCCCCATGTGGGGCTTGAACTCACGACCCTGAGATAGTCATATGCCTTACCAACTGAGTCAGCCAGGTGCCCCCTATCTTCTGTTTTTTAAACTAAATTTGCCTCCTTAGCTTATGCCATCAACAAAGAAATTACATAAGGCAGCTGTGATATCATTAGGCTTATCAGGACTACGACGTTCCTGGAAGGTGATGGTTAAGTGGTTTCTGAAATTAGGATGGATTTATTCTTTTTCTGTTTACACACTTGACTTTTGACCAATTTTTTACTTTACCCTTTTACAGGAAAGACTTCATGGAAAGTCACTAAGATATTTTATCTTATTTTTATATGTTTAAATATCCATCTATGCTTAAATTTTGATGTGTATAGTATTTAACATAATTCGGTTGTGAGTCCAGCCTGTATTTTCTATCCAACTTTTTCATCTCTAGGTTCCAGAACAATATGGTTTAACCAGACTGTAAATTTTTTTGAATAATCCTAAAATGTTTGGTAATTTTTTATTTTTTATTTATTTTTTTTTTTTGGTGAAAGTTAGTCCAGTCTTTTTTTTTTTTTTTTTTTTTTTTTTTTTTTTGGGGAGGGAGACAGAGACAGAGCATGAGCAGGGGAAGGGCAGAGAGTGGGAGAGAAGGACACACAGATTTCGAAGCAGGCTGTAGGCTCTGAGCTGTCAGCACAGAGCCCGACGTGGGACTCAAACTCACGAACCGTGAGGTCATGACCTGAGCCAAAGTTGGACGCTTAACCAACTGAGCCACCCAGGCGCCCCAGTTAGTCCAGTCTTTAACTAGATTTGATGTAAATTTGACTTTGGCCAAGGTTTAGGTGTGTAAATCCACTGATATGGGGGATGATTTTCAGTCATACTTTATTATGAGCCAGCATGAGGAGATACTGTCAGTGAGAGGAATGTGTTTAGAAAAGAGCAGTAAAGGAAAGAGAGGGGGTCCCAGGGATGGTACAGAAGGAAGATAGTGAAAGGCAGAGCAAAGAGAAGGAGGTAAAGGTACAGGAAGGTGATCAAAAGAGAGGCCTGTCTGGAGTTGGTCAGAAGAATCTGGATTCTTAGGTACTAGACTTTTAGGTACTCTGGATTTTTATTAGCCTTTTTCTAAAAGTCTTTAAGGGAACTAATTTGGTGCTATTGGCACTATAATGACTGTACATGTAAGAAGTAGGACAATGACCTGGTAGTTCACTGAATAACTGATTGCCCATATTCAAATGATGAGAACAAACAAACAAGAGACAATAATCAGCCCAGAGAATCCCAGTCATACCTTGTCTGTAAGAGCCCTGAATGATGCAAAACAATTCAAATCTAGAAGCTTATATCAAGGACAATAAAGAGGTGATGCTCGGGGTGCTGGGTGGCTCAGTAGTTTAAGTGTCCAACTTCGGCTCAGGTCATGATCTCACAGTTTGTGGGTTCAAGCCCCGCATTGGGCTCCATGCTGACAGCTCGGAGCCTGGAGCCTGCTTTGGGTTCTGTGTCTCCCTCCTTCTCTGCCCCTCCCCTGCTCGCACTCTGTCTCTCTCTAAAAATAAATAAACATTAAAAAAATTAAAAAAAAAAAAAAAAAGAGAGAGGTGATGCTCAAGAGAAGAGAGTGATGCATTTATCAGGAGCAGGACATACTCAGCTGTGCAGTCACTGAGACTCCCAGGAGGGGAGATAGCAAAAGTTTCTACTTTATTGATCAGGCTGAGTAGCAGAGGGTCCCAGTCCCAGCACCAGAAACCGGAAGAAGATTAATCAAAACACTGAATGAAGCATAAGACATCCTTCACAGTGCTGCAGCATGAGAACCATTCCGAAAGGATGTTCTGTCTTGAGGAAGAAACGTGGAGATTTTGTCGAGATTTAGCCTAACCTAAAAAGTCAGCCTGAAGTTTGACTAGCTTTGGGAATAGTTGGTCAAAAGTGGTTCTTGGAAGAAGGAGGTATTGTTTTTGCAGTTTGGGAGCCATTGGCTGGACACTACCATCCAAAAGCTAGTAATATGTATAGGTAGCAGGTCACCAAGTATGGTCTACAGAGAATGGGAGAAAGTGTAGTCTCTCAGAGAACAGAATTTGTGGCAATTTAATTATTTGACCAGGAAACTCAAACCCAATTTCGAATCAAGGGAACAAATACTTGACCTAATACCACTGAGATTGTAGATGATACCTTTCACCTCAGTATCCCTGTCCAGCAGGACCTGGCATATGCTTGACTGGTGACCCATGTCTGAAGCTGTTGTGGAAGTTTCCTTCATTGTCTTTTCCTAAGGGGAAATCTTTATTGTCCCTTCACTGTTTTCTTCCATTACTGTAACGCACAACTACTTCAGGTGCTCAATTTGACCACTTAATCCTTTGGGAGTCCTGGCTCAACCACTTTGTAGCTGTGTGACCCACTTCTTAGTTACCCTTGACCCACAGTTGAAAGTTTAAACTTTGTCTTTCAGCGTGTACGTATGTTTATATGACCGTAATTCAGGAAACTCTTCACCTCTCATTGTGTGAATGTGTAATGTTTCCCTACCTTCAGATGGTATTACCAAATTAGATGATAAAATCTGTTAGAGGAGTGCCATTTTGATTGGCTTAGAGATCAGTACGCACTTGCATAAATGAAGCATTAAAAAAATTCCCAGAAAGTAATACTTTTTTGAATTTTTTTAAGATTTTATTTTCAAGTACTCTCTACACCCAGCATGGGACTCATTCAAACTTACAACCAGGAGGTCAAGAGTGAAATGCTGTACTCACTGAGCCAGGCATCCTGAGCCTCTAATACTTTCAATGTGAGAAAAAAGGGCATTTTTATAGAAACTAAACCATTTTAAGAATTCAAGCTAACATAATTGAAATAAATCTCTGACAAACAAAACTAGTTTAATAATTTTGGTTTAATAAAAATACCTTTCTTTCTCCGAGTTATAGACATTAAGTAAAATATTAGTGTGCATTTTTATTCTACTTAGATATGTTCTTAAACTTAATTGGTTTACTGATCCAATAAGCTAGCATTACTTCTACTTAATGTTTAAGATTACATTTTACTTGTAAAAGTGTAAATTTGTGTTTAACTAAATAGAATAATTATCCTAACAAACTTTATTTTAGCAATAATTAATTTGAAGTTAATTTTCAAGATCTTCAGGAAATTAAAACCTTGAACAGTAAATTGAGTTACTTAATGGATATTCATTAGGCATCTAGATCATTTCCAAGATAAAATACTGAAATAATGATTACTAAGTATAATTTAAGTTCATACGCTTCTTGTTTTTATATGCTACAGAAAGACTTTATCTTTGGGTCGAGAAGTGTATAAATGCTGCTGTGTGACCGATAGTACATAATTATCCACCTCCTACTTTTCTGTGTCAAATAGAAATTACTTTGGTTAATTGTCCAGTGCATTTTGTTCTTTATACTCCAGAATATCTAATATCTCTTGAATCCATTGATGTCTTTTTATTTCTATCACAGTCATCACTGCAGTTGTTTAAGCTGTGATAATCTTTCACCTGAACTATTGAGCTAGTTTTTTAAATTACCTCTACAATTTATAGTACTATTCATAAAATTAAAATCAGAATATAATATTCACTCCTTTATAACTGTTGGTGTCTGTTCACTGCACGGTCTGACCTCATCCGTATCTTTTCTTTTCTTTTCTTTTCTTTTCTTTTCTTTTCTTTTCAACTTTTTTTCACGTTTACCCAATCAGTCGCTCAACGGACTGAGTCACCCAGGCGCCCCCGTATCTTTTCAGCTTCATCTTCTATTCCTTTTCTACTCACTCTCACTACGCTTGAGTCACACAGGCTTCCTCTGCTCATCCTTTCCAACCCAGGGCCTTGGTCGGTGCTTGCCTGAATGTTCTTTGCATGACTGACTCCTTTTCATCATCCAGCTCTCAGATAAAATCTTACCTTCTTGGGGCCCCTGGGTGGCTCCTTTGGTTACGCGTCCGACTTGGGCTCAGGTCATGAACTCACTGTGAGTTCAAGCCCCCGGGTCGAGCTCTGTACTGACAGCTCAGAGCCTAGTGCCTGCTTCAGGTTCTGTCTCCGGCTCTCTGCTCCTCCTCTATTCTCTCTCACTCGCTCTCAAATATAAAATAAAACATTAAAAACAATTTTTTAAATCTTACCTTCTCTGAGAGGTCTTTACTGACCGCCCTGTCTAACGCAGCCCAGTCCCCACCGCATTTCCATTTTTATTTTCTTCTTAGTGCCTACCCAGTACCATGATCTGAAATTATCTTAGTTGTTTTTCACTTGATTATTTTCTATTTCCCCGACCAGAACATAAGCTCCATGAAAACAGAGACCTTATATTAATCACCACTGTTTCCTCAAGGCCAAGAATGTGTCTGATACATGAAAGGAACTCAATAAATATTTGTTTATGGATGAAGGAATGTCCATAACATTGCTGAGTCTTGCCGTGTCAACCTCCATCCCTATTGAACTGAAAAATCAGGCCTGGGCCAGGACTGCTGGTCTTCCATTTCTTCGCATCCCCAATTGTTTTCTGCTCTAATGGCCTTAGCCTCCAGGCATAGACCCAAAACAAAGAGGTAGAAAGGAGTCGCAAGGAACCTATCTTCTCTAATCTCCCGAAGAATGTTGCCCATGCTCCCCAACTACATTCCATCTTCAGTCTTGGAATGGCAGCCCTCTTTCAGCAAAGATATGCATGAAAAGAGGCTATTTGCAGGGCAGGGTCAGGGTTCCAGGAATTCTCAATGTTTTCCCTATATTCCTAGTGAGATTCTCAAGATTCCACTCTTTCCCAAGCAAGTGTATCGTCCTCTCCCAGTCTGTGCATTTGGTTGGCTGCTTTGGGGCCTGGCGAGTCAATGATGTATCGATCTGAATTTCAGAATCTGATCTGTGGTTTTGCTTTTCTTTCCAAGCTTCCAGCTTGGCCACCCTGAACTGGAATTTGTCTCATTGTATCAGCCTACTCTGATCAGCTCAACATTCATTCAACATATATGTATTGAGTGTCTACTGTGGGCCACCGTTGTGAGCGGAATGCATTAGGAAACACAGGAGAACAAGTTCCTTGCCGCAGAGGAGCTTCCACCCTAGTGGTATGGATGGTGGGTGGGATCACATTAAACGTAATAAATAGGCAAATTGTATAGGATATTGCAACGTGATAAGTAAGTACTTTGGAGAAAAGTAAAAGTAAATGGGAGTAAGGAGAAGGGGAGGTAGAGACTGCAGTTTTAAACAGAGAAGGAACCTTTATTTTTTTTATTTTTATTTTTAAAAATTTTTTTTTAATGCTTATTTATTTTTGAGACAGAGAGAGGCAGAGCATGAACAGGGGAGGGGCAGAGAGAGAGGGAGACACAGAATCTGAAACAGGCTCCAGGCTCTGAGCTGTCAGCACAGAGCCCGACGCGGGGCTCGAACTCACGGAGTGTGAGATCATGACCTGAGCCGAAGTCGGACGCTTAACCGACCGAGCCACCCAGGCGCCCCGAGAAGGAACCTTTAGCATGTGACATCCGAACAACAGTGGAAGGCAGGAATTGTATATTCAGTCATGTGAATATCTAAGAGCAGGGCATTCCGGGCAGAGGAAGCAACTAATTCTAAGGTCTTAAGGCAGGAACCTGCCTGGCATCTTAAGAATAGCCATGTGGCTGGAGGAGGGTGAATGGGAGTAAGTAGGAGGTAAAGCCAGAGATGTGTTGGGGGGTCAGAACAAGTAGGGAGGGCCTTTAGCCATTGTGAAGACTTTGGTTTTTGCTCTGAGTAACATGGCAGGACTTTTAACAGAGGAGCACTGATTTAAGGTTTGAAAGGATTCCTCAGACACTGTTGAGAACAGACTCTACCAACACAGAGGTAGAAGCTAAGAGACCTATTACCATCCAATAGGGAGACCTGTTCCTTCCTGTGCCAGTAATCCAGGCCAGAGATAATAGTGGTAGAAGGGAATATAGTTGGAGGGGAGGAAACGTTTTCCTTGACTTTCTCGAGGTCCCTGGTTGAGTCTGAAAATTAAACTGATAAAGATTAACAGGAGAAAAGCATTATATATTTATTTTACGTGACACAAGACCCTTCGTAAGGAAATGAAGACACCCCCAAAATGGTTAAACCCGAGGGTTTTTAGTGCTAGGTTTGATGCAGTGAAGAGTCATGGAAAGATACAATAGGAGAAAGAGTATGAACTAAAAGTAGTAAAGTGGGGGAAACAGCAAGGCTTGTTAATTTGGTTGGAGATGGGGTTATTCTTTTCCTCTGGTTATAGGGAGGGCACCTCTCACATGAGGGTCTTGTGACCTGCTAAAAGCAAGAGGGCAGGGGGAAGGTCAATAATCTTCCTCCTTCTGCCGTTTCCTTAGACTCCTTCAGCTTGAAATATTCAGTATGCCAAGGAGCATATTTTAGGATAGCATGTCCTGAACCCCATTATAGTGAAAAATAGATTCCTGATATACTTTGAATATAAGCCCACAGGAAGAAATGGCTATGTCATTTGAAAGAAAAGAGTAAAGATGAGTCCAAGATTTTCTCCTGAACAATAGAGTTGCCATCCACTGAGATGGGGAAGGCCAGGGGTGGAGGCAGCTTGAGATGTGTATCAGACTACTAAGTGGGGAATGTGAGCAGACAGTTGGATACACAGGTCTGTGAGTTGCTGGCTTGTATAAAGTATTTAAAGTTGTAAAACTGAATGAGAGAGTGAGAGTAGAGAAAGAATAAACGATGGAATGCCTGACTGGCTCAGTTGGTGGACCCTGCGATTCAACCTCAGGGTTGTAAGTTCGAACCCCATGTTGGGTGTAGAGATTGCTAAAAAATAAAATCTTTAGGGGTGCCTGGATGCGTTAGTCAGTTAGACACATGACTTCGGCTCAGGTTATGATCTCATGGTTTGTGAGTTTGATCCTTGCATCAGGCTCTGTGCTGACAGCCAGAGATAAATAAATAAACTTAAAAAAAATAAAATCTTAAAAAAAAAAAAAAAGACCATCAAAGGCTGAGCTCTAGGGCACTCCAACATTTAGAGTAGTGCTGACAATAGAAATATCATGTGAGTCTTGGGGCACCTAAGTGGCTCAGTCAGTTAAGCCAGACTTCCACTCAGGTCATGATCTCACGTTTGTGAGTTCGAGCCCCACATCAGGCTCTCTGCTGTCAGCACAGAGCCCGCTTCAGATCTTCTGTCCCCCTTTCTCATTGCCCCTCCCCTGCCCATTCTCTCTCTCTCTCTCTCTCAAAAATAAACTTAAACAAAAAGGGAATATCATGTGAGCCACATTAATTTTAAGTTATAGCCACATTAAAAAAAAGAGACAAAAAAGAAATAGGTGAAATTAATTTGAAACAACATTTTATTTAACCTAAGATATCCAAAATGTTATCATTTCAGCGTGCAATCGCTATAAAAATTATTAACGAAATATTTTATATTCCTTTTTTCCTCGTAAGTCTTTGAAACCTTGTATGTGTTGAACACATTTCAATTCAGGCTCGCCACATTTCTAGTATGCTATGGCCACCTGAGGCTAGCTGCTGATGTGTTGGATAACACAGATGGAGTGGTCTAGAAGAGAGTGTCTGGCAAAGGTGATGGGGAAGGAGGAATATGTGAGGTTGAAAGGAAACAAAGACTTCATGGCACCCTGGAAGCTGTTTGGGTGGGAGTCGTGAGAATCTGTAGTTTTCTTATAACAGTTTCAGTTTTCTCAGTGAGGAGAAAGCCAGGTTTATTGCTGGGTGAGGATGTGGGAGGAGGTATGGGCAGGGGTATGAGGACAGAAGAGAGACCGGGAGAAGGAGCAGAGGAGGAAGATAAAGGATGAATGCTGGACAGCATGAAAACTCAGAGAATGACCACCCCAAACTTAAAGTGAGAACAGGTCAGTGAGGCTGGGTGTTTTTCTCTAGACAGGATAGACAGAGACTTGGATTTAACCAGGGTAATGGTTTTATGCTCTCCTTCTTTTTTTGTTTTTTTTGGTTTTGTTTTTTTAATAATATGTCTAGGAATATTTTTAAAATTTTTTAATGTTTATTTATTTTTGAGAGACAGCATGAGCAGGAGAGGGCGGGGGCAGGGGCGGGGGGGAGACCCAGAATATGAAGCAGGCTCCAGGCTCTGAGCTATCACCACAGAGCCTGACACAGGGCTCGAACTCATGAACCGTGAGATCATGACATGAGCCAAAGTCGGACGCTCAACCAATTGAGCCACACAAGCACCCCTCTATTTTTGGTTTTTAAGTTAATGTCTTTATTTTGAAAGAGTGAAAGAGACAGCACGAATCAGGGAGGGGCAGAGAGAGAAAGAGAAAGAGAATCCCAAGCCTGTCATGGGGCTTGATCCATGAACCATGAGATCGTGACCTGAACCAAGATCAAGAGTTAAATAAACACTTAACCAACTGAGCCACCCAGGTGCCCCTACACTCTCCTTCTTGACGTCACTTTCTTTTGATGAAAGTTGTCTGCTCATATGAGGTAAATCAAAAAAGGGAATTTATTGGAGGAATTCTGGATAATTTTTAGAAATCAAAAGTTGCTGAAAGAGGGGCGCCTGGGTGGCGCAGTCGGTTAAGCGTCCGACTTCAGCCAGGTCACGATCTCGCGGTCCGTGAGTTCGAGCCCCGCGTCGGGCTCTGGGCTGATGGCTCGGAGCCTGGAGCCTGTTTCCGATTCTGTGTCTCCCTCTCTCTCTGCCCCTCCCCCGTTCATGCTCTGTCTCTCTCTGTCCCAAAAATAAATTAAAAAAAAAAAAAAAAAAAGTTGCTGAAAGAGTCAGGAAGCAGGCAGCGGCCAGGAACCAAAGCGGTGGGCCCTCTACACGTCTGCCTCCTCCTTCTCCTCCAGCATGCCTTGTCTCCTGGGTTTCCATCCACAATCCTACAAAAGACAGTGGTCCCACTGTCCCAGAACATATTTGGGTCGAACAAGATATGAGTCAAGGAAAAAATCATGTATTCAAAATATTGTCTTATAACATATGTTTGCAAGAACGTATGGCATCAGAGGCTGATGCCCAGCAAGTGTTCCACTGAAGTTTTGTGGAAGGGGCGCCTGGGTGGCTCAGTCGGTTAAGCGTCCGACTTCGGCTCAGGTCGTGATCTCGCGGTCCGTGAGTTCAAGCCCCGCGTCAGGCTCTGTGCTGACTGCTCAGAGCCTGGAGCCTGTTTCGGATTCTGTGTCTCCCTCTCTCTCTGACCCTCCCCCATTCATGCTCTGTCTCTCTCTGTCTCAAAAATAAATAAACGTTAAAAAAAAAAAATTAAAAAAAAAAAGTTTTGTGGAATATTCGTGTGAACATGTAATTTAAAAAAAAAAAAAGATCATGATATGATGCCCATACGGATATAAAATGAACACATCAAAGATATTTGACTCATTAATTAATGAGGGAATAAGTAAGATGTTTCAACCAGTTCAAAAGAGAATTCAAAGACAATACATATATGTAGTCATAAAATCAATCTACAAATAGTTGCAAAATCAGTTGTTGTTGTTGTTTGGTGAAGAGTGTGAAGGGAAAGAAATCAGTTGTCTTTTTCCTGAGTATACAGGATTCATTTTGCAGGTGTATAAAACAGAATTATTTGCATTGCTATGTTATCTACAACTTACAGTATTGTAAAATAGATCAAAGATGATGGAAAGTGAAAATCCCCATAGAACCAGGTAATTTAGAATGGTGCACTGTATACAATGCATAGATTTCCACTGAAGACCTCCAGCAAATTTTTTGATCCATTTCAAAATCTTTCACAATTTTTTTTCTGATAACTAAAAAAACCTTGAGTTGTTGGAAAGCACATTTCTTTATGATTCTCTCATTGTCCAGTATTTTTATGTGCTCAGTATTTTGTGCCTTTTCGTTTTTTTAAAATGAGGTTTTAGGGGCGCCTGGGGGGGGGGAGGGTACTACCAGTGATATGAGTAAATTGCTCCTGTAAAGGATTAGAATATGCCATCCCAAAATATGCCATTTTGGCATAAGAATGATTTAGAGCTGGAGGCAAATGAGAATCAATAGTTATAGAAAGAAGCCTTCTCATAGCCTTCCCTATCTCACTGAAGGCAGAAACTTCTGGGAAATGAGGATTGCTATAAAGAGAAGTTTTCTGGGTGAGTTCTATGGCCATGAAGAAGAAGGAAAGTCAGCACTGACATGGGTCTGCAAACAAAACTTACTGATAAAAAACATTATCTTCTACTTTTTTACTCCCCTATAGTCACCTGTCCAGTTTGCCACCCCGTAAAAACTTAAACTCATTTTCCTTTATCTTGTCACTTCTCTACAATTTTATTGTTCTTTGTTGAGATGCTAACATGTTGAGATGAGTTCCAAGTTCTAACCATCCCTTTAATAATTCTACATATCCCCTCCCATTGCCATGTGATTTTCAGGACACATCCCATTGATGGCAGGCTTAGCCACCTGACATGTTTTGTGAGTCAAGACTATTTGCTACTTCCTAACTGATGCTTCAAGAGCCATGGCTTTCCACTTTTCTTTTCCTTCTGCGAGGAAAACAGCTTCTTCCCAAAAGAAGTTTTTGCATCCACTTAAATCCAAGAATAAGAAGACATACATATAGAGCAGAATATTGGCCAACCCACAACTGAGCTGACATAAGCAAGAAACACACCTTTGTGATGATAAGCTTTTGGGGGTTGAGTCTGTTGTTTGTTACCATAGCATCACTTACTTATGCACTTCCCTTTTATTACACAGGGGATATATGTAAGATCTTCTGTTGAACTTTGCATCCCACATTGTGTCTTGATTCACTTTTCTCCTTGTTGAAACAGTTCTTTCAGTGAAAGTCTGTGATTACTACAATTTCTGAGTCCTTGCATGCCTGAAGATGTCTTTGTTTTACCCTTACTCTGGAATACTAGTCTCGCTGGGCATAGAATTTTACATTTACCATTATTTTATTTCACCATTTTGGAGATTTTATTCCCTTATCTTTTGGCATCTGCTGTTACATAAGAGAAAGTCTGATATCAATCTGATTCTTGTTTCTTGGTACATAATCTGTCTTCCCTCTTTGGTAGCTTTTAATGTTTCTCCTTCTTGTTTTCAAGTGTGGCTGTGAGTTTTTAAATCTATTTTCTCCCGCATTTTATGTATTCAGAGAAGGAGGAGGCTTCCATGCCTGCTCCACCTGCTGTCTTGACCCAGAAATTGGCTCCTGCATTACTAAATGGAGAGGACTTGCTTTGACGAGATGTACTTGTCACTTTGAGTTGTCCATTTTTGTATAATGCTGCAAAAGCCTGGTGCCCCTCAGGCATCTGATGCAGCTTACAGAACTATTTGGATTTACCCTGGGAATCATTAATAAACTTCTGTGGTTTTTTTTTTAGTTCTGTGTCCTTTTTGAGGGTCTCCAACTCCCTCTTCTCTTCTTTCTGGCTATCAGATTCCACTCCATTCTAGTGTCCGTATATGCATCCATAACAATCTGCTGCATGTTGCTTGACCTCTTACCTGCTCCTCAGCTACCTCAGATTTATTCCTCCTGCTTTCTTGTGCAGAGCAATTGTGTTCTCTCTAGCTCCTGCCTCCAAACTCAGCTTGCAACTCCACTTTGAAAATCCACAGGATTATTCATGCGCTCTAGTACACAGTGGGAGATATCTTCTGACTCCTTTTCTTTTTTCTACCCGTTCGGCAACGGAAAGAAATGGTATAGACGTTTATTTCTTTATTGCTATAAATCATGCTTCTGTACTAATGGGAATTATGTCTGACTCCTAATAATAAAGACGCGGGGCGCCTGGGTGGCTCAGTCGGTTAAGCGTCCGACTTCAGCTCAGGTCACGATCTCGCGGTCCGCGGGTTTGAGCCCCGCGTAGGGCTCTGGGCTGATGATGGCCCAGAGCCTGGAGCCTGCTTCCGATTCTGTGTCTCCCTCTCTCTCTGACCCTCCCCCATTCATGCTCTGCCTCTCTCTGTCTCAAAAATAAATAAACGTTAAAAAAATATTAAAATAATAATAAAGACTCATATTAAATGGCTTAATGTAATAAAAATTTTTTTACTCCATGTAATCAAACTTGGTAGGTTAACCTTCATAAGCGGTTCGAGGCTAGTATGGTAGCTCGTTGGTCGTCAGAGACCCAAACACTTTTTATTTTTCTCTTTGGCCTTCCTTAACCTTCAAGCTTTCAAACCCAGTGTCCCTTCGTGGTCTCAGGATTGTTGCCAGATCTCCAGCCATCACAACCACATTCTAACCAAGACAAAGAGTGAGATGAGAAGGGCAAACACGTATTACATACCCTCCACCTGAGTCAACTGCCCTTTAGAAGTTTTCACACACTGTACCTCTTCCGTTTATATTTCACTGGCCCTTCCTAGCTGCAAGAAAAAGATTTTGTTGTCTCAGATAAATTGAATACATTTTGCCTTTATGCCATCACTTTTGGTTGCCCTACAATGTACATTAGCTTGCCTCCTGATTCTCAATTATATTCTAGTTAGATGCAATATGACTCAATATTTAAAATAAATATGCATGTTTTGATTTTGATGGCCCCTGGCTATTTCCAAAGATCAAGTCAATAGCTATAAAATGGATAAAACATTAAGTGTCAAAATCATTGACTGTACCAACCTTGAAATACCATCCAGGGAGCACTGTAGAATTGGCAAAATTAACTCACACAATTGCCAGTTAATTGAATTCTGTGTTCCCTGAGCAGCTTTAGTGCTGGCTAGGTGCCAGTTACCTGTGGTGGGTACTGGGAACGCTCACCATGCCCCTGTCTTTGAAGGGTTCCAATTTCCATGACTCACAGGTGCCTGGAGGTGGGGGGGAAGCCACCAAATGGTTTTACACAGAGGAAAGATGTGATCCCGTCTGTATTTCTGAAAGATACAGACTAGGTATCTAGACAAGGTAGGGTGAACCGGAAGAGAAAAGACACTTGGGCCAGGGGATTTCGTTCTGGGGGCTAAATATCATTTTGTGTTGCTGTGCCCTTTTTGTCCAATAACTACACCTTGCCCTCTGTGCCATCCATGTGCCCGGTCTATCCCCAAATCCTCACTACCCCTCATCTTTAGATTTTTCTCACCTTAAACTTTCAATCCCATGCCTACTCTCCTGGAGGTCCAGCGATAGTCAATGTGACTTTCTGGGGGTGAGGAGTCAACACTTCTTCATTTATTATTCACACATTTCCTGAGCTTGCACGTTGTTCTGGGCTTGGGGCTATGGGCTAGGGTTGCAAAGGTGGGTCAGACTCAATTGTCACACTCAATGCAGGAACAAATTATTTTGGCTACTATTTATGCTTAGGAGTGTTAAGAATCTAGGGCTAATTTTGGCAGGAAAGGGGGGGTAGGTAAGAAGGGCGGAGGCAAGAATCAGGACAAAATGAGCAGTCTGAGGGGCGCCTGGGTTAAGCGGTTGGGCGACCGACTTTGGCTCAGGTCGTGATCTCGCAGTCTGTGAGTTCAAGCCCCACATCGGGCTCTTCTGTGCCGACGGCTCAGAGCCTGGAGCCTGCTCCGAATCCTGCGTCTCCCCCTCTTTCTGCCCCTCCTCCGCTTGCGCTCTGTCTCTCTTTCTCTCAAAAATAAATAAACATTTAAAAAAATTTTTTTAAAGCGAGCAGTCAGGGATTGAGAGCAGTGAAATCAGGAGGGCAAATTTTTCCTCAGGGCCTAGTGGTAGTTTCCCCTAACCCCAGACTGCCCCCTCCCCTTCCTTTTCCCCTTCCTCCTCCTCTTCCTCCTACTCCTGTCTCCTCACTTCGCAGCCAAGCTTGGCTTCCAGTCAAACTTTCCGGAAATCCCCTACCCAATTTCCAGCTTTTGAAACAAAGACTCTCTGGAGACTATTCCCATTGTCCTTGGAACTAGAACAATGTGCGGTAGAGCCTCCTCCTTGGCTTCAGGCTACATCCCTGCTCCCAGCCTTCTCGGCCAAAGTAAAAGCTTCCTCGACTCTCCAATCACTGTCCCCATCTGTCTAGAGGCAGGAAGTTGGGGGAGGTAGGAGGAAAAAGCACTTTCTATTAACTGCTCCTGAAACCCAAAGTCAGCCCCAGCCTCTAAGTCCTACCTGGGCCTGCCTTCTCCGGGCCAGAACTAAGAAGGAATCTCTCCACAGGACAGCAGTTGGACACCTGAATATGCTGGGAGTGGGCAGACAAGCTCAGGGCTTGATTCCTGTAGTTTCTAAACCTCTTTTGATGCCTTAGTTTCCCCCTGCCATCGAGGTGAGAGGACCAGAGATCATTCTAAAGGCATTGGCCGGTCTGGTTTTTTTCTCACTGCACAGCTCCTCTTCCGCTCCCAACTCTGACCCCAGGAGACCCCTGTCCCATTCCTTGTCCACTTCTGCCAAAAGGGCTGTTAGATGGGGGAGGGGGTGCAGGCGGGCTTTTCTTGCACCATCCTGGCGCCTGACTGGATCGGGTTACTGGAGGCAGTCTGGATTTGAATGTGCAAATAAACAGAAGTCGCTTTGATCCGCCAGGCTGAGAGGGAGGGAGAAGAAAACCGAGTGCCCTGGTCAGAGAAGTGCATGCTGGGCACTTGAAAGAGGGTTTGGGGGATGTGGAGCGTGAGCTGTCCTTATTCCTTTGACAGGACAGAAAACCTATTTAAAAAAAAAAAAAAAAAAAAAAAAAAAGAGATCTAGAAAGAGGCAGAAACACACTTCAGGCATTTCAGACTTCCCGTGCAGTCCAAATATTCCTTGGGCCCTTTCTTGCTGTTACCAGGAGGGGAGTGGTACCTTGGACCTCACCCTCCCTCAGGGCTGTCCCACCTTTGGGACTTCTCGGGTGCTCTTGGGAGAGGGAGAGAAGGAATGGAGCTGTGGTTGTATGAGGTTCAGGGTGGGACCATAGGTCGAGAGGGGGTAGGGCCTATTGTCTCCCTGGGCACCAATCCACAGCCACAGGCAGGCTTAGAGAGGGAGAGACAAAGGAGGGGATGGGAGAGCACAAAGGGAGCTAGGAATGAAATGGTAAGTAAAGGCAAACAAAAGTGAACCGGGGGAGACAAAAGCTGGGAACAATATTCCCCAGGCAATAGGCTCAGGAACAATAGGGACACTGACAGCCCCACAAAGACACCAGTGTCTCCAAGTAGACGTTATCTCAGGCAGTGTTTGGCAGCCCTGCTCTGGCTGCAGCTATTTTCAGTGCCGCTTTTGTGCCATGCTGAACAATATTCCTTGCATGGCTGCTGATAGAAAGATGAGAAGGTTTCTGTTTGATTCTCCTCTTCCTTCCCTCCCCCTTCCCCCTTTTCCAACCCCCACCAGCTCCAGCCATTCTGAGCTCAAGTCACTGGGCTGGTTAGGGGTGTGTGTGTGTGTGTTGGAAGGGGACCAAGTGGACCAAGGCAGGGAAGGTCTCAATCAGGCCTTCTAGTTGCCCTCAACCTTACTAGGACCTCCATGGAGGGGAAAAAGAAGCTAGGACTGGGCAAGTAGGGGCTACAGAACTAGGGTGTATGAGGAGGATTGTTCAGGGAAGTGGATTCTGTCTTCACCAATGGTCACAAGACTAGCCCAAGCTATTCACTGTAAAAAGGCCTGCTCAGCAAGTGTTTCCCTGTTGTGGGTGGCTCTTCATTTAATAGCCAAGGCCAAAAGGGGTCCTAGCCAGCCTTCTGCCCCTTTCTTTCTTTGTGCCAGCAAGTGTTCTTTGCCCTACCTCCCAAGAGCCATTGCTTTCTTCCATCTACGTATATAGTATTAGCAGTTCCTCGATCAGCTCCCAACATCCCCCCACCCTACGTCTGCTGCTCCAGGTTGAACCTAAAGATCAGGGTCACTAGTCCTAGTTTGGGAAGAGACTATTGAGTAGCACGGACCCTTGAATAGACCCGACGGCCATTCCCGTGAGGGCACACATGACCCCAATCTACAGTGGTAGCCCTTCCCCATTAAGTATCTCCCCCGTGTTCCGTCCTAGAAGAGCGCTGATCCTGGATCACAGGTGTCCTTTCTCAGGCCTCCTTGTACACAAGCCTGTTTCACTCTTCATTTTCTCAGGGTTGTAACCCACTGCAGCTGCCCCCATGGGCTGAAGAAGAGCCTTACACTTTTTCATCTAACTGATTTTTTGTTGTTCTTATTCTTCTGTTCAGGTTAATTTTTTAGGCAGCTGAACTACTGCACTTCAGGGCTCTGGCTTCTACAAAAACCAAAAAAACAAATTGACACCAAACTTCTTGGGAAAGCACTGATATAAAAATTTCAAGGAGAATGCCTTCCTAAGAAACTAGACACTCAGAGGTTGACCCAGAAGGTTGAGCCATTGCTGAACTTATGGGACTTGTGGCTTTTGTCCACCTTCCTCAATTAGCTCGTTAAAGGACGGAAGCACATTTCATGCCTTGATTGGCTCCCTCATGGTATCATGGCACATAATTGGCTCTCAATGAACACTTGCTGAATTGGACCAAATTTAAAGGCTCTGAAGGGAACTTACAGATCATCTAGCACCTTGCTACTCAAAGTGTGGTCCCTGGGCCAGCAGCATTAACATCACTTGGGAATTTGTTAGAAATGCAAAATCTCCAGGCTCTACCTCAAAGCTACTGAATCAGAATCAGAATTTTTTTTTTTTTTTTTTAGTTTTTTAATTTATTTTGAGAGAATGAGAGAGAGAGAGAGAGCTCACACATGGAGGAGGGACAGAGAGAGAAGGAGGGAGAGAATCCCGAGCAGGCCCCACACTGTCAGCACAGAGCCCCACGTGGGGCTCAAACCCACACATGAAGAGATCAATGATCTGAGCCAAAATCAAGAGTTTGGATGCTCTACTAACTAAGCCACCCAGGTGCCCCCAGAATTTGCATTTTAACAAGCTCCCAAGTAATTCATATACTCCTTGAGAAGTGCTGATCTACAATAGCTTCTTCTTTTCTGCCTCCCCACGGTCCTACCCATGTCTTGACGGTATTGCTATCCATGGCCTAGCATGTATGAGCTAAACCAGGCCATTCAGTGGGCATCTACAAGATCTCTGTAGAAGCAAGCTCACCATCTGTGGTAACAGTCTGTGCCACAATTGGCACCAAATAATACTGAACAGAATTAAACTGACATTCAAAGAACTTAAGAGTGGGACCTTGTACTTAGCATATGCTTATTCAAAGCTTATTGAGAGAAAGGTTTAAATCACCTATTATAACCTCCCTGGATGATCACTGTGATGGGTAATTTATGGGTCAACTTGACTGGGACAAGGAGACCCAGACATTAGGTCAAACATGAACCTGGATGTGTCTGCGATAGTGTTTCTGAATGAGATTAATATTTGAGTTGGTAGACTGAGTAAAGAAGTTTGCTTTCCTTAAAGTGGGTGAGCCTCATCCAATCATCTGAAGACCCAAACAGAACAAAAAAGGCTGGGTAAGAGGGAATTTCGCCTGCCGGACTGATGAGCTGAGACATTGGTCTTCTGTCTTTGGAGTCTAACTGAAACATCAGCTCTTCTTGGGTCTCAAGCTTCCTAGCTTTTGGACTGAAACTTACAGCATTGGCTCTCCCAGTCCTCAGGCCTTGAGACTTGGACTGGTACTACATCATCAGCCCTCCTGGGTCTCTAGCTTGCTGACTTGCTCTTGGGACTTATAATCATGTGAGCCAATTCCTTACGATAAATTTCTTTAAAATATGGTTCTGTTTCTCTAGAGAACCCTAGAAGTGGGAGTGCTTCTCTAACAAATAACTAAATATGTGGAAGTGGCTTTAGAAATGGGAACTGGGTAGAGGCTGGCAGATTTTTGACATGCATGCTCGAAATATGGATGTCAAGGGCGATTCTGGTGAGGTCTCAGATGGAAATGAGGAACACGTTATTATAAACTGGAAGAAAAGTGATCTTTGTTATAAAGTGGAAAGAATTTGGCTGAACTATGTTCTAGTGTTTTGTGGAAGATGGAACTTTCAAGCAATGAAATCGGATATTTAACTGAGAGGATTTCCAAGCATAGTATTGAAGGAATGGCTTGGTTCATTCCAAATGGTTGGCTCTTATAGTAAAATATGAAAGGAGAAAGATGGATTGAAGAAGGAATTATTAGGCAAAAAGGAACCAGAACTTGAAGATTGGGAAAATTATGAGACTATCCATACTGTAAAAAAAAAATGAGAAAACTTGATCTGAAGAGAACACTAAGGGTGTGGCTAAACAGCCATTTGATAAAGAGATCTTAGATGGGGGCACCTGGGTGGCTCAGTTGGTTAAGAGTTTGGCTCTTGATCTTGGCTGAGGTCATGATCTCACGTTTTATGAGTTCAAGCTCTGCATCAGGCTCTGCACCATCAGTGTAGAGCCTGCTTGGGATTCTGCTTGGGATTCTGTATCTCCTTCTCTCTGCCCCTCACCTGCTTATTCTCTCTCTCTCTCTCTCTCTCTCTCTCTCTCTCTCAAAATAAATAAACTTAAAGGGAGAGAGTGAGATCCTAGTTGTAACTCATGGACTTAATCAGCCACTTCAGCAGAAGCCAGGCATAGAGATGTGATTATACTAGCAAAGACACTGCCAGTGTGAACTAAGGAGGACAGAGAAAACAAAATGAAGGGAAGCTGTTGGACTTTTTAGATACTACAGAACAGGACCATAGAGATATTTATCAAATGTGTGATATTCTTTAAGAAAAGGGAAAAACAACCCCTCAAGTAATTGAGATTATCAGGGCTGCTTTCTTGGTTTCAAAAGGTGGGTCCATTGCATTGGTTTCAACAGGCCAGAGAGCTTCTGACTAAAGCCTTGGGTGTGGGAGTCCAGAAGGCACGGCATTGACCCAAAGAAGATTATTCTCAAGTTAACATCTAATGGAATTTGGCTTGCTAGGTTTTGGACTTGCTTAGGACTTATCACCCATTCCTTCCTTTGGATTTCTCCCAATTATTTATTAAAAAATTTTTTTTAATGTTTTTATTTATTTTTGAGACAGAGAGAGACAGAGTATGAGCAGGGGAGGGGGAGAGAGAGACACACACAGAATCCGAAGCAGGCTCCAGGCTCCAAGCTGTCAGCACAGAGCCCGACGTGGGGCTCGAACTCACAGACTGTGAGATCATGACCTGAGCTGAAGTCAGACGCTCAACTGACTAAGCCACCCAGGTGCCCCGAATTTCTCCTACTTATAATGCCTATGCCTGTCCCTCATTGTATTTTGGAAGTACACAATTTGTCTGATGTCACAGGTTCACAGCTGAAGAGGAATTTTGTCTCAGGATGAATATACCTCAAACATGTATACCTGATTTAGATGATATTTAGATGAGACTTTAGACTTCAGGGTTAATACTAGAATGAGGTAAGACTTTTGGGGTCATTGGTATAGAATCAATGTATTTTGCATGCAATAAGCCATGAATTTGGTGGGGAGCAAGCATGGAATGCTATGGACCAAACTGTGTCCACCGCCCAAATTAATATGCTGAAGCCCCAGCTCCCAATGTGACTGTATTTGGAGTAGGGAAGTAATCAAGGTTAAATGAGGTCATAACGGGAGGCCCTCACAGGTTTAGTGCCCTGTAAGAGGAGACACCAGAACTCTCTTTCTCCCCATGGTGTGAGGAAACAATGGGAAGGCAGCCATCTATAATGCAGGAAGAGAGCTCTTACCAGAAACCGACCCTATTGGACCTTGATCTGGAACATCCCAGCCTCCAGAACTGTGAGAAATAAATTTCTAGTATTTAAGCCACCCCGTCTATGGTATTTTGTTATGGCAGCCCAAGCTAACACAGTCTTTGTTATGGTAACCTGAGCTGACTAACACAATCTCTAATGATAGGAGATGAGGAGAGGTCTCTAGGCCTCCACAGGGTGGACTGAAGGGCTCTGGAAGGGCCTCAGAGCCCAGGACACAGAATCTCATTATTCTTCTGATGTCCTTCGTGCAAACCAGGGAGCTGCTGCCTGCCCTAGAACTCCAAGCCATTCCCAGGTAGAAATGGGCACTCAACACCATCATGGTTATACCAATTCAAAACTCTTTTCTTGGACTGAAAGGTTTTGGTACTGTTGTTGAGACATCTTCCCAGTTGTAGGGGGGAATGTTATAAATGAAGAGTCAACATTTTACAATTACAATTATAAAATTGTTTCCCAGAGGTTAGGAAAAAAACCAAAATACCTTTGTTGGAGCTTACTTATAAAAAGCATTATTCACGTGGCTGTTTTCATCCTAATATGTTCAATTTCATCATCTTCTATAAAGATCATCATGACTCCCAAGTATTCAACCAATCTATACATATTTATAAACCATTGCAGGGTTTATTTGACTGTCTTTCGTTATCAAACCTGTCAATTCCCTTCAGTGAAATGAACAGCGGTGTAATTTCTGATCTGTGGGCAGTGTCTGGGAGGAGGGTAGGGTGTCTGTGGCTGGCAACCTACTGGCCAGCCAAACTGGAAAATCAGCTTTTCAGAAGTTTCCTCCTGACTCCTCCCAGGCCATTTATCTCAGATTATCCTCCACCTGCACTCCCCAGGTTAGGGGAGGGCAGAGGAGAGAAAAAATATTAAGGTTTGGGATGGACTACCATTGAGCATATTTGTAATTAGTTCCGAGTTCTGGCAACAGAGGACAGGGACAGAGGCATTATTGTGTTTTTTCAGCACCCAGTGAGCCATAGTAGCCACAGCAGCAGCCATGTTCATAGCTCTCCTGATCCACATGGCACAGCCATGACTTGACTTGTCCCACAGACAAGACTTGGGACAACGAGAGCCTTACATGCTGCCTCACCCCTCTGGCATGTTCATGTGTGCCTCCTGACATGACCTAATCGTCCTCCACCAGCTGCCTCTGATATATGGGAAGGTCCCCTGGCCAATACAAGGTGTGGGCACAAAGGGTGGCACTGTTTCCCAGAATCTGAGAATAATCCTATTGGATCCAGGCAGCTAGTGCTGGGCAATGGCTCAGAGTTCCCAAGGAAGTTCAATAAAGTAGAAATTAAGTTATTGCAGACATGAGCTAGGATGGGGACTTGGGGAGCCTACTCACAGAGTGTTAATGAAGGTAGGTAGCAGAATATGCTACCCTAAAATATGGCATGTTGGCAAAGGATTACATTGAGCTGAAGGCAATTGAGAAGAAGCAGACACGAGAAAAGCTCCGACTTCCCCTTGTTTGCCTAAAAGCAGGACATAAATTTGTAAAGGTGTCCCCCCTCCCTGCTCTACCAGGAAGAACAGAGGTCAATGACTGGAGACAACTCTAGACCCTTATCAGCCCAGAGATGGCACCAGAGCAACCTATTTAACAAACTTTACTGAAACTTTATCAGCCATTAGTTCTCTCATATATTGACCTTCCCACCAACTGCTGCCTTAGAAACTCAAAGTCCTTTTCCTTTCTCTCGGCACTTCCCTAAAAATTTATTTTTACGCTGCTGTATAAACCCAAGTCCTAACCACCTCTTTGAATTATTCATCATTGGGTACTCCTGTGCGTATGCTCAATGCACATGTTAATAAATTTCCGTTTTTGTTTTGTTAATCTGTCTTTTACCAGCCTAATTTACAGGGCCCCTACAGTAAACCTAACAGTTTTCCTCCTCCACTTTAGGGAAATGCAAGGGCCCCTGGGCTCCTTAAGAAGACGAGGGGAGGTTGACCCCCTGAGAAAGAGCCTTCTGAGTTGTAGAGGTGAAGGAGAGATTTCAGCTTCTGCTGATGAATAGGTAAGGCACATATAAAATAACTGTAAGCTTGAGGTCTTAATTTTGAGTTAATAATGCAGGGTTTTGATTGTTTGGGCCATATACCCTACTTAGACCCCTAGAATGAGTTCTAGCATTATGCACTATCTATACCACTCCCTGTCCTCATAGCCTCCCCTATCCTGAGGCATACTTGGATGCAGGTGGATTGTCAGTCTCCCTTTGAAAGACTCATTTCCAGTTGGCATAGAGAAAGTTCACAGAGGGGTGCCTGGCTGCCTCCGTCAGAAAAGCATGCGGACTCTTGATCTCAGAGTTGTGAGTTCGAACCACACGTTGGATGTAGAGACTACTTGAATAAACTAAAAAAGAAAAGAAAAGAAAGAACGTTCCCAGAAACTGCCATCTGAATGATGCCTCTAGAATGAGCAATGATGTGGCCTGACCCATTTTTGCTTCTTAAGTCTGTGCCCCGTCAGTGAAGCACCAAAGTCACCCCACTCCCTTCCCCAAGGCCTAATCTTTGATACCTAGATCACCCTCATCGCCCATTCTGGGGCCTTGCCTGCTATCTTTGGAGAGAAATGTAATCTCAACCCATCCTTCACTTTTCGGGAGGTATTAATTTAGGTATCCAGTATCAAGGACTCCTTTCCTTCTAGGTAAGACATTTTATTTTATTTTATTTTTAATTTTTTTTTTAACGTTTATTTATTTTTGAGACAGAGAGAGACAGAGCATGAACGGGGGAGGGTCAGAGAGAGGGAGACACAGAATCTGAAACAGGCTCCAGGCTCTGAGCCGTCAGCACAGAGCCCGACGCGGGGCTCGAACCCACGGACAGTGAGATTGTGACCTGAGCCGAAGTCGGAGGCTTAGCCGACTGAGCCACCCAGGCGCCCCATAGGTAAGACATTTTAAATTCGGAGTCAAAATTATCTTTCTTTTCTTCAAAATTCTGTCAAAGACTCGGGCATTCTAGGATTAAATGCCTGATCAAACCAGCCAAGTGGTAGTCATTGAACACTGCCCCTTTCTTGGGATTCGCTACCGACTTAACACATTCATCTTTGATCTTAGGCTTTGGTTTCTCGTACTCAATCTTGGTTTGAGTTTCTCCGGAAGTGACTGTACTGCTTTCATTAGGTATCAAGCTATGAGATGGAAAAGGCCTCATGTAGTCCTGCCTTGAGATCAAACCAACAGAGTTTTCCAACGTCCATTGTATGCAAGACGCGGTCCTAGGATGAGTACTGGAAGATGAGCAAACGGACACAGTGAGTTGGAGGCTACCCCTGCCCTCAAGTAGTTTATAGCTAGCTGGAGAGAGAGACACGATCAAGTGTAGAGTGAACTGATAAGATATCAAGATGGCAATAAGATAGAATTGAGAAGGAAGCCTGAGAATGTTCAAAGACGATAAAGTCAATACAGGTAATAACAGAGGCAAGGGAAAATAAACCTTGCAGCGAAGGCACAATTGGCCAGGCAAAAAGGAGAAAGAATGACCTTAGACCATGTTATAAACAAAGATACAGTCGGTTCTGCTGTCAGGCTTGTTTTGAAAACATGAATTTGTTCCAATCTGATTCATATATTAGGGAGCAATTTGAACATGATGTGATTTTTGCATTTGCTTATGCTTGATTTTGCCCTGGAAAACATTAGGCAGAGAAAAACGCACCCAGCTGAACCAAGCAGGGTGGGAATACATAAGATGTAGACAAGCACACCCCTCGAATGTCTGCCCCCACCTAAGTTCACGGTGTTATAAACCATACCCTTTGGTATCTGGTGTTATCATTTTCTTTCCAATCTCAGATAACCCCCCTTTAGCACTTCACAGTAACCCAGAAGTTTGTGCCCCGTCCAACATCCACTTCCATATGCAAAGTTCAAATCTGCGTTGAGGTATAATGCTATATTTATTGTAGCGTTTACGTATTTCTCAACTGTTTAACACGTATAGACCGTACTACCATTTCATTAGGCCCCTGTCTTTCATTGTTGTTAGTAACAGAGCGTTTGGGTATTGTGCCTTCTAACCTCACTTTTCCCTCAAGCCCGTGGTTTTCATCGCACAGCATTTGTATAGCGTGGTTATTTTTAGTAGCATACGTTGCGTTGCGGCACAACTGGCCATACAGGTTTGGGTACTAAAAATAATACTGGGAAAACTGTGGGTAAATGATTAGGGTTATAACTGAATTTATGTAGGAGAATTTAAGACTAAAAGCTGATGTCAGATCCATTCATTCTTTTGTGCATTCATTTGACAAAAATTTGTTGGGTGCCTACTACGTGCCAGACTTTGTTGTAGGCACTGGAGTTTGGCAGTGAACAGAAGGGGCAAAAATCCCTGCCGGTTTACATCCTAGCTGCAGAGAGGGACAAACACAAGGTAAATAAAAAAATATATATCATATGTTAGATAATAATGGATGCTGGGGCACCTGGGTGGCTCAGTTGGTTGAGTGTCCGACTTCAGCTCAGGTCATGATCTCATGGTTTGTGAGTTCAAGCCCCATGTCAGGCTAGCTACTGTCAGCCTGTCAGCGCAGAGCCCACTTCAGATCCTCTGTCCCCCTCTCCGTCTGCCCCTTCCCCACTTGCACCCTCTCTCTTAAAAAATAAACAAAAACATTAAAAAAGAGAGAGAGATCCTAGATAGTAATCAATGCTAAGAAGAAAAAAAATAAAACAGGAAAGTCGATATAATATCTCAGGGGCTGGGTTTGGACATGTTGTCAATATTATTTATTGCTGTCTCACAAATTATCTCCAAACTCTACAGCCAAAGACAATAAACATTTACTGTCTCACACAGCTTCTGAGGGTAAGAAAGACAAGAGGAGCTTAAGTAGTGATTCTGGCTCAGGGTCTTTCATGAAATCACAGTCAAGGCATGGGCTATCAGTTTCCATGCTCAACCTACATGGCTCTTGGCAAGAGACCTCAGTTCCTCGCCTGTCTGCATAGGACTGCTCATGACATGGCAGCTCGCTTTACCTAGAGAGAATGGCTCGAGAAAAAGAGATGGCATGCCCAAGGTGCAAGTTGCAGGCTTTTATAACGTAACCTCAGAAGCGGCATACCATCACTGCTGCTGCCACACAAACCAGCCCTAGTACGACATGGGAAGGGATGACGGGAGAACATGGGAGTATGGGGATCAAGAGGCAATCATTAGGGGACATTTTGGATGCTGACTCTGATAGTGACCAAGGAAGTCTTCATTAAGAAAATGACCTTTGGATTAACCCTTGAAGGAAATGAGGGAGGTAGCCATAAGGATATCTGGGGGAAGGTCGTCCTATGTGGGCGAAACAGCATCAACAAAAACACAGGCCTGGTGTGTTGGAAGGACAGCAGGGTTCAACAAGCTACAGCGGAGTGAACGAGAGGGAAAGGAAGAGAAGAGGTCAAAGAGGTGACAGGGAAGGGGAATGCTTTCCTCTTCACCCTGAGTGAAATACGACTTTTGAGGAGAGAAGTGACGTGATCTGACTTAGGATTTAACGGATGAGAATAGACAAGACGAGAGGGAAGCCGGAGCAGGAGCAGGAAGGTAAGCTGGGAGGTGAGAGATAGTGGTAAGAGGCGATGGTTAGGAGGTGAGAGATGATGGCGGTCTGAATCTGGAAACATTTGGAAGGTAGAATACTCCGGACTTGCTCGTGGGTTGGCTGTGGGGCATAAGAGGAAGAGGAGTCAAAGATAACACTAAAGTTTTTTGTTCGTGTAGCTGGAAGAATGGAGTTGCCATCTGTCTATGTTTGGTGAGACCGAAGAAGGAGCACCGTTAAGGCGAACACAGGCATTCAATTTTGGACACGTTAAATTTGAAATGCCTGTTAGACATCCAGGTGGAGATGTTGGATGGACGATTGGGTGATCAAGGTTAGAGGTACGCGTTGAAGAATCACCAGAGAAAGATAGGACTGAAAGCTGTGAGGCTGAATAAAATCCCCGAAGGAGTGAATACGGATAGAAAACTGAGTATCTCAGAGCACCCCAACGTTTAGGATGGGGGTGTAGCAAAGAAGACTATGAAAGAGTGGCCAGAGAGGCGGGAATCAGGCCAGGTAAGCGTAGTGCCCTATAAGCCAAGGGAAAACGTCTTTCAAGGAAGTCTTAGAAGATGCTCTTTGTCAGATGCTGCTGACAGGATGAGAACTGTCCCCTGATGTGGCATGTGGAGCTCATTTGCTACATGGCCAGAACGGTTTTGGTGGAGTGGTGGAGGCAAAACCCTCACGGGGGTGGATTGAAGGTCGTACGAAAGGAGATAAATTGGAGACTGAGTATTCTTTCAAATAATCTTGTGTGAGGGGAGGGAATGAGTTGGGGTCATAACTGGAAGGGAAAATGGAATCAATAGAGGGTTTTTACTTTATTTATTATTATTATTATTATTATTATTATTAATTATTTTGTGTCCAAAATCAGTTTATTGGGATAGTTTCCCACTCATGTTGATTTAGGTTACTTTTACTGCTGCTCCTGTCTGAAGGAGCATCCTTGTGTAAGCCTTGCTTTTCCTCCTTTCAGTTGGCACGGGACGGTGGAGCAGCCCACACACAAAACCACTGTTTGTGCGTGGCTGAAGACAGTGGTGATTTTGTCCCACGCTGAGTACTTCATGTCCATGAAGGAGGAGTTGGGGCTCTGGACCAGGCACTTCTTGTGCTTCCTCTTCTCCTCTTCTGGGGATGGGCGCAGGAGGTCCTTTGTGAGGGGTATGTTCTTGGGGGCAGGACATCACTGCCAGAAAGGCAAGAGAGGGTTTTTTAAAGACGGGAGATAGTGGCACCTGGGTGGCTCAGTTGGTTAAACACGGGACTCTTGATTTCATCTCACGGTTTGTGAGATCGAGCCCTGAATTGGACCCCATGCTGACAGCCTGACAGCATGGAGCTTGCTTGAGATTCTCTCTCCCTCCCTCTCTCTGCCCCTCCCCTGCTCGCTCTCTCTCTCTCAAAAATAAATAAATAAACCTAAAAAACATCAAAACAGGATATACAGCAGCATGTTCCTCCTAAGGGAAACACTGATGAAACAGGAGAGACAGAGGAGAACTGTGGGCGCAGAATCCTGAGTGGGTGAGAGGAGATAAGACCTAGTGTATGAGCAGAGGGGTTTTCCTCATCCTGGAGCACAGACAGCGTATCCACACAGCACGGAGGAGGCAGAGCGTATGGGCACAGGAGCAGAGAGGTGGATGGAGTAGGGCCCTTGACTCAGAGCGAGGATGAAGGAGGACGCGTTGGAGTTTGGGAGGAAGGAGAGAGAGAGGTGAAAGCGTTGTCCGGGAGAGCGGGAAACATGGCATGTTTGCTATGTAGCACCAAGAGTCACGTGTGGTAAATGGGCATGGGTTCAGAGCTGAGCAGTCAGCATAGCTGTGTATGGTTCCCAGCCATGTTCAGCTGCTGGGAACAGGCGCAGAGCGGGAGAAGAGGTTGGGTTTAACCAAAGTTATGGTTTGACAAGGAGTAAGAGCTCTCATGGCTCTCCCGAAGTACGTTCCTGTGGCTCTGAGGACCACATGTTCTGGTTTGCCCAGGATAGTGCCAGTTTATGCCTGGTTTCCCAAGGTGATTAGTAATAGTGTTCCCTTTCACTTTCAAAACTGTTAGATTTGGGTAACAAATGAAATGATCATTCTACTTTGAGCAACATAGTGCCCCAGAGGTTTTCTCAACAGAGACTGCATCGTTGTTTTTAATGTTTATTTATTTTTGGCAGAGAGAGAGAGAGAGACAGAGCATGAGCGGGGGAGGGGCAGAGAGAGAGGGAGATACAAAATCCGAAGCAGGTTCCAGACTCCAAGCTGTCAGCACAGAGCCTGACGTGGGGCTCTAACCCACAGACCATGAGATCATGACTCAAGCCCAAGTCGGACGCTCAACCGACTGAGCCACCCAGGCACTCCTGTTTGACTTTTAAAAAACACTAAATAGATTGTAAATTCCTTGAGGTCAGTGTCCTGTTTTTATGCCTTCTGTGCCCCATCTCGAGCATAACTTTTAACTGTGGTCTTCTTGTGTCTTGGTTAATCCAGCAAAAACACAGGTGCCTCAAGACTAGAGGATAATCCCAATTTTAGGCAAATTCTCCTCAATCTCAAAACAAAGTAAGGGGATTGAGGCAATTTACACACCAAGGAGACCTTTCATAATTCTGCTCAGGGTTATGGGGCAGAGTAGGTAAGAGTAGAAGGGAGGCCAGTCAAGACTCAGAACTATGCAGGGGGCAGATTGACCTAAGGAAGGATTTGAAACTAAAATGCCCCTGGTTATCTGTTGCTGCCTAACAAAGTAACAAATCACCCTAAAATTTAATGACATAAAACATCAGCAATAGCTTCGCTCTCTCTCACTGTTTCTGTGGGTCAGGAATTTGCAAGGGGTTGGTGTGAGAAGTAAGGGAAATGATTCATTTTCAGAAATACTAAATAAAACGGTACTGTCCAGTTAACAGTACATTTACAACCTGCTGGAAATATGTAAACCCCCCACCCCGACAGTGGAGTCCCAAACCTTTAGACACTTCACTTCCTGGTTCTTCTTCTTCCCCTCTCCTTTACGCGGGCTTATTTTCGTGGGCTTTGCAATGAGCTTGCGTCGTAGAAGAAAGGGAGGAGGGACTGAAAGTTTCTGCGTCACCTCAAGGAATGTATGTTTGTTCCAATCAGACTCCTTTTTGCCTTATGGGCATAGGCGACTTCCCAATAAGGCTGTAACCTCTGTAGTACTAAGCCAATGAGAAACCAGGGAGGGACTTGCCTCTGTAGTACTTAGCCAATGAGGAGCCAGGGAGGGACTTGCACACTAGGAGATAAATTGTCTGCTGTAACTTCTCCGAGTGTGTCTGTCCATCAGACACCCGCTCTTGCAAAAACATCAATTAAAGCCTCGCTTCAATGTGCTCTGAGTCTCTGCCTCCCTCCTTTGATTGGGTCAGTGGGCTTATTTTTCCCAGTTATTGGGCACTTGTGGCTTGGGGTCTTTTCTATGGTTGTAGTCAACTGGCTAGAGCCAGAAAAGCAGGGGATCTGAAGAGTTTGGGGCTGGTGAAGCACCTCACTCTCTTCATGTAGTCACAGTGCCTTTCCATGTGGTCTCCTGCTTGGGCTGATGTCAGGGAGCTCCAAGCATGGTGGCCTCAGGGTAATCAGACTGCTTCCTTGGTGGCTGAAAACTTCCAGAATGAATGTTCTGGTGACTTAGCTTGGAAGTCACAGTGGTACTACTGTCCTACGTCTGCCCAGTGTCAAAGGAAGAGGACGCAGACTCACTTCTCAACGGGAGGAGTGTCAAAGCCACTTTATGAGATCACATGGGAAGGGCAACGTTGTTTGACCCATTTTTGGAAGATATAATTGTGACACAAAGTAGGGGTCCTTCTACCTTCCTTCCTTCCAAGGAGTCTTGTTGGAAGGCTGAAGACCCCATACTTTTATTTGTTAACCTTAACCATTTTTATGTTAAAAATCCTTCTGCAAATGGAACTTGGCACGTAGTTCCCCCCCCCTTTTTTAAAAATGTTTTATTTATTTTTGAGAGAGTGACAGAGGGTGAGGGAGGGAGGGGCGGAGAGAGAGGGGGAGACACAGAATCCGAAGCAGGTTCCAGGCTCTGAGCTCTCAGCACGGAGCCCGACAGTGGGCTCGAACTCACAAATTGCGAGATCACGACCTGAGCCAGAGTCGGGCGCTTAAGCGACTGTAGCTCCCCTTCCTGATAGGTGGTGGTGAGTGCAGAGAGTTTGCTCAGTGTCCACAGGGTTTAGAGGAGGATAGAAATGGTAGGCTGTACCTCCTCAGTGAGAACCTTGACGTTACGATGGGAACAAACTGCTCCATTTCAGCAGTTCCGGAAGGTTAGCAGTATGATATCACGTGACACATTAGGTTTTACCCACGTGGAACAAATGACCACACGCCTAGTGGCTTAAGACAACACACAGTTGCTATCGTACAGCTTCCACGGGTCAGGAGTCTGGCATGTTTTAGATCCTCTGCTCATGGGGCCACAACACAGAAATCAAAGGGTCAGCTGGTTTGTTTTCATGGGGAGGCTCGCCTGCAGAAAGGCCCATTTCCAAGTTCACTTGGGTTGTTGGCCGAGTCCACTTCCTTGCACTTGTAGGACTGGCGTCCCCGTGTCCTTGCTGGGTGTTAGCTGGGGTCAGCAGCTAGGTCTCAGGCCCTTTGCCGTGTGGCCTTCACAGGCCACTTGAACAAAGTAGCCTACCCCGTGAGCGCGGAGAGCAAACTGGTGGTTGCGGAGGGGAGTAGGGGAGATGGGCAACATGGGAGGAGGGGAGTGGGAGGTACAGGCTTCCAGTTACGGAATGAGCAAGCCCACTGGGCTGAAAGGTCCAGCACAGGGAATGACACTGCACTAGCCTTGCACGGTGGCAGATGGTAGCTGCACTCGTGGTGAGCCCAGTGTGACGCGTGCAGTTGGGGAACCACGATGTCGTACAGCTGGAACCAGTGGGACATCGTGTGTCAACTATACTCATATATAGGTCAGTGAAAAAAAACTTGGACTGATGCTGGCACACTGTAAAATTTCAGTGAACATCAGATGTCACTAAAAAAGTGAAAAAAGAAAAGTTATGGCCACAAGAAACGAACAAGAAACATAGCAGCCGACCTCCTCAAGGCCGGCAGTGGAATCTGTTTCATACATCCAATCTCTGACTCTAGGACAGGCCCTGTATCTTTTAATGGCTCGCCTAAGGGCACCTGGGTGGCTCGGTCAACGCCCAACCTCAGCTCAGGGCGTGATCTCAGGGTTTATGGGTTTGAGCCGCCCAGCAGGCTCCCTGCTGACGGGGGCCTCCTTGGGATTCTCTCTCTGTCTCTCTCCCCTTCCCCCACATACACACCTTGTCTCAAAATAAATAAATAAACTAAAAAAAGGCGGGGGCGGGGGGCTCACTTAATTAGGTCACGCCCATCCAGAATAATCTCCCTTTTGATGAACTCAAAGTCATCAGCTGATCCGGAACCTTAAATACATAGGCAGAATCCCTTCACCTTTGTCAGATAACATAACCTAATCTTGAAAGTGAAATCCAGCCTATGCTTGGGTCCCACCTCACTTAAGCACAGAGGATTGATTATAGGGACATGTACTCTGGGGGATGGAAATGTCAGCGGCCATCGCACTTGATCTTGGGGGATCTTCTGGATGCTGGGTCTCCCATATCAATCAGGTTACAACTTTTTGAAACAGGAAGGGAATGTGGTGTCCTTAAAGGGACCTAGAAAGGTGACCTAGAGGGAAGAATCCTCTGTCCTCCTTAGCTTCTGGTATGGATCACATATAGCATGGCTCACCCTAGCATGGCTTATGACTCCCAATTAGTAAACTAACAGAAAAGAAATTATTTTTTAAAAAGCAATTAATAAAGATGGGGCACCTGGGTGGCTCAGTCAGTTAAGCGTCCGACTTCAGCTCAGGTCATGATCTCACGGTTCATGGGGTCAAGCCCGGTGTCGGGCTCTGCTCTGTGGTGACAGCTCAGAGCCTGGAGCCTGTTTCGGATTCTGTGTCTCCTCCTCTCTCTGCCCCTCCCCTGCTCATGCTCTGTCTCTCTGTCTCTCAATAATAAATAAGTATTAAAAAAAAAATTAAAAAAAACAATCACGGAGAACAAGCACTTTAAATGAAAAAAAAAAAAGAGGTATAAAATAGTAAGAAAAGACAAAGCACATTACGAACAATTGAATTGTGCCAAATCACTTCAAATCGAAGACTGAATGATTAAAGGGACCAAAAGCTAAAATGATAAAAGTGAATAAAACATAAGAAACAAGTAAACAAGCCACCATAGTAAGTGTCTAAATATGGAGCAGCCTATTCAGGAGCTCAGTGGCCTCATGCTGAGTTAGCCAGAATTCTTCAAGCTGAAGCAACCCTGAAATCCAACACATGCTTGTGAGTGTCTTTCTCAACGAGGGTTCCTCCTCTGAGCCGCAGAACACCGGAAGTTATCTGAGTTACTGTTTTCTCAATTCTGCCCCCAAATGGTACATAACTAGTACCCAGCAGTTGCACTACAAGGCATTTATCCACGGGAACCAGTGTGCTGTTTTGAAGGGACACATGCACCCCCGGGTTTATAGCAGCACTATCAACAACAGCCAAAGTATGGAAAGAGCCCACATGTCCATCGATGGATGAATGGATAAAGAAGATGTGGTATATATATACAATAGAGTATTACTCGGCAATCAAAAAAGAATGAAATCTTGCCATTTGCGACTCTGTGGATGGAACTGGAGGGTATTATGCTAAGCAAAATTAGTCAGAGAAAGACAAACATCATATGACTTCACTCATCCGAGGACTTTAAGAGACAAAACAGATGCACATAAGGCAAGGGGAGCAAAAATAATATAAAAACAGGGAGGGGGACAAACCATAAGAGACTCTTAAATATGGAGAACAAACTGAGGGTTCCTGGAGGGGTTGTGGGAGGGGGGATGGGCTAAATGGGCAAGGGGGATTAAGGAATCTCCTCCGGAAATCATTGTTGCACTATATGTTAACCAATTTGGATATAAATTTTTAAAAATAAAAATAAATAAATAAATAAATAAATAAAATGAAACATACATGCATAGAAAAGGCCAGTCTTGAGAATGCATAAGAAAAAAAAAAAAAGATGGCTTAATAAAATATACCTAGGTTGAGAATTATAAAAAAAAAAAAAAAAAAAAAAAACAAGCAAAGAAGTTAATTCATTGTATACAGCTTCATTCTCTCACCAAACTAGCTGATCTATGTCAAAAAGTATGCAACCAAGAAAGGGTTGGTCGATCTGGCACATGGTTCTGTGATATTTTTGAGAGACGAGTTTTAGGTGAGAAGTGGAAACTGAAGTCAGATTCCTGGGACATTTTCCCCCTCAAGAGTTGTGTGGTCAGGTGATTATGGACTGAAGCACACGAATCACTTTTGATCACTTACTAAATATAAGAAAGGCATCAACAGATGTCCTGACTTCAGAGGAATTCAGAGAAGTAGCAGAGAATATTCGTTTATTTGATTTTCTCCATAAGCCTTCTGGCCAAAGGCCCAGGAAGGACTTGTAATTAGTGCCTTTCTAGAAACATAAGCCTCCTTGGGAATGCAAGCTGGTGCAGCCACTCTGGAAAACAGTATGGAGGTTCTCAAAAAACTAAAAATAGAACTACCCTGCGACCCAGCAATTGCACTACTAGGCATCTATCCACGGGATACAGATGTGCTGTTTCTAAGGGACACATGCACCCCCATGTTTACAGCAGCACTATCAACAGTAGCCAAAGTATGAAAAGAGCCCAAATGTCCATCGATGGATGAATGGATAAAGAAGAAGTGGTATATATATACAATGAGTATTACTCGGCAATCAAAAAGAATGAAATCTTGCCATTTGCAAGTCTGTGGATGAAACTGGAGGGTATTATGCTAAGTGAAATTAGTCAGTCAGAGAAAGACAAACATCATATGAGTTCACTCATATGAGGACTTTAAGAGACAAAACAGATGAACATAAGGCAAGGGAAGCAAAAATAATATAAAAACAGGGAGGGCGACAAACATGAGACTCATAAATATGGAGAACAAACAGAGAGTTACTGGAGGGGGTGTGGGGGGGGGATGGGCTAAATGGGTAAGGGGCACTAAGGAATCTGAAATCGTTGTATTATATGCTAACTAATTTGGATATAAATTTTAAAAAATTAAATTAAAAAAAGAACACCTAAGGCTCTTGGGGCACCTGGGTGGCTCAGTCGGTTGAACGTCCAACTCTTGATTTCAGCTCAGGTCATGATCTCATGGTTTGGTTCACGGGGTCGAGCCCCACCTCAGGCTCTATGCTGGCAGCATGGAAACTGCTTGGGATTCTCTCTCTGTGCTTCCCCTGATTGCTCTCTCTCTTTCAAAATAAATAAATAAACATTAAAAAAAAAAAATAAGGCTTTTCCAACTTCACACTGGTATGGGCCAAAATTGTCTAAAAAGGGAGGACTGATTCTAGAGAAGCCCCACATGCCCCTTTCTTTTCTTCCCCTCCAGCATTTCATATGTGAGAAAACAAATGATGGCCAGCTTCATTTGTCCTCATCCTGGCCAAGGAGCTCCTACAAAAGTTTTGTTAGACTTCATCAACTCTGGAACAGTCCCACAGGACTCAGCACACCCCAGAAGGTAACCATGGACACACTCTGCTAAATTCCATTCGACTTCTAAGCTGCATGGCCATTGATCACGCTTTCCTTGAAACACTTAATTTCCTTGTTGTATTAGTTATACCTGTCGTATAACAAATTACACCAAAACTTTAGTCACCTGAGACAACAAATATTTATGATCTCAAGGTTTCTTAGGTCAAGAATTCCAGAACGTCTGAGCTGGGTGGATTTGTCCAGAAGCTCTCATGTAGTTGCAGTCGGGACGCTGGCCAAGCTGTGGTCATCTGAAGGCTTGCGTAGTGCTGGGGATTTACCAAGATGGCTCATTCAGATGGCTTTTGGCAGGTGGCCGAAGTTCCTCTCTGGTTCTCAGCTGGAAGCCTCAACCACTCATCATGTGGATGTCTCTGTAGGCTGTTTGTGTGTTCCCACAATATGGCATAACTTCCTTCCTTTATTATTTTCAGAAAGTGGAGGAATGTATAGTCCTTTTATGACCTAAAATATGACCTTTTATGACTAAATTTACACATTACCACTTTGGTTGATTCCATTTCTGAGAATAGAGTCATTAAGGCTAGCCCACCACCAAGGGTAGGAGTATCGAGGAGTACTGTAGACAAGGAAAAAACCTTTTCCCTCTACCCTCTTAGATTTATTACCTGGGGCCCTGCAAATTAGACCGACAAAAGACAGATTAACAAGAGAAAAACAAATAGAGTTTATTAACACGGTGTAGAGCTCATACAGGAGGGAGAAAGAGTGAACAGTGAAGAGTCATTCAGAAGGGTGGTTAGAATTTAGGCTTGTAGCATCTTAACAAAAACCAATAAATTTGTAGAGAAATGGCAAGCCAAAGGAAAAGGGTTTTAGGCTTCTGAGAGTGGCAAACCATGGGAAGGAAAATATATAGGGAAAGCTAATGGAAGATAAGGGTTATTTCAGTGAGGTTTGTTATGTAGATTCCTCTCTGTGCTGTCTCTGGGCTGATAAGAGTCTCTGGTGATTAAGAACCTAAGCCTGCTTCTAGGCAAATAGTTGGGGAGGGCAGAGAGGTTTTTGTTTGTTTGTTTGTTTTTGGGTGGTTTTTGTTTTGTTGTTTTTTTGTTTTGTTTTGGTTTGGTTTTTTGTGGTGTTTGCTGTTTCTCAGTTGTCTTCAGCTCAAAATAACCCTTATGCCAAAGTGGCATATTTTGGGGTGGCAGATTCTGATCCCCTTCAGTGTCAGAGAGCTTGTGGACATATTTTAAAGCTGCCACATATTTTTTTGTCTTCTGTAGCTTTAGCTCTCCTGGTTGTCTCCCTATGTCTCTGGCCACTAGCTCTCAATGTCTATCTATGGTTCTTTGTATTATTCCTGTTTCTTGAATGCTGGGTTTCTTGGGCCTCTGGGCTTCTCCCTCCACATATTTGCCCTGGGTCACCCTACACTCCTATGGACCACCTTTGGGCTGGTGATTCTCCAACCCAAGTGTTGCCATACGTCTTGTGAAAGGGCCATATGGCTTAGTAGGCCAAACGTTCTGTATTGCAAATATTCAGCTTTGCTTCTGTAGTGCAAAAGCACCCACAGACAATGCGGATGTGAATGAGCCTGGCTGTGTTCTGGTAATACTTTTATTTGTACAACAGTCTGCTGGCCATAATTTGTTGACTCTTTTTTCTAACTTCTGTGGCCCTCGCAGACCCTTCTTCTGGGCTCCGGAAGAAGATAAATGCCCAGCTGCCTTCTGGGCATTTCTTCTTGGATGCCTCAGAGGTAGTTCAAACTCATCTCTTCCTGTATTTATTGTACTCCCTGTATTGAACACGGTATTGTCTCGTGTCCTCTGTCTGGTAAACAGCATTGCCATTTGGTCAGTTGCTGTAGCCTGAGAGCTAGAAGGGCTCCCTGCTCATCCCTCTCCCTCGTCTCCCATCTCCAATCAGTCAACAATTAGTCTACTTCCTAAAGTTATCTCAGATCTATCCCTTGGTTCCACCTCTACTGCTACTACTCAGTTTAAGCTATCATTGTGTCCATCCTGAAATACCACAATAGCCTCCGGTGCTAGGCCCCCAAAGATGTCCACATCCTACTTCCCAGAACCTGTGAACATGCCACCATCTGTGGCATAAGGGACTTTGCAGATGTAGCCAAATTAAGGCTCTTGAGATGGGAAGATTATCCTGAATTATCCAGGTTGGCCTGATATAATCACAAAGTTCCATATAACAGGCAGGAAGGTCAGATGAGGGAGAGAATGTGACAGTGGAAGATTTGCAAGATGGCCTTTGAAGGTGGCAGAAGGGGCTATGATCTGCAAGAATGCAGGTGGCCTCTGGAAGTTGGAAAAGACAAGGAAAGTGATTTTCTACTTGAACCTCCGGAAGGTTCCAGCTCTGCCGGAATCTTAGCTTTAGCCCACGAGTCCGACTTTGGACCTCTGACCTCCAGAACTATCACATGATACAGTCGTGTTGTTTTAAGCCACTGAATTTGTGGGAATCTATTATGGCGGCAATAGAGACTGAATAACCTCCTCACCCTCCCTCCAGTCGTGCTCTGTTCTCCACCCCACCCCGAACACAAACAGGATCCGTCACATCCCCGTTGAAAACACTCCCATGACTTGCCCACATCCTCAGAATAAACTCCAGGCTCCTTGCAAGACTTCATCACGGGTCCCCAGCAGTTTATGCCCCGCAAATTCATGCAGGGAATTTCACATCATGTCGTCTCTCCATGAGACAAATGTCCTGTCTGTCCAGGACCTGTTTACCTTCTGTCTCCCACCTGACTAACTCCTGCAAGTTAGTTATCCAGACGCCAGTTCCTCAGAGACAGTCCCTGCCCCCACGCTGAGTTCAGGTCCTCTGTTTGGAGACATTAAAGTAACTGCCCTATCAAACTCCTGGCCCGTTTTATTGCTAGGACTTGTGAACTCAGAGACCGCCCAACTGTCTTGGCCACCACTCGGCGCCGAGCACCTTCCGTGATGGCTGACACACACCAGTACGCGGTGAAGACAGACATGGACCAGCGATGGTCTAGGGAGACTTGGTGGAGGCGGTGGTGAGGGGCTCCCCTTGAGAAAGCTGGGGAAGAAGAGCCCGTAGGAGAGAGAGACCCGAGCTGACTCGGGGAGCAGGTGGGAGTCTGAATTGCCCTCATTTCCCTTCCTGCTCGGCCTGGTGGGGAAGACGCCGGGAGGGGAAAAGGGGCGTCGCTGCCCTCCCGCTACAATTAGCCGAGACTTTCATTCTTCTACAAAGAGGAGAGAGCAAATCAAAGGGAGATAAAAGTACATGTCCCACAAAGGACATCGAGACGAGGGGGAAGGAAGGGAGGGTGGTGGGACAGAGAGGCAGAGGCAGAGAGAAAGCCCTGCGGCCCAAACAAAAGCCCAGAGCCAGCTGATCCCCAGGATCAGACGGTGGAGACGCAAGGACAGGAAGAGAGCAGACCGCGTGGGGATCAGCAGCCCCGTCAGCCAAGGAGGAGAGGGAATGAAGGAAGATAAAACACTGATGTGAATGGCCGGGGAAGAGGGTGGAGAGGGACCCCAAATGGAGTTGGGACAAAAGCATGAAAAGACAAGATTGCCACCATCCCATGAGCACTCCACCCAGGGAAAGCAAAGAGGGGCTGGAGACAAAGGCGGAGAGAGGAAGGTGGAAAGGGAGGGAGCACAGCCGACTGGCCCTGAGCCGGTGACAGGGCTGTGAGCACAGGGGGTCAGCCGAGGCCCCGAAGGGGGAGCGGCAATCAGGGTACTGGCCTATATTTGATGAGAGAATCCTACCTGAGTAGCTTTCTTGTCTTTGAACTTTATATAAATAGAATTTAAGAGATGGACACACAAAAATAATGTGGTCGTGAGCCTTCCAACACAGATGCTTCTGTGTCTGGCTTCTTTCTCTCCACATTATGCTGCACATAGTGTGGATCAGTCATTGTCATTGCTGTATAATATTCCACCATGTGTGTGTGTGTATATATATATATATATATATACTTGTGCATATCCATTCTTGTATCTAGTGGAAAATTTTCATTCAAGTCCACAATCTCTCTCTCTCTTTTTTTTAAGTTTATTTATTTATTTTGAGAGAGAGAGAGAGAGAGAGAGAGTGAGCAACAAGGGAGGGGCAGAGAGAGGGAGACAGAGAATCCCAAGCAGGCTCTGCACTGTCAGTGTGGGGCTCGAACTCATAAACTGTGAGATCATGACTGAGCCGAAATCAAGAGTCAGACGCCTACCGGACCGAGCCACCCAGGCACCCCAGGTCCGCAATCTCTTATCTGAAACCTTGAGGCCAGATGTGTTTTAGAATTTTAGAAAGATGGTTAAAAAAAAAAAGATGTAAGGCACCAACGCTCCGTATCACACAACTCCCAGTGCTGGGTGTATAGAAGTGCCCTGTAACCAGACACATGGATGTTTCTGAAAGGAAATGGACGAACACTCATCCTAGGAATAGCTTCACTTCAGTTCAGGTCAGGTTTTGCCACCAAATGGGTTCCGGCCACATTGGGTTGTGCCTCCAAATAAAAGATGACGTTTTTGATTTTCAGGGCTTTTGGAGTTCCGGAACTCAGAACTTGGCATTGTGGAACTTTGGTATACTAGTTCCCAATAAAATTTGCTTCGGGAACCCCTGGCAGAAAGATGAGTTGAAGACCATGTTACGAGTTTCGGCAAAAGTCAGAAACAAAGGTCCAACAACGTTTGAGAGGCGAGACGTGGTCCGGAAGGGATGTCGGAGTCGGCTAAATCGGGCTCAAATCCTGACTCTGGATGAGACAGAGAAGAACCCCGTGTACTGCTGGCCTCTTTAGTTCCCTGATCGCTCGTCCCATCTGACCAGGGTAAACCTTTGTTTTTATAACTTCAGCCCCTAATCTTGTAAATTGTTGATTATATGTTTTGTATCATTTTAAAGCTCATTTCTTTCTTTTATCCTCTTAATCTGCTGGTCCTCTACTTCTGTGTTACTTATCTTGATGATTCCTTATCTCTATTTTGTTCTTTATAATTTTATATTATGTTCCTCTTATCTCATCTTCTCGTTTTTATTGTTATCGTGCTATTTTGTAGTGACTGAGGAAAGACCCCTGCGGTTTGGGGGAGCAAGGGGTGATCATTTACCCCCGCCCCTCCCTCAGAGCCAGATTGCTCTGTACTTGGGAGCGTTTCTTTCCCCGAGGAGATTTCTGCGTGGTGGGGGAGGTGGTGGGGAGCCCTCAAAATTTAAGCTCGAGCCTTAACCAAGAATTGGTCCCGGGGCTTTTGAAGCCTTGGAAAACACCCAGTCTCAAAGCAGAAGGCTGTGCTCCGTGGTGGAGATTTATTTCCGGTTAAGTGTTTCTTTGTTCTGGGAGACCAGACCCTCGGCGTCAATAACCTGGCACAGACACCCTTCCCCGTCCCCACATGCAGATACCGCTCATCCTTTCACACACTCAAGAATATTCCACGGCAAGGATGCAGCAACGCGTGTTTAAGCTTTCCACTCGCTGCAGAGGCTTCTTTTCTATATGGAAGGAGAAGGCGTTGTTCTTGCAAGTCAGACAGAGGAGTGAGGATGAGGCCCTGTTCTCGCTGTTGCTGCAGGGGCCACAGAGAGGAAGCTGCCAGAAGGAGAGCCAGGCATTCTGTTCTCCCCCACCTAGCAGAGAGGCCTTTGACAGCCAGACTGACATAACCTTAGTGGGGAAGGTTGAGGTCTCCTCATGGGATTTCGCTAGAGCCCCGACTTTGGGCAACATACTGCACATGGAGAGGGGCTTGTCAAGCCCTCTCCTCAGAGCTAGGCCAAGTCCTAGACTATCCCTTGTGTCCTAAAGGGTACACGTTCTGTCAGTTGCCCTGGGAAGGGGAAGACTCCCAGAGAGACCAGGGAGAGGTGGGCTTGAGAGGGCTTTGGCGGGGCGCCTGGGTGGCTCAGTCAGTTAAGCGTCTGACTTCAGCTCAGGTCACCATCTCACGGTCCGTGAGTTCGAGCCCCGCGTTGGGCTCTGTGCTGTCAGTTCAGAGCCTGGAGCTTGCTTCAGATTCTGTGTCTCCTTCTCTGTCTCTGCCCCTCCCCCACTCATGCTCTGTCTCTATCAAAAAATGAATAAATGAATAAATGTTAACATTAAAAAAAAAGAGAGAGAGGGCTTTGGGACCCCAAGGACTCCCTGGAAGAAAGCTTGGACACCCCCTTCTTTGAGGAAGAGAAAGGCAGGCCTGAGAAGCAGGAAACGGGCGAGAATGGGGCTGTGGGGGGCTCAGGGTCTGTAGCTTGGTGACAGTCCCGTTTCCCCACATCCCGGTGCTCCTCCCAGGGTCCCAAGCCTTCCCGCTTTTGTCTGAAGGGTCCCACCAGATTCCAGTTCTGCCGTGAGCATTTAGGGAGCAGCCCGTGCGCTGCTCCCCAGCACAGAGCAGCAGATGGGGAGACCACCCCTGCCGGCCTCCCAGGTCAGTGCAGTTGGGACACTGGGGGCCCTCGAGGGGTAGTGTCTGTGCTCAGCAACCCCAGGGCGGTACAGCTGCGGGAGAGCTGGGGGCCGAGCTGGGGGCTATTTTAGTTCCTTCCCTCAGTTAACTGCATACTGCTTTTTATATCACTTTAATTATCTTTTTATTTCTTTTAATTTACTTTATCTTTTTTTATGGGCGGCTATATATTTTTTTTCTCTTCCTGTTTGCTATTTCTTCACCTTAATAAACTGGGTGCTGGGGCTCAGGCTCAGGGGAGAGCCCTGAGGCAGCCCAAGCAGAAAAGGCTGGACACTGCCCTCTCTGACTGTGCCCCCAAGTCCCCTTGCCAGTTGCATCTTGTCCCCTGTGACCCTCCAGACTCTCAAAAACTTCTACGTGTGGGGGGGCCTAGTTGGCTCAGCCGTTTAAGCGTCCAACTCTTGATTTCGGTTTAGGTCATGATCTCATGGTTGTGAGATCGAGCCCGGTGTGGGGCTCTGCACTGACAGCTTGGAGCCTGTTCGGGATTGTCTGTCTCCCTCTCTCTCTCTGCTCCTCCCCCTCAATCTCACACTCTCTCTCAAAAACAAAAACAAAAACAAAAACCCAAAAACTCCTACCTGTGCAACTCAGGAGCCCCCAGGCCAGAATTCTCCCCCAGGGTGATAATGTATTTATCTACACTGATCACACATTTGAACTGGGAAGATGGTGGTGATGCTATTTTCATAATTAGCAAGGTAGGTAATACGTGCTCATCGGCAAGAAATGCACATCCGGAGGTGCAGGAAGTAAAAAGTGTACATCCCTCAACTCCCGCAAATCATGCTCCAGATTCAGAGTAACCTCGTTCAGCTGCCATGTGTGTGTAAATATTCTCTGTAGCATACATATCACGCGGGCACATTTAAAATCGGGTAGGTAAGGCCAAATGCTAAGCCAATTTGTATTCCCACCCACAGCTCCCAAGAGGGTTGCTTTCCCCCTCTGCCTACACCCTTACCAGCACAGCAGAGGGTCTAAGGCAGAACTTTGGAAGTTCTTCCTGTATCAGCCTTCCGCTGCCCTGCACCCCTCCCCCATTCCTGGGCTGTTTGGATTCAGGAAATGGGGTCGATGTGAGCGACCCTTGTCCATTAATCACTAGGAGATGCGGTGACCTTGCTGGACACAGCTCCTGCTCTGGCTCCACCCCCAGGCAGGCTGGGTGCTGTTTCTGCGAAGGTCCAGCTTCCAAAGCATGAGCCAAGGAGCTCGCTTTAGCACAGCAGAAGCAGCAGGAGACCGGCCCCCCTCCCCCCAGGCGTGCTTGACAATGGGGGTGGGGGGGTACCTACCTTCTTGTTCCTGTGGGCAGACACCCACTGAGCACCAAGTGTGAGTCATGCCTGAAGGTCCTTCTGGATTTTTCCCAAATCCTGATCCTCTCCCAGAGGGAGTGGGCAGAGCCTTCCCCTCCACACCCTCCCACCACATCTAATAGCTTCCATCGCTCTGGGGAATGTTCGCAGGATCATGTGTGCGCCTGGCGCGGGGCTGCGGTTAGGAAGGTGGATCTCCCCACCAGCCTGCCGCAGTGGGGTGGGCAGTACGTGGGTGGGCAGGGAGGGGGTGGGTGTCAACACAGCTTCAGACACGGTCCACCTGCAGGTGAGAGAGATGGGAGGGCCGCCCAAACTAAGGATAAACAGGCGGGACCGGGTGAAAACAAGCCCCCAGGGTGAAGGCAGAAGGAAAGGGGCAGAGCTGGCTTCGAGGGGATCCTCATGTACCCTCCCCCCCTCCCGCACTCTCCCCCCGCCCCAGCCAGCCGGGGTGCCAGCTGCCTCGCCAAGGCCTAGCAGCTGGTTGAAAGGTGAGAACTAGTCACCATCCCCAATGGTTGGACTTCTTCTTCTTTGAGTTAACTGAACAGTTATCCGTGGCCTCAAAAATAACAGCCCTAGGTTTTATGGCTTAAAAGTTAAGACAGACACCGTCTTCTCTTTCTCCTTCAATGGTGTGGCCCTATGGGACAGAAACCCCCCGAGAGGGAGGTGTGAGTGGGCTGCGGCCTGTGGTGCCAAGTGCCTGGTCACCTGGGGTCAGCCTGGTGGTGGCGTGTGTGGCATCCCTTATACCCCAGCTGCGCTCAAATGGAACCCAACGTCTCCTTTAAGGAGAGGCAACAAGCATCCCGTTAGTTATACAGTGGCTTACCCCCACCCATTCCAAACCTCTTTTCCGGAGCAGTCTCCACTCTAGAGACTGGAAAAACTAAACCACTCTTTGTCTTCTCTAGCCCTAGGTGATTCTTGACAATGTCCTGGCTGATTAGACGTAAGCAAAACCCTGCTTGGCTTTTAGGAAACCCTTGATTTTTTTTTTTTTTTAATAAATGGAACAGATGCATCTGGCACCATCCCTTCCCCCTGTTGTCTACCTGGAATGAGGATGAGATGCCTGGAGCTATGGCATCCACAGTGTGACTATGAGTGAAAGGCAAAGAAAAACATAAGATGTTATCCCTGATATTATGGTGCCCTAAACCAATGCCAGCTATTGACAACCTCCAGACTTCCTGTTATGGAAGGAAAATAAATCCCAATTCATGTAAGCCCTTGTTAGCTGGCTTTTCTGTTTCTTGTCATTGAAAAGCCTTCCTAAGTGATAAACATGCTTACGGATGTTTTCGAAGCAAGGAGGCTTCAAGGAGCCCTTTAGCCTTTCCAGTCAAATGGGAGATACGTCGTCAGGGCCCTCCACTTAGGAAAGGAAACATCCAGAAGGACGTCTCTCCTTCCCCAGCACGACCTAGACCTAGTTCTGCACACGTGGCCCCATGTGGGCCTCATCTGGCCCCCAAAGGAAGCACCCTGGATTGTTCGCTCCACTCAGGATAAAACTAGGCCCCTGGGTGGAGTAGCAAAGAAGTAAAAAAGACAGCATTGCTCTGATGGTCCCTCTGCCACTCTGTTCCCTGAAGATCTTGAAGTGTGCTCCTGAGACACGGGCCAGGTCTTGGGCCTCACTCCCAGGATGATGGTAGGGCCACCGCAGAGGCAAGCTTTTTCTGCTGCTCCCCCATCCTTCTTCCCTGGGATCCTGGGAGCTACAAGACCCCGTCCCATGAGGTTTTCCAGACCAACTCTCCTGATTCAGACACGCGGAAAATAAAGAGCAGACCCCAGGGAATAAGCAAAAGGAAACTAGAGTCTTTGCTGCGTTGTTATCTCCTTACCACCTTGGAAGGGGATGCTAATCTCCTAGTTAATCCTTGCTAAATGCTCCTTCTCTCCCTCCTTCAAGGGCTCCTCTGCTTTTCCTCCTTGGCCTGCCCTCCAGGCATCCTCCATTCTTCACCTCTTCATGCTCACATCCTTCATTCATTTCTGTGGCTTCCATATCTCCTGAAACCCTGGTCTCTTTGCTCAGCCCACACCTGCTCCTGGGCCCCAGCCTCAAATACGCAGCTAGTCCTTACACATCACCTGGGCTCTATAAACTTAACATGTCCCTAACATAAATCTTTTCCCCCAGTCTGTTCCTACCCCTTCCTATCTTCCATGGCACCATTGCCCCCTCTGTTACCTTCCCATTGCTGCTATAACAAATTACCACAAACCAAGTGGCTTATAACATCATACATTTATTATCTTATACTTCTGGAGACCAGAAATCCAAAATGGCTCTTGCTAGGCTACAACCAAGGTGTTGGCAGGGCTGCATGCCTTCTAGAAGCTCTAGGGAAAAGTCCATGCCCTTGTCTTTTCCAGCCCCCCAAGGCCACCTGCATTCCTTGGCTTATGGCCTCTTGTGGCCAACAATTATGTCCCTCCAAGCTCTGCAGTGTCCTTCCATTTTCTTCTGGAAAGGTCGTGCCTCCTTCTTTCTTTACCTTTTTAAAATTTTTATTTATGTATTATGTATGTATGTATGTATGTATGCATTTATGTAATCTTTACATCCAACGTGGGGCTCAAACCCTCAACCCCAAGATCAAGAGTCACACATTCTACCAACTGAGCCACCCTGGTGACCCCTCCTTCTTTCACTTCTGAGACTCATTATGATTATATTATCCACCTGGATAATCCAAGATCATCTCCCCACCTCAAGGTCCTTACTTTAGTCACATCTGCAAAGTCCCTTTTGCCACATAGGTAACTTAGTCATAGTTTCCAGGGATTAGGACTCAACATCCTTAGGGGCCATTGTTCTACCTTTCATACATCCTTTTAATAACAATTGCTCCCATGGGGTACCTGGACAGTGCAGCCAGCCGGGCAGTTGGGCATCTGGCTCTTGATTTCAACTCAGGTCGTAATCTCACCGTGAGATTGAGCCCCTTGGTGAGATCGAGCCCCATGTCAGGCTCTACACTGATGCTTGGAAGTCTGTCTTTCTCTCTCTTTCTGCCCCTCCACTCCTTGTGCTCTGTGTCTCTCAAAATAAATAAATGAACTGTAAAATAATAATAATAATAATTGCTACCATTCCTAGCAATTTTGTAGTCTGGGCTCTGGGCTGATTTTTTTTTTTTTTCCTAATTCTTTTCATGCACAATCGAGATGATGCAAAACGAAAAGAGGCCTTTGGTACTCCCGAAAATCTACTGGCAAGAGAAAACCACTCATCTGCAGACGCAGGCTAACTTTCATGAAAAGGGAGGGATGACACAGAGGTCAGAACAAGAGTTCAGAGGGGAGAGCCAAAAACCGTGAAGGATTAGTCCATATGGATTTAGTCCATATGAAATCCAACCAAAGCCTGGCTTTGGTTGGATTTCAGAATTGTTATGGACCAGGCTTTGGTCCAGGATTTCAACCAGGCTTTGGTTGGATTTCAGAATTGTTATGGACCACTTTTTCCCTTTTGAACAGGCATGTACCTAGCAGCTATCTTATGCCCCTCCTACCTTGTATAGAGGGTATGGTGGGAGCAGATAACTCATCTCTTTGTTTAACTGGTCAACAGGAAACTTTCATGGGAACCTGTTTAAGAAACTACACCTGAGGAGTCTTATCTGCACGAGGACTTGATGTAGATGATGAGATAGATACAGCTCGTGCTGGAGTGAGGGGAGACTTTGGGTTTTTGTGGGGAGAGGGGCAGGGGAAGAGTATATTTTGCATGCCAGAGGGGTGCAAACATTAAGGGCCAGAGGGCAGAGGCGGCCATCTTCCAAGATGGCCCCCATTGTTCACAAGTCCCAACAATCACAATTTTGCAAAGCCCCTTGCACACTGCACCAGTAGCACATGGCAAAAGTGATGCTACACAACTTCTCAGGTAGCTCATCAAAGACTGTGGCCATTATTTGGGGTATGTTGTCTCTCTGTTTCTGTCTGACTCCATCTTTCTCTCAGATTACTCACTGTGGGGACAAGCTGTTGTGTTGTGAGTAACCCCATAGGGAAGCCCACCTGGTGAGGAAGAGAGACCCTGAGCCAGAAACACCCAACCGAGCTGCCTCCAGAATCCTGAGCCTCAGAAACTTCGTGAGATATATTCATTGTTTTGTGTTACTAACTTTTGGGGTAATTTGTTATGTAGTGATATCTGTTTCAAGGGGCTGGAGAGGTATGCTTTAAGAGGTATGATCTCTTGAAGCAATCCCACTGTTCAAATGTCCTTAAGCAGCTCTGTTGAGTGGGGCCTCTCTGGTAGCTGTTTCCTCTGCCTGGGATGCCTGATTTTCATAGAGCCAACTTTCTTATCCAGCTCTCTCCAGAAAGTTTCTCCTGGCTGCCCAACCCAAAGGAGTGCCCCTATGACTCCTGCAGTAATTCTCTACTTAGCATTTCTCACTCTGTTATGTTTGTTTGGTTTTTGTTATCCGTCTCTCCCACTAGAATAGAAGTTCCATGAGAGAGGGAGCTTGTCTCTTGCTCGGCACCTAAAACCGTGCTTGGCATAAATAAATGAGCCCAAAGAGCTCTCATTTCCTGCTGTCACTTCCCTACAGCTGTCCCTCCTGTCTTACCAAACTACTTGAAGTTTCTTTTCAGTCATCCTATTTCACACATTGTTCTTTTTCCTGGATGCCTTTCCCCTCTTCTGCTTTTGGTGAAAACCCATACATCTTTTAAGGATCCAGAATTTCTCCCGCCATAACATTTGCCATCCATTGGTGTGACTGATCGTCTCAGTGTCTATGCCCCGCCAGATGCTGGACTCTGGGGGGCCCGGACTGTGCTTCTTCACCATTGCATCTCCAAAGATCTAGCTGGCCCTGTGGCCCTCAGCGAGATGAGTCACAAGAGAGGGAGGCCCTGTGACAGGTGGCTGGGACTGGCCTGTAGCCACACTGTGTCCTTGTCCCTAGGGCCTTGCTCCCTACTAGCTGAGGAAGGGGTGGGATTCATCCTGTACCCCGTATACATTAGTGTTTGCTCCTAAGTAAAACCCAATGTGTGAATTGATCTTTGAGAGAGCCTGGTGAATTGCGGGCACCTGGAAATAGGCTTGGGATGGAAAGAGGGACCTTAGCTGTCAAGCACTTGAACCCCAGAGCAAATTTCTCTTCATCTCAAGGTGGGACACTGGAGCAAATGGGTTCTGTGGGGCTTCCAATGTACCGGGACCTCTGCTCCCCCTCGTTAGTCTGTAATGCCCACTAGCAAGCTGCATTACTGTCTGCCTTATTCTCCTACCATACAGCGGCTGGAAGGCCAAGTTGTGGCGGGTTGGGGGGTGGGATCACATTGGCAACAGGAGGGAATATGTGAATTAGGAGGCAGAAACAAAGGGGAGGAGAAGAGAAAGAAGAGGGGGCCACTGCTGGCTCGAGACTCTCCTTTGAAACTCCCAACACATCCCCCCCCCCCCCACCCCCACCCGGACACACAACACCCTCCTACCCCCACCGTAAAAAGCTCTTTCTCAGAACAAAAGCCCTGTCACCGAAAGCACTTATTTAACAACAACAACAGCAAGATACACTAGGTACAAAAACATCTTTCTCAAAAATTTTTCTACTTCAATTCAACAAATATTTATTTTCCCGAAAAAGCAGAGATCTATAAAAAAAATAGAAGCGTGTGGATTTGTTGTTTGGTTTTGATTGAAAAGCCTATTGGCGCAACCAGGAGAACAGCATTGCCCCAGTGAGCCAAAGCACAATGGGAAAGCGCTTTTAAAATAGAAAAGAACACTAATATATAAATCCACCAAGGTGATTTTAAAACACAGCAGCACCTCCGTGCTAGAGTGGGGGATGGGTCTCATGCTCACAGGCAGCTTGTCTTCTGTCTTCTCTTCCCAGCGGGCTGCTTGGGCACACAACTTAACCCAGGGTGAGCCTCCATCATGGCGGTGATAGGATACGGGGACACATGTAAAACCGTCATTAATAAAGGCATACCCGGGGTACCTGGGTGGCTCAGTCGCTCGAGCTTCCGACTCTTGGCTCTCGGCTCAGGTCTTGATCTCAGGGTTGTGAGTTCAAGCCTCACCCTGGACTCCACGCTGGCATGAAGCCTAGTTAAAAACCAAAACGAAAGGTATACGCCCCCCCCCCCCAAAAAGGTACACCCAACTAGCAAAAAAAAAAAAACAATGTGAAAATTCATTTAGAAAGCACACGGGAGTCCAAAGAGCCACCTCTGGATAGAAAACGAACACTCACATGCCCCATCTGTAAAATGGTGGCTTCCATTGTCCTCTCAGGAGCTGTGATGCCGAAGGGGCTGGTCAAGAATCCAGGGGCCAACACGGTGGAAGAGAGATGCAGATCCCATCGGTGATGTGTATCATGCGGCATGTGGAGCTGGGCACGTTGTGTCAGCTGGTCCCAAGCAGGGTACAGCCGTAATGCCAGGTAGAGCTTTGCCAGGCTGGCGTCAGAGAGAGACAGCTGTACCCCAAGGCTGACAAGTCAGGGCGAGTGGGCGACAAGGGCAGGTGCTTTCTTGGACCCCGCGTCTTTGTGTACTGCAGCGGTTGAGTGCGACAACCACGCTGGCTTGGTTAGTGTTGTTCTGAGTCGTTTCAGTCCCTTCAAGGATACTGCCAACCGTTCTAGCATTTGCAGATGTGCCATGAACACTGGAGGGGACTCCTGGGTGAGAGGGGTCCTCAGAGGGCGGCTTCCCCGTGTTCCTGCCTCATGGGGCGGAGAATGCCTCTCAGGCTCACTCGGGTTTCCTTCCTGACCTCGGAGCTCTCTGCCTCACTGCCTCCCTTCCTCTGCTTCTGTTCTCCGTCCCCACCCCATGCCCGCCCCACACACCTGCACCCAGGAGGGACCTACCATGCCCTCTGCCCGCTGCCCCATGCCCACAGACACTTCTTTGGTGAAGGCCATTCCCTGGCTTAATTATTGCAGATCTTCTTTGGCTTTTGGGTCTCCCAAAGTCCAAAGACTCTTCAGGTAATTAAACCTGGAGGGACAGGCCGAAAGAGACCCACCCCCCGGGCCTTTGGAACTGGGCTGGGCGATTAGGTCATAATTGATCTTTATTGTTGCAGCTGAAGATTATTTATCCTGTTGTCGAGGAGTCTTGTCACTGCTGCCCCACCCCAGGCTGGCCGGAGCCGAAGCTGACCCGCCCCAGAGCCCCGGAGCCCTGCCTTCAGCCTCAGCCAGGTGGACCTGGGGACAGTGGCTGGGCTGTTTACTCCCCGTCTCTCTGTGGGGGCCCCCAACCCCACCCCACCACTGACCTTACTGCATTTCTCACCCTCCTTGTCACTGCCACACCTTTTGTCTGTCTGGGCCATCTCAGCCCCTGGGCCTCCGGACTGTGATCAGCCCTCCTGGGGACCAAAGCCCAGGGTCAGAGAGGAGAAGCGCTCAGGCACGTCCCTACAGCAGCCTTGACTCCCAAGTTCTGAGAGCTTTCCCAGGCATGCCCTGGAAAGGAAACCAGGGCGGGAGGAATGAGGTTCCCTAGAAATATATTTAGATTTCCCAGTGGAGGGACGAGTGGGAGGGTGGAAGGCAGGACTGTGAACTACACTGGACATTCCGCTCCACTCTGTCCCCAAGGCACGGAGGCTCCTGCTGGAAAACAAAAAATCCTCCCTGGAAAAGAATGGGAAAAAGAAAATTCTTTTACCCACCAGTAAATCTCCCAGGGCTGTCCTGGGCCATGGAGATTAATTATATTACTATTTGTGATAATAATACATCTTATAGCATACTCTAAAACATTTTTCCTGATTTCATTTTGCTCATCCGCATGACCTCATTTGTCCGGAGCGATGAGGAAGGGCAGAGATGAGCTCTGTGTCATAAACAAGAGGGCTGGGGACAAGTCAAAGAGTGCCCTGCCTCTCCACCTCAGATCAATTATGCATTTCCTTATGACAATGTGGGGGTCTCCTCTGGGAGATTGTGACTTTCACTTGCTGGGTTGAAATCCCCTGGTAAGACTTCAGGGTGATGCATCGATACCCCGACAGGGGATTCAAGGTTTCCTACCTCTTTTAAGCGGCAGGCCCCTCCTGGGCTTGCCAGTGTCTTGCTCTAGAGAGCAGTACCCGCTCAGCGTGACCACGGCTACCATTATTCCACGCCCACTGTGTGCCAGGGTGTGTGGCCAGAGTTTACGTGAATTACCCTATTGGATTCCCTCAATAAGTCTCAGTGGAAGCCTCTCTGATGACTCTTATCTCTCAGATGAGGTGATAGGATCAGAGAAGAATCTGCCCTAAGGTCACACAGCTAGCGAGAGGCCAGAGCCAAGATTTAGACCCAGGACCTCCCAGACTCTGGAGCAAATGCCTGAACTGAAAGACATCCTATGGCACATCCTGTGGCAGAAGACTATTCCCCTGAGCTAATGTGCCTCCTGGTTAGAGTGGAGACATTGAGAAGAGAAACCAAAGGTCAGCAAAGATGAACTCAGCGTCAGAGAACGTGCAGCTGGGGTCCCTCCCAGAGGGCCTACTGATGACGACAGACTACAGGCGAGGAAATGGGGGCCCACAGAGACCCGAGTGATTTGCCCTAGACCAAATGGCAGAGCTAGAACGAGAGCCCGGGTATCCTGGCTTGCAGGTTCCGAGCTGTCCCCTCAGCCCCCACGGCCTGCCGTGTCAGAGGCCGTCAGCAGGATCTCTGGTCATCACCCCTCTTCAGCCTGGAAAGAAACTTCTTGGATTAAAAATAAGCCCCCCAAAACACAAGCAAAGAAACAAGCAACTCCTCAAGTAATTGATGAGATCTCTGAGTTATGCTCCTATGAGTATCCTCATAAATGCCTGATACGTTCAACTCATGTGGTCCCCTAACCACAGCCCTCCATCCCCACCCCTGCTGTGTTGGAACTAGAGCAAAGAAACACCCAGACTGGCAGCGGGCTTCAGCACCCAAACGGAGCTTTGGTTTGCGATCTCAATCTGGTACTGAAGAGACGACTGTCCTAGCCGTAGCCCTGGAGTCCAGTGACCTCCATCTCACTGGTCACCCCTGCCCCGCTGCTGCCTGCACGTGCACCGGGGCCATTTGCTTAACTACGCAGGTCTCCAGTCCCCGGGGGTCTGTGTCCGGAGAGCAAAGAAGCCACACCCGCTTGGCGAGACCTGGGTGGGGGTTTTAGCGGGGGCGCCGCAATTCTGAGTGAGCCGTCTGCAGACTCTGGCTGGAAAACTAGCTCTCAAGAAAAAACGGTCCTGATGTGTAGAGACTACTAATTTTTATGGTGTAAAAACTGCTACAGTGGCTGATTGCAAGTTACCAATGGATTTAACATTCCTGAACATTCAGCACCTGGCCTTCGTGAACAGGCACGAGCTGGCCCCAGCATACCATTGCCCCTTGCTATGCTGCCCACCTTTGGCTCCCAGATGTCCTTGATGCGGGGGCAGATTTTAGTTCCGCCTCAGTCCCTGGCAGGTGTCTGACAAACAGTCTAGGAAAACCAAATCCCAGACAGTACATCTGCCCAAGCTCCCAGGTTCCAGCCACAGGGGAAAGAAGCAAACAGTGTAAAGCCTTGATGTCTGAAAGGGTTTTTCTTCCAAGAAGTTCAAAGCAGTTGCTGTGTCTGATCTTACCTTATCCTCTCAACACCCTGGGAAAGTGGGGAGATGGCAGGAATGATTTTGGTATCCCTTCCTGAAAGATGGGGACACTGAGGCCCAGAAAGCTTTGACAGCTTGGTCAAGGTCACCAGCAGTTTGGAGCAGAGGCTGGAATGGGAAGCTCCATCCTGCCTTTCCTTCTCAACCTCGTGGCCCCTTCCCCCACTCTGTTGTCTCCTGACCCCGCAGAGCAGGCAGATGCGGATGGAGAGGCATAAGATCTCTCTGTGGTTTTCCCAGACGGATCCCAGGCCGTACTTTCCAGCTCTCCCAGTCTCAGACCACACACCCTTAGCACCTCCAGGGGAGCTGGCCCGACAGGCTTCCCTTGGGGTTGTGCCAGCTCTGTCTCCGCTCATTAGCAGGTCTGTTTCCAGGTGGATCCACCATGGGGTCATTAAGGCAATAAACAAGTTCCCGATTGTCGATTGTCGGTGGGCTGGACCTGGCACACCCCCCTCCCCCCCCCCCCCCCGTTCCCTGCATTGTGTGGAGTTCCAGCGGGCCCACACAACCCCCAAAACAATGCCTCACTTCCTCCCAGGAAGCTGCAGACCCGAGCCAGTCTCCTGGGCTCGCCCACGTGCTCTGGCCAAGCCATTGTGTCCAAGACGGCCGGGTCCAGCCATTCCCATGACCAGGGTAATTACATCCTCTCTGCCGTCCAAAAGTAGGAGGGCAAGGGGTCGGGGGCCAAGGAGCCATAGCTCCCCATGGCTCCCAAACCTCCCAGTCCCTGGCCGGCAGGCCTGTGGTCCCCGATGACCATTTGGATTCCATACCTCAGCCTCTCCCCAGATCAGGGGTACAAAGACCCTGGAAACACATGCAGGCTGGAGCCCTAACCAAGCTTCTCAGCCCTCCCGGCACCCCTTTCTCTCTCTGTTTGGCTAGGATTGTTCCCTGTGTCCCCAAAGTGTTCTTGTATATATCCCCAGGGAGGGGCTGAGTGGTGGCACAGAATAGGGCCCATCAATAATGTGACCAACAAGGCCATCCGGCTTTGCAGACGTTTGTCTGGTGGAGAGGAACACTGACCAGCCCAGGGTGTTCTTTCTCAAGGGAGTCCAATGGGTCCTCAGTGGGGCCTATGCCACAGTCACGGCCAATTTGGATTTCTTTCTTTTAAACAGCTCTGTTTAGGAATGATGCTTAGGGAGAGGAAGGGACCTGGGACAGGTGGAGGTAGGATCTGAAAGGGAGATGAAACTCGCGGTGGGGACAAGACCAAGAAGCCTAGGTCAGGTCTGTGAAACTTCATGGGCAGCCCGGAGAGCCTGCCCCTGGGGGTCCACGGGAGAAGAAGTGTTGAGGTCGGAAGGCAAAGGTGCCAGAAGCTCTGTGTGTAGTCTCTTGCCTTTGCCAAGACCCAGCAAGAGCCGGTGAGGCTGATGTGTTTAGTTGAGAGCCAACTCTGCATCCGCTGAACACAGTCTGCGCAGGCTGCTGGGCTTTGGCCCAAAGCCCTTACCTGAGGGAGCATCGACAGCTCATCCTCGCAGCCAGCTGGTAGCAGGTACGGAAGGCTCTGGATTGTGGAGGCTGATGAAGAAAGGTCTTGGCTGGGGGTGGCAGGTGGGAAGGACATGCTGGGAAAGCAGCTTTTCAGAGCGCGGAGCCTCTGCTGTAGGATGGCTTTGGGGTATGTTGGAAATATGTTGGAGGGGTGGGAAGATGGAGACGGAGACTGGCTTCTAACATGGAACACAGCAATGTTGCCTTTTGGTTTTCTTTTTTCTTTCTTTCTTTCTTTCTTTCTTTCTTTCTTTCTTTCAAGTTTATTTATTTATTTTGAGAGAGAGAGAGAGAATGAGTGTGAGCGAGGGAGGGGTAGGGACAGAGAGAGGGGGACCGAGCACCCCAAGCAGCCCCCACACTGTCATTGCAGAGCCAATGACGGGGGCTCGAACTCACGAACTGCGAGATCATGACCTGAGCCGAAATCAAGAGTCAGACGCCTAACCGACTGAGCCACCCCAGTGCCCCATCTTTTTAAATTAACTTCATTGGGATATAACTTACTTAAAATGAAATACAACATTCCTAAGGGTACAGTTCAATAAGGTTTGACAAATATTTAAACCTATGTAATCACCACGACAATCAAGGTAAAGAACAGTTTCACCACCCCCAGCAAGCTCCCCTGTGCCTCTTTGCAGCCAACCTCCCTCCAGCTACTGCTGTGGTTTCTGTCACTATAGAATACTTTTGCAAGTTCAAGATTTTCATATCAACAGAACCATAGAGTTTGGACCCTTTTGTATCAGGCTTCACCCAGTTGTTCCATGTAGAAGTAGTTTGTTTCCTGTCATTGCTGAGTAGTAGTCTACTCAGCTTTAGCACACTTTGTTGATCCATTCACATATTAATAGACATTTGGGTTATATCCAGTTTGGGACTGTTATGAATACAACTTCTGACGACATTAGTGTAAAAGTCTTTGTGGATATAAATTTTCTTTTCTTTAGCTTTATTTATCTATTTTGAGAGAGAGAGAGAGCACATGCAGGGGAGGGGCAGAGAGAGAGAGAATCCCAAGCAGGCTCCTCACTGTCAGTGCAGAGCTGGAGGCGGGGCTCGAACCCACGAACTGGGAGATCAAGAGTTGGACGCTTAACTGACTGAGCCATCCAGGCACCCCATGTGGATATATATTTTCATTTCTCTTGGCTGTTCTATTTAGTAGGGGAATTATTAGGTTATATGTAGGTGTATGTTAACTTTATAAGAAATTGCCAAACTATTTTCCAAAGTGGGTGTAGCCTTTTACACACCCACCAACATTACAGGGGAGTTCTGGTTCCTCTGCACCCTTGCTCACACTTGTATTGTCCATCTTTTTTCCTTTTAGCCATTCCAGTAGGAGCGTAGTAACATCTCACTGTGTATTTAATTTGCATTTCGTTGATAACTAACGCTGTTGAATGTGGCTGTTGGCCATTTATATAATTTCTTGGTGAAGGGATTGTTCACAACCTTTGTCCATTTAAGAAACTGTATTCAGTTGTTTGTCTTCTTATTATTGAATTGTAAGAATATATACATTAGGGGCGCCTGGGTGGCTCAGTCGGTTAAGCGTCCGACTTCAGCTCAGGTCACGATCTTGTGGTCCGCGAGTTCGAGCCCCACGTCGGGCTCTGGGCTGATGGCTCAGAGCCTGGAGCCTGCTTCCGATTCTGTGTTTCCCTCTCTCTCTGTCCCTCCCCCGTTCATGCTGTGTCTCTCTCTGTCTCAAAAATAAATAAAAACGTTAAAAAAAAATAAAAAATAAAAAAAGAATATATACATTATACTTTAATTATATATTCTGGGAGCACCTGGGTGGTTTAGTCTAGAGCGTGCGACTCTTGATCTCAGGGTTGTGGGTTCAAGCCCCACACTGGGTGTGGAGATTACTTAAAAATAAAATATTTTTTAAAAATTATATATTCTTGGGGCGCCTGAGTGGCGCAGTCGGTTAAGCGTCCGACTTCAGCCAGGTCACGATCTCGCGGTCCGTGAGTTCGAGCCCCACGTCAGGCTCTGGGCTGATGGCTCGGAGCCTGGAGCCTGTTTCCGATTCTGTGTCTCCCTCTCTCTCTGCCCCTCCCCCATTCATGCTCTGTCTCTCTCTGTCCCAAAAATAAATTAAAAAATGTTGAAAAAAAAAATTATATATTCTTACTATATCTTTATATATTCTGAATACAAGTCTTTTGTAAGATGCATGTTTGTAAATACACAGGTTATGACTGGTGACTTCCTTTTTTTTTGTTTTCCAAAAGCGTCCTTTGAAGAGCAGAAATTTCTAATTTCAGTGGAGTCAATTTTATCGTTTCTTTCCTGGTGTCCTTAGACATCTTTCTTATCCCAAGGTCACAAAGATTTTCTCCTGTGTTTTCTTTTAGAATTTTATCATCTTAGCTGTTCTGTTTAGGTCTATGATCCATTTCTAGTTTATTTGGCATGTGTTGTGAGGTTGGGGTCAAGGTATATTTTTTTCCGTAAGACTCTACAGTTCTTCCAGCATCATTTGTTCAAAAGATATCCTTTCTTCTTTAAGTTACTGTGGCACCCTTGTCGACAATCAATTGACAAAACACGTGTAGGCCTATTTCTGGACTGTTTTGTGTCACGCGTGTATATATCCGTCCTTATACCGATGCCACACTGACTTGACTACTACAGCTTTATAGTGGGCCTTGAAGAAATAAATGTAAATATAAATAAACATAAATATAAATATATACATATATTTATATATTTATAGGCCTTGAAGAAATAAAGATAAATAAAATCAAGCCTACCTTGCTCCTCTTTTTCAAGATTGCTTTGGCTATTCTAAGGCCTTTGAATTTCTACAGAAATTTTATTTTTTAATTAAAAAATATTTATTTTGAGAGAGAGAGACAGAGAGAGGAGGGGTGGGGCAGAGAGAGAGGGAGAGAGAGAGAATCGCACGTGGGCTCTGTGCTGTTAGCGCAGAGCCCCGTGCAGGGCTCGATCTCATGAACCATGAGATCATGACCGGAGCTGAAATCAAGAGTTGGATGCTTAACTGACTCAGCCACCCAGGTGCCCCTCCACATAAATTTTAGAGAAAGCTTGTCAATTTCTGCAAATATTGCAAAAAGTTGTCTTATTCTGTTGGGGCTGCTGTCACAGAATTCTAGGCTTACCATTGACTTAAACAACGGAAATGTACTTCTCACACTTCTGGATGCCGGGAAGTCCAAGATCAAGGGACTGGCAGATTTGGTGTCCGGTAAGAGCCTGCTTCCTGGTTCATAGCTGACTGTCTTCTCATTGTGTCCTCACAGGGAAGAAGGTGTAAGGAATCTCTCTGGGGACTTTTTTTTTTTTTTTTATAAGGGTACTAATCCTATTTGTGAGGGCTCTGTCTCCATGACCTAATCACCCTCCAAAGGCCCCATTTCCTAATATAATCACACTGGGAATAGGGTTTCAGCGTATGAACTTGGGGGTGGGAGGGGGGACACAAACTTTCAGTCTATAGCAGTTATTATGATTGGGATTACAGTGAATCTGTAAATCAATTTTAGGAAACTTAACGTTTTAACAATATTGAGTCTTCATATCCATGAACATGGCATATCTCTTCATTCATTTAAGATCTTTAAGTGCTCTGATCAATATGTTATAGTTTTCCATGTAAGTGTCTTACATACCTTTATTAAATTTATTTCTAAGTATTTCATATTTGTTGATGCTACTGTAAATGACACCTTTTAATTTTCCAATAGTTTGTTCTAAGTATATACAAATACGAGTAATTTTTTTTTTTTTTTTGGTATATTGATCTTGTATTCTGCAGCTTTGCCCAACTGATTTATTAGCTATCGTAGGTTTTGTTGTTGTTGTTGTAAATTACCTAGAGCTTTCTGCATTCATATCATTTTAGCCATGAATAAAGACCATTTTATTTCTTCCTATACTGACTGTATGCCCTGGATTCATGGATTATCCCACTTTGTATATTAGTGGGTTCTACTTGCAAAAATTTTGTTAAGGCATTGTGTCTATTGTTCAGGAGGGTTAATAATCTGTAGGTTTTTTTCCTTGTAATATCTTTGGCTGTGGCATCTGGGTAACGCTGGACTCATAAAATGAGTTGGGAAATATTCCTCCCTCCTCTGTGTTCTGAAACAATTAATATATAGTTGGTATTATTTCATCTTTATTTTTTCCTGAGTTTATGACTTTATTTACTTTTTATGAATATCATTTATTGTCAAGTTGGCTTACATACAACACCTAGTGCTCATCTCAACAAGTGCCTTCCTCAATGCCCATCACCCATCTTCCCCTCTCCTCCACCCCTATTATTTCATCTTTATTTTATTTTTTTTAATATATGAAATTTATTGTCAAATTGGTTTCCATACAACACCCAGTGCTCATCCCAAAAAGTGCCCTCCTCAATACCCATCACCCACCCTCCCCTCCCTCCCACCCCCTATTATTTCATCTTTAAATGATTGATAGAATTTTGCCAATTTTTTTTTAACTTATGAATTCACATCTTTAATAGATAAAGAGCTATTGAAATTTTCTATTTTTTCTTGGGCCAGTTCTTCTAACAGGTGTTTTTCAAGTAATTTGTCCATTTCAGGTAGTTGCCAAATTTATTGTATACAATTGTTTATAATACCCCCTTCTTATCTTTTTAATGTCTGTAGGATCTGAAGTGATGCTCCCTCCCTTTCATTCTTGATATTGGTAATTTGTATCTTTACTCTTTGGTTGTTAATCAATGTAGCTAGAGGTTTATCAACTTTATTGATCTTTTTGGAGAACCAGTCTTTGCTTTCATTGATTTTCTTCATTGTTGGTCTGTTTCCTATTTCACTGATTTCTAGTCTTATCTTTATTATTTTCTTCCTAACATTGCCTTTTGAAGGTTATAGAAGGGCAGAGGTTCCTACACCCACCTTCAATCATAGATCATGGAGGGTCCGAAGGGAAAAGGGTCTTCGAGGTAATTTTGTCCAAGCCTTTCATTTTATAGGCAAACAGAAATCCAAGGGGGACAAGTTTTTCCTCAGGCCACTTAGTTTTCTTTCAAGGCCGGCTCATTTATTAATTTACTTATTCTTTCTTCATTAATATGGTCTTACTCATTCATGTAAGGCATAATCGTTGAACTTACACTATGGGCCAGACATGGTGTTCTGTTCTAAGAAGATGAATAAGTCATAGTCTCTGTCTTCAAAAATCTCCCAGCCTGGTGAGGGAGATAGCAAGTAATCGGACAAGGACAGTGCAGGACCGATGCATAACAGAGGTGTTCGTAGGGTGCCATGAATGCACCGAGGAGAGAATGACAAAGTCTAATCACTGGTGTGAAGATGAGGGTGGAGGTTGGTCAGGGCAGAATTGAGAAAAGACTTTGAAAATGGATTGAGCAAGCAAAGCAACTCCTCTTCACTCCAGAAAGAGCTCTGTGAATCTACTAAATATTTGTTTCAATGAAGCAAATAGAGGGACACCTGGGTGGCTCAGTCAGTTAAGCGTCCAACTTCGGCTCAGGTCGTGATCTCACGGTTCGTGGGTTCGAGCCCCGCGTCGGGCTCTGTGCTGACAGCTCCGAGCCTGGAGCCTGCTTCGGAGTCTGTGTCTCCCTCTCTCTCTCTCTCTCTCTCTGCCCCTTCCCTGCTCACATTCTGTCTCTGTCTCGCTCTCTCTCTCTCAAAGAAATAAACATTTAAAGACTAAAATAAATAAAGCAAATAGAAAGCAAGGCAAGTTTCGATGAGAAGCCATCAGTTAATCAATTAGCTAATTTTGTGTCCAGCATCATGCTAAGAGGTTTGGGAGAACACAGATTATGCAGATGATTCAATCCTGTTTTCTAGAGAATAAGTGTTCTCTCAGATTCCCACTTACTAATTTTCTTTTTTGCAGATGGCTGATCCCATCCATAGAAGGTAAATATATTTAGAAGGTGTAGAGTGATCTTACTGATACTGACGTCCTTCTCTATTATCTGCTTACCTATTGCTGCATAACAAATTACCCTGAAACTTAGCAACTTAAAACAATAAGCATTTATCATCTCACACAGTTTCTGAGGGTCAGGAATCTGGCCGTGGTTTAGCTGAGTGTCTCTGGCTCCAGGTCTGATAGCAGGTCTTTCATGAAAGTGGCTGGGGCTACAGTCTCTAAAGATTTGACGAGGGCTCGAGGCTCCCTTTCCAAGCTTGCTGGCTGCGGGCAGGAGGCCTCACCATGTGGGCCTTTCCATAGACACCGCTTGACGTGTGGGTGTCTTCCCCCAGGAATGAATAATCTAGATGCCACTCTGCCTTTTATGAGCTGGTCTCCAAATCACACACCTTTGCCTTATTCTGTCCATTAGAAGTGTCATTGAGTCCAAGGGTACCTGGATGGCTCAGCCAGAAGAGCATAAGACTCTTGATCTTAGGGTTGTAAGTTTGAGCCCCACAGTGGGTGTAGAGATTACTAAAAAATAAACAAACAAACAAAAAAAAAATTGTCACTAAGTCTAGCCCACACTCAGTGAGAGGAAATTACATTAGGGCAAAGACATGCACACCAAAAAGTGGGGATAATTTGGGGCCATTTTAGAGACTTACTACCACAGATACCCTCATACGCTGACTAAAATATTAATCTGGGGGCGCCTGGGTGGCTCAGTCAGTTAAGTGGCCGACTTCGGCTCAGGTCACGATCTCGCGGTCCGTGAGTTCGAGCCCCGCGTCGGGCCCTATGCTGACAGCTCAGAGCCTGGAGCCTGCTTCAGATTCTGTGTCTCCCTCTCTCTGACCCTCCCCTGTTCATGCTCTGTCTCTCTGTCTCAAAAATAAATAAACGTTAAAAAAAAAATTCTAAATATTAACAATCTGGAAGCTTAGTGACACTAAGATTGAAATGGCCAAGTCACCTTTGCCTCTCTTTCTTTCTTTCTTTCTTTCTTTCTTAAGATTTTATTTTTAAGTAATCTCTACTCCCAACGTGGGGCTCAAACTCACAATCCCAAGATCAAGGGTCACATGCACCACCGACTGAGCCAGCCAGCTGCCCTTACACATGGAACTTTAAAGGGCTTACTTCTTTTTTTTAAAACATAATTTATTGACACGTTGGTTTCCATACAACACCCAGGGCTCATCCCAACAAGTTAAAGGGCCTACTGCTCAGAAGTTAAAGTATTTTGTAGAATCTAATCCTCTTTATAGATATTATACTATTACATCCTCAAATAAGATGTAATAGTTTTACTGAGAACTGTATCCAGCCCCATACTGGGAGAAATACCTTAGATACAGGAGGCAATTTCAAGGAATCTTCTAGAAGGATATAATCATTATCCTTTGGCAGTTTAGAATTATGCAGAATTATGACTTTATTTATTCTAGGGACTGATGCAGCAGTTAATAAGACAGAAGGGAGTGGGGATGATATTATGGACTGAATGTTTGTATTTCCCCCAAATTCATACGTTGAAGCCCAAATCCCCAATGTGGTGGTGTTTGGAGATGGGGCCATTGGTAGTGAATTAGATTTAGATGAGATCATGAGGGAGGGGCCCCCATGATGGGATTAGTTCTTATAAGAAGAGGAAGAGAGATGAGAGCTGTCTCCTCACCAAGTGAGGAGACAGGCAGAAGGCGGCCATCTGTAAGATAGGAAGAGACTTGTCATCAGGAACCCAAATAGCTGGCACTTTGATCTTGGAATTCCAGCCTCTAGAGCTGTGAAAAATGAATTTCTGTTATTTAAGACACCTACCCTGTGACATCTTGTCATAGTGGCCTGAACAGACTAATTTAATTTTTTTCTTTTAATTTTTATTTATTTTTGACAGAGAAAGAGACAGAGCATGAGTGGGGGAGGGGCAGAGAGAGAGGGAGACAGACTCTGAAGTCGGCTCCAGGCTCTGCACTGTCAGCACAGAGCCCGATGTGGGGCTCAAACCCACAGACCTTGAGATCATGAACTGAGCTGAAGTCAGACGCTAAACCGACTGAGCCACCCAGGCGCCCCTTGAACACACTCATTTAAAGGGCGACTGCCACCTGACTGAGTAGAAGCAAGACTGAATTCACAGTGTTAGCATTCTACAGGGTGTTCAGTGGTAGAGAAACCTACAGGCTTTCAAGACGGTGTCGGTCTGCAGAGGGGCAGGGCTGAAGGAAGGGAACTCCGACAGCTGAAGAAGTTACTGAAAATGTGACTGGGGAATATGGAAGTAAACATCTAGAGGGCCAACTTGGAGTGCTAAGCCAATAGTAGAATATTTGGAAAGAATCACACTGTTGGAGGAGGGGTAGGGTCACTCTGGTCATTGGTGTAGATTGCACTGATGAAGGAGTGTTTTTAAGAGAATATTCTCCCGTTTGCATATAGGTTGTCATGAAAAAGATATTTAAAGTGGGAACAAGTGCTAAGACCTAGCTTGCTTTTCTGAGACTCAACAGAACAGAACACAGCAAGGAGGCTTGTGTAGAATCAGAGTCCAGCCACAAAATGCAGAGTCCAGCCACAAAGTGACGGTGCCCACCCTTGTGCACTCTGGTGACAAGGAAGGGTTCTCTCTCTCCCTTGCCTAAAGGAGTAACCCAGCTAGTGTATATCTAATTCTTCTCTAAAAGTTCTCGGAAAGATAGGATTCCACGCTTGTGTCAAAATCAGAGAAAGTTTTGGGGGAGACCTACATGTTAAAGAGAGCTGATTCAGCTGCCATAACAAAGGTCAATGTCACCGTGGCTTATACCAGATAGCAATTTATTAGTCTCTCCTGTAATTGTCCAAGAATGGGCAGTACAGAACGGTATAGGGGCTCCGTGGTATTAGAGACCCGTACTCCTTTTTCTTCTTTTTTTAAAGTTTATTTACTTATTTTGAAAGAGAGAGAGCACGTGTGAGTGGGGAAAGGGCAGAGAGAATCCCAAGGAGCCTCTGCACTGTCAGCATTATGCGAGATGGGGGACTCAAACCCACCAACAGTGAGATCATGACCTGAGCTGAAATCGAGAGTTGGCCGCTTAATCGACTGAGCCACCCAGGCACCCCCAAACTCCCTTTTCAATGCCCTTCATTCATCTCATGGCCTTCTAGGCTATCCCACAACTGCAAGAACTCCTGTCCCCATACCCACATTCCAGCCGGCAGAAGGGAGAAAGAGAGAATGGAAAGAATACACTTTATTGTTAAGGATATGACCAGGAAGTTGCATGTACCATTCTGCTTAGGTCCTACGAGGCAGAACCAGCATGTTGTAGGTTTCACTTCTGTCTAGGTTCTATTGGGCAGAACCCAGGTGCCTGGCTGTATTTCACGACAAGGGAGCCTGGGAAATGCAGTCTTTTGGTTGGTAGTCATTTTCTCAGCCTAAACTTGTATTATTCTAGAAGGGAAAAACACACTGGGGGAACAACTGGCAGTCTTGGCCATAACAACCTCCTATAATCTTGTCTGCAAGGAAGGCAGGTCAGGTCGATCAGAGCCAGGTAAATATCATATCTTTTTACCAGACTATAAACTGTAAGAGAGCAAGGGCCCTAGCTCTCTTTGCTCTTCACTCGATCCTCATTTCTTAGCCTAATTCCTGGCACAGAGTAGCTTCTCAATACAGACATTAAATAAATGGGGGCGCCTGGGTGGCTCAGTCGGTTAGGCGGCCGACTTCAGCTCAGGTCACGATCTCGCGGTCCGTGAGTTGGAGCCCCGCGTCGGGCTCTGGGCTGATGGCTCAGAGCCTGGAGCCTGCTTCCGATTCTGTGTGTCCCTCGCTCTCTGCCCCTCCCCCGTTCATGCTCTGTCTCTCTCTGTCCCAAAAATAAATAAAGCGTTAAAAAAAAAAATTAAAGGGGCGCCTGGGTGGCGCAGTCGGTTAAGCGTCCGACTTCAGCCAGGTCACGATCTCGCAGTCCGTGAGTTCGAGCCCCACGTCAGGCTCTGGGCTGATGGCTCGGAGCCTGGAGCCTGCTTCCGATTCTGTGTCTCCCTCTCTCTCTGCCCCTCCCCCGTTCATGCTCTGTCTCTCTCTGCCCCAAAAATAAATTAAAAACGTTGAAAAAAAAATTAAAAAAAAAAAAAAATTAAAAAAAAAATAAAATAAATGAATGAATGAAAGACAGCTAGACGGAAGAATTCAGAGACCCTTCATTGTGCCTTTCCCCCAGGACTTTTGTGGCATGAATCAAGACCACTTGGTTTCTTGTTAAAATGCAACCTGAGGAGGTCTGTTGAGAGATTTTCACAAAGTGAAATTTCCTACCCACCAGATCCACCCTGACAAGTGGTGTGGTTTCTTTAGACGCTTGCTCTGATGTCTACTGATGGTGAACTTTAGGTGACTGAGTCCACAGAGAGCAGTTTGATGGCGTGTGATAGGAGAAAGCTGGGCTTCTCCATAACTCAAATGTGTTATTATTGTAAGCAAACCTGGTATCTTCCCGGGAGAATTTTATCCCAAGGTCTCCCATGTTACACAGATTGATTCTTAGAGATAGGAGGGGCCCACTTTGGAGCAAATGGGGCATCTGTTGGGAGTTGCTGGGCGGGCTGGAGGAGCCAGAACATCTAGCCTCCTCAGCTTGGGGTCCGGGTTAGCCTGGCAGCTCTCCCCTGAGGGCTGTGTTTCCAGCCTCCGCATTTAATAAGCTGAGAGAATTGAAAACAGTAAAATATGGAAGATAATACACGAGTCAATAAAAAGATAAAGTAAACTAAGAAGAAATAAAAAGATGGTAAAAACGGTAAAAAAAAAAAAAAGGCAGCGGGCAAAGTGATAATATGAACTAAAAATAAACTAAACAAACTAAAAAGAAATGAAAAGATAGAACAAAGACACGATAAGGCAAAGGTTAGAAATAAAAGATGGAGAATAAAAAGATAATACAATAACAATAAATCTAGAAGATAAGATGAGATAAAAGCAAATAGTATGAAATGGCTAGAACAAAGACGAAAAAGAGATTAAAAATGACAGAGATAAGTAAAATCATTAAAACCAGAAAAATAAAAGACTAAAGGGATTAAAACAATAAAATGTGTTAAAGCAATACCAAAAGAAATAAAAAATTTAAAAGACTAGGCTATGGGGGAAGAGAGTAATAGATCAATTTTGTTTCAAATTAAAATAATGCAACCATGCTAGTACAAAAGCCTACCCCCCTTTCACAGACACACTCTGTGAGTCCAGGCAGCCTCAAGGTTGTGCAGACCTCCCAACCTTTAAGCATCCATGTCAATTTGCTACCCTTACAAAGCACCATGGACTGGGGGGCTCGCACAGCAGAAATGTATCTGCTCAGAGTTCTGAAGGCTAGCAGTCTGTGAGGGGTGGTTTCTTCGGAGGGCCACGAGGGAAGGATCTGTCCCAGGCCTCTCTCCATGGCTTGTAGACGGCCATCTTCTCCCTGTGTGTCTGTGTAGAGATGTCTTCTTATAAGGACACCAGTCCTGTGGATTTACAACCCACCCTAATGACCTCATTTTAACTCAGTTACCTCTGCAAAGACCCTGTCTCCAAGTAGAGTCACCTTCTGAGGTACTGGGGGCTTGGACAGATGAATTTGGAGACACAGTTCAGCCCATAATAGCATCCATGCAAGGAGTGCCTGACAGGATACCCTCCAGGCAGAGAGCAGGACCTTTGACCTCTTGCTTGGTTTAGGGCCTCTGACAGAACGGATTTTTTTTTTCTCCTTGATTTTAGTTTCTGATTAATATTCTTCATTTCACTTGGACCCACAGGGCGATAAGGCTGAGTCCTAGAAAGATAAGGTTCTGGAGTCCATAGCCTATTTTCTCTCATGATGTTAGGGTTGCTGGGAGCAAGAAATAGCCTGGCAGGCAGTCTCCTATGGCTAATGGAGAGGCCCATCCATGAGGCGGGGCTGGTGCGCCTGGCTTCTCCTGCCAAGAAGCTTCTGCTCTGGCTAGAAGCACTCGCGAGATGGAGGGTGATTTCCAATTCCCCCTAAGCCAACAGCATGATCTCTAGTGGGGTTTTGGAGCTTATATTTCATTGTCTTCTTCCTTTTCCAAACAGGGAAGCCTGGGAGAGCTGGACCCCAGAGCACTTGGGGATGAGTTTTCTATACTTGGTTTCTCTCTTGCTCCGAGGTAGAGTTCAGAACTGTGTGCAGTAGAGAGAAGCCTGAAAAATCCTCCTCTTATCCTGGAGAAGAGAAAACACAGACCCGTGGAACAGGCAAGCCAAAGATCACCTAGTTCAATATACTCGTTAATAGTTGAGGAAACAGAAATCCAGGAAGGAAAGATTTGCCCCAAAGCATTCTCTCTCTCCCTCTTGCACACACACACATGCACATTCATGCACACTGGGCAGGCGCACAGAGCCCAGGCCCAGCTTCATGGGTATTCACCCTGTGCAGTTGCATAGGGCCCCGTGCTCAGGAGGGCCCTGCGCTTGATTTAATGCTCTGCTACCACCATCCTGAATTCTTAATAACTTTGCAACAGGGATGCAACCTAACATTTTGCAGTGGGCCCTGCAAGTCTCGGAGGCAGCCCTACCCCCTGACTCTGATCAGGAAGGAAGCACCAGCCACTCAAGCTCTTTTTGACCACAAGCTGTCCAAAGCAGAGACTTGCTTACAGTTCTTGGCACAAGATAAGCCCTTCAGAAAAGAAGGAAGGGGAGGATGCCTTTGCTTCAGGCCCAGAGGCGCTCTCTCTAGCCAGAGTGAGTTCTTAGCTAGGGCGTGAACCTTACAGTCACCCACCTTGAATCTCCAGCCTGCAGACTGGGCCTGTCCCAGTCCTGTGTTCTTCAAGATCCCCTGTCTCCCTGGCAGAAACCCAAGGGGGCGGGACAGGGGAGGGATGAAAGGAAAGTGAAAGTATCAGCCTCTCTGGATGGCCTCTCCTCCTCCTCCTCCTCCTTCCTCCCTCCCCCCCTCCGTTGCCATGGTGACCAGAACAAAGCCTCTCTTTCCCCTCTTTTCTGGATTGTTAATTGTCTTTACTCCATGGTGCCTTTGTTAATTGTTGCCAGTCCCTCCCAGGATGGGGATCTAGGTCTCCTCGAGACAGGAAAGAGGGTTAAAAAAAGTTAGGTGATGGGGGTGGGGCATTATAAACCGGTGGGGGGGCGGGTGGAGGAGAATGAGGAGGCAACCCCAGGATTTCCTAAATTCCCCCGGGCTCCTGGGAAGGGAATACCCTCTTCATTTCTTTCCCTCTCTCCCTCAATCAGCTGCCGGTTCAGGTGGGGCCCAAGCCCCCGCCCTGCGGGAAGGAACAGGAGTGAACCAGAGGAGGAGAGAAGACAACAGCCATTGTGCGGTGACCAACGGTGTGTGGACACCCCCCGCGGGCGGTAGCCCTGCCTTTGCACCCATTCCAAATCGATCAGTAAGACACGGGGCCTGATTTTTGCCCCCAGTATTTAGGACTACTAATAGTTAAATTTACTGGGAGAGAATGTTTGCTAGCTCTGGAGGTGAGAAGTGTTACTTCATCCCTCGTCCCCAAGCTCAATTCCTCATGGTAGCTAAACATGGGAAGAATGGAGTGGAGAAGTTTTGGAAGAGAGAGAGAGTGTGTGTGTGTGTGTGTGTGTGTGTGTGTGTATGTGTGTGTAAAAAGGACTCAAGTCACTGGCATTAGGGGAGCATGCACACTGAGTGAGGTCCCTGTGTGTGTACACACAAGTGTGTTGGTCAGTCCCCCGTCCTTGGAGACAGTCCTCCATTTGGGGGACAGGGAGCCAACTGTCACATAAGAGGAGAGAGCTGTTTCTAGTCCTAGGGCCTGGGCCAAAATCTAGGCTGTTGAATAATATTCCAGGGCTAATTTATATGGTTCAGATTCTAAGGACCCCAAAACCCCATAAGAAGCAAAACAGGATGGTATAGCAGACAAAGCCTGGCTTTGAGAGCCAGAAAACCTGGGTTCAAATGTTGGCCCTTTCCAGTCTTCACTGTGCAGTTCTTGGAAACTTTCCTTCCCATCTTGGGGTGTCATTTTCCTCCTCTGTAGAATGGAACAGTCCCCATCTTCACAGAGCTGTTGATAGCTTAAAGGAGATCATGTGTGTTAAGTGCCAGCCTTGGGCAAGATACCTCTTCTTTCTGTGCACAAAGAGGGGAGACGGAGAAGGTGGTTCTGGAAGGCTGATTCCTTCCAGATTTTATATTTTCAGGTTCTGTGGCAAATGATTCACATTCTGTGAATCCACCTGTTATCACCTTGATTTGCTTCCATATCCAAGTGGGACTCTTTGGGCAAATTCAAGTAGAACTGAGTAGAGCCCCACTAAGCTCAGCCTGAAGGGAGTGCCTGACTCTGAAAGATGGCTCCTGGAGCACCCACAAAGGCCATCAGATCTCAGAGCTTCTGCCTGGCAAGTCTGGCTATAAAGAAAAAAAAAAAAAAAAGCACTTCCTCCATAGGATGAAGAGTTGGTGCTCAGACAAGCTCCACTAGGCTGGGCCTACCCTGAGCTGACCCAGCTAACAAGCATCCTCCTCTTCACAGAGAAAATGGAAAATGTTAAGGTGCTGCGGCCTGGGGAAAAGCAGGAGAGACCTTGAGGCAAAGCGAGACAGGGATTTCACGGCTCTTTCCTTCTTCCAGCTCCTCAGCTCACTTTCTCTCTGGAGCTTTCTCCCCCTCACCTGTTCCTGTAACACTGAGGAAAGCAATTCACACCATTCCGTGAATTTAATCCTCTTAATCTTTCTCCCATGGGCATTTGCATTGGCCCCTTTGTCTCTAACCTTGGAGGTTAAAGGGAGCAGTGGGGAACCCCGGCACCCCTGGGCTCCACAGCCCCCACCGCAGGCGTCTCAGGAGGGCTTGGCAGCCACATGAAGTGGATTGGAGATCACACTGGCTGCAGCCAAAGTCATTCCTTCAGCAAATATTTTTTGAGCATCTACAAGGGGCTCTGGAAATTAAATGGAAAATAGAGCAGACGAGGTTCTTCCCTCACAGAGCCCACAGTCTAGAAGGGAAACAGGAAAAAAGAAAACCACACGGAAGCAGAAAACAGATAACATAAGTACCAAGCGTGGTGAGTGCTATGAAGGAGGCAAATGGGCCGTGAGCAGGAGAATAAAATGTGGAGGATGATCTTGGCGGGGTGGGAGGAGGTGGGGAAGGGAAGATAAAGAGAGGAACATTTGTGTTGAGACCAGAGGATGAAAGGGAGGTTGCTCTGGGAAGAGCAGTGTTTGGGGAAGTGCTTTCCAGGTAAAGAGATATTTATAGGGCTTGAAGTCTGGGTAAAGGCAGATCTTTCAATATAGAGATCTGATTGGGATTGGGCAAAGTTTGTAAAATAACAGTTCAGGATTGGAGGATACGGCGAGGGGAGGGTCTTGCAAAATAAACAATTGTTTGATAAGCTAGTGGTTTGCCAGGTGAAGCAAACTATTGTCCCGAGAAGGGGGCCGTTTGAGCAGTCTATTGTTCAGATAAATTGATTTTCAGGAAGTTCCTGGAGCAAATAATAAAATTATTTACCGGTTTACGGGCTTATCTTCCTGGGCAAGAAATTTCTGGAACAAATATTAAAGTCATGTCGATGTAAGCAGCCTTCGTAAAATTATGTGACTGCAGGTGGTCTCAGTTCTCTGAAGCAGTGAGGCTTTGGTGGTCTAGCTGAGAGATGAGGACGATCTGGGCCAGGGTGGGGACAGGGAAGACAGAGAAGGGGAGGACTGGGACATATTTGTGGAGACAGATCAACAGCACTCACTAATTTGGGTGGATGGAAAGAAAGAATCAAGGATGACTCCTAGATTTTTGGCTCAAACCTCGGGGTGGTACCATTTCCTGAGATGGGAAAAATTTTACAGGGTATATACATAGGCTTGGGGGTGACGGTTAGAGGTCCACTTTGGAACCTGTTAGGGTTAGGATGTCTGTGAGATCCTTGGGTAGAAACGTCAAGTGGGTGGTCAGATACAGGAGTCTGAGGTGCCCTAAGGCGTCTTGGAGATTTACATAAAAAATTGGGAGACTCATCAGTACATAGCTGGTATTTAAAGCTATGGAAACATGAAATTTCACCTATGGAGAGAAGGTAGAGAGGAAAATGAGATACAGAAGGGAGACAATGGGAAACACTGATGCAGAGATGAGGAGGAGGAAGGAATATAGATAAGGGAGGGTGAGAAAGGGCAACCAGTAAGGTCAGAAGAAATTTAGGGGGTGTAGAGTCATGAAGTGAGTGTTTCAAGGAGGGAGTGGTCAGCTAGGTCCAATAGTGTCATTTTGATGGGTGTTCCCAGGAAATGAGGTAGTAATATAGAAAGACCTAGAATCTTCAAACAACTTCCTCCCATCACTGACTGGCCATGACCTTGAGCTTCATTCTTCTTACCTCTAAAATGATGGGGCACCTGAGTGCCTCAGTCAGTTAAGCATGCAACTCTTGGTTTCTGCTCAGGTCATGATCTCACGGTTCATGAATTTGAGCCCCAAGTTGGGTTCTTTGCTGACAGCACAGAGTCTGCTTGGGATTCTCTCTCTCTCTCTCTCTCTCTCTCTCTCTCTCTCTCTCTTTCTCTCTCAAATAAATAAACTTTAAAAAAAAGGGGGGGGCAATAATGATACCAACCTCATAGAACTGGGATAAGGTACAAATAGATACTGTATATGAAAACAGAATTATATATGTATATTATCTTACTGTGTGTAAGATGTAGTAGGCAGATACTTAAAAATATTTCAGGGGCACCTGGCGGGCTCAGTCAGAAGAGCATGCAACTCTTGATCTCGGGTCATGAGTTCCAGCCCCATGTTGGGTGCAGAGATTACTAAAAACAAAAACAAAAAAGATTTTTTTTTTAATTTTTAAAACTTCTTTTAAATTAAAAATTTTTTTAAAGAAAAAAGAAAAAAATACACTTCTTTGACAAGTGAAAAAAAGATTTATTGATGTACTAAAAATTAACAGAAAGTAAGACAAAAACCAAAAAAAAGAAATTTCAATTTGGCGGCTGTGATGGGGAAGGGTGGTCGCCAGATACAGTGGATGGCGGCTGTTGAAAAGAGGAGAGCCCATAGCCCATCTCTCTGTCTTCCTCTCTCACTCTGCTGTGGCAAAGGAAAGGGGAGGGACCCACAATGAAGGTGCCCGTTGACACGGATAAGGGGCCAGAGGAAAACAACCAGGTATATGGAAAACACAAGCATGCTGGCTGGGAAGAGGAAGGACTGGTGGCACTTGGGTGACCCCTGGTTTCCGAAATGGCTTCATCCAGTCATCCAAAAGCCATACACTTTGACCTGTTCCACCTCCATCCCCCCCCCTCCCTTCTTTCCACCCTCCCTATCCCTAGCTTACCTCAGGCCTGTGACTTTTTTACCCTGGTCACTGCCACTGTCTGGTCACCGGCCTCCCTGCCTCCAGCTAGACTGATCTCATTAGAGGCCCTCCTCAGAATCCCTCAGTGACTTCCCATTCCCTTCCATCAACCAATTGATCAACAGCCTTTTATCAAGGTCCGGCTCTTTGCCAAGCCCTCACTAGGCACCAGGGATGTAACAGTGAGCCAGCCAGACATCTCCGCTCTTAGGGAGTTGGCAGTCCGGTGGGGGAAGCCACGCACATGAACAGTGGCCACACTATCTACAACCTGGGGTGGGGGGTGGGGCTTCCGGAGCCCATACTTAGATGGGGCACCTGACCCAGATTGGGCTGTCAAGACATCCTGCTGGAAGAAGTGATATCTGGGCTGAGACCTAAAAGGTGAAGAAAGGGAGTTAGGTCAGGAAGGCTGCGGGAAATGAGGAGATCCAAAGCCCTCAGGAGGCCTTATGAACCTGGCTGACCAGCACCTGCTGAAAAGCCGCTGGCCAGCACGTTCTCTGCGGTTTCGCGATTGCTACTCCTTTCATCTCCACTTTCTGAGCCCCAGTTCAGAGACCACCTCCCCAAGAAGACTCTGACGCTTGTCCCCCCCACCTGAGTGCCCTTGGTGGTCCCCAGGCCCCCTGTGCTGGTCTGATCTTGGCCCTCTCCCACCTCTCTGGAATTCCGCGTTCACTCATCTGCCTCCTTCACAAAATGGGAATCCAGAAAGGGCAGGGCACCCTCTCATTCATCCTGGTGTCCCCAGCACCCTTCTGGGCCAGGCATATTATAGGTATTTGATAAATACTTTGAATTACTCCTTTATAAATATACTCCTTTATACAAAATATATAAATATAAATACTCCTTTATGCAAAACAGCTCAAGGGGGGAAAAAGAGAGAGAGAGAACTTGTGAGAGTGCCAGATGCCAGGACTAGAGAATGGTCTGAGGCATTAGGAGGCAGTGTAGCCGCAGGTGGGATGAGGGTCCTAAGGGAGGTTCAGAAACAGGGTCTGAAACCCTGAATCCTGGCTGGCCGGAGGGTAAGGGGGGCCGGGAGTTGGATGGACAACTTCTTGGGTCTTGCTCTAAGGAGCGAAGATTCTTGGTCAGCGACCCTCATACCTGAGCAGTGGGAGGGGGCGGAACCCACCTCTTTCTTCTCTTCTCACCCACCCCCGCCGCTCTCCCCTTTCCGACAGAGGTTTCCAGCTGCGGATGCCTGGATGGACCTGGCTGCAGGGAGGAGGAGGGAACTCTCTGTCCCTCCCTCCTTCTCCATCTCCCCACCCTTCCTCCTTCCTCCTCCCCCTGCCCGCTCTCTGTCTCCCTCCCTCTTTCTCCTCTGAGGCTGTGGAGTCGCCTCGCAGCACCGAGCTGCGAGCGCCCAGCTCCCAGTCCCGGCTTGAACTGAACTGTGCAAGTGGCGGGTCCTGGAACCCCGGCCCGGGAGCGGCGAGCCCAGGTCTGAGCCCGGGCCCAGCGGCCAGCCGCCGAGAGGCCCTGGTTCGGGACCGAGCCCGGGCGCAGAGCGGGAGAGCCGGAGAGCCGGGCGGGCGGGCCGGCGCAGCGTCCCGGCGAGTCAGGGAGCAGGACCGCGGAAGGCAGGGAGACGGCCGCGAGCAGAGGGCAGAGGGCAGAGTGCAGAGAGAGGCCTGGCTCGGCGGAGGGCGCCGCCCGGCCGGAACCGAGCTCTCCGCCCGGGACGGCGGCCCGCGGTGGGGCGCGGACCCAGGGTGGCCACGAGTCCGGAGCGACTCCCCGGCCCACGGCGGGGGGCGTGCCTCCTCCCAGCCCGGCCGCCCCAGCCCCGCGCGCCGGTCAGCTGCGTCGCCGGGGCATGTGAGCGGGAAGCCCAGGCTGCCAGCCGCGAGGACCCGTTCGGAGGAGGAGCAGGAGCGCGGAGCCCCGAGCCCGGCGCCTGGCCGAGTAGTAAGTGCGCCCCCTCCGCGCCCGCAGCACGCCGCTGCGCCCCTCTCCCCAGGCCTCCGAAGTTTGACACTCGCGCCCCCGCGTTTCTGGGCACACGTCGGCTCTCGTCTCTGCGAGTTTCCATCTTTTGCAAAGTTTTTCGAGAAGGAACGGACCCCCACCTACCCCCAGCAACGCCGGCCAGTGGCGGCTCCTCTCGAGCAGACCCGGGTCCCTGTGCAGGGGGTGGGGGGGGGAGGCAGCCTGGTAAGGCCGTTGGGGGGGGGGAGCTGTGTGGGAGGGGGACCGTGCGCACCACGCTTAGCCAGCCTTGGGGTGCCCGCCCCCCCCCACCTCGCCGACCGGCCGGGGGCACGGGCACTGGGGCTTTCTCACCAGCCTGTCTAGGCGCCCAGTTCAAGGATTTCCCAGAGGGAAGCTGAGGCGACCTGTGCGCGCCCCGCGTGGGGCTCGGGAGCGGGCGCCCAGAGGCAGATCCACCCCCGCCCTGGTTGGTGCGGTGCGTGGGGCCGGCCACGCAGTCCTTCCCACCCCTCAGGTTCGCACCCCAGCGGACCCGCCGGGCGCTGCATCCTGTTTGTTTTCTGCTCCGGCCGCTCCTGTTTCACCCCTTCCCACCTCCCACCCTGGCCTCCTTCTTCCCACCCCCCACCTCCCGCCTTTGCTGTCGGAGGTGAATCTCCGCATCCTGATTTCCCCGCAAAGCGAATCTTGCCTGGGGGGAGGGAGGCGGGGATGTGGGGAGGGGGCCCGTCGCTCTGTTCCCAGCGGCTCGCCATTGTTTTCCCACCCCGCGCGTTCCGTACGTAAACACACACACACACACACACACACACACACACACACGTGCGCGCCGGCGGCTGTGACACACGCACACACTAGCGGGCGCGCCCACACACACGTGTGTGTGTGTGTACGCGCGTGTGCGCGCGCGCCGGCTGCTGCGAGTCCCCGGACGCGCAGGAATCGCCCGCGGGATTTTCCCAGCCGCCCGCCTGGCCTTGCAGGCTGGAGGAGCTCCATGACTTCTCTGGGGCTGGGGAGGGCGAGAGACGTGGGGGCTGTCGGAGAGTCCCGGGCGGGGCCGCGAGCCGGGCCTGGGCGGGAAGTGAATTTTGAACTTCAGCCCTGGACCTTTCCGGGAGGACCCCGAGCGCACGAGCGGCGGCTCCCGCCCCGGGAGGGCCGACGGCAGCTGCAAGGACTCCAGCGGCGCTCTTGGCTGCCACCTCCGTGACAGGGGCTAGGAGGAAGCCGAGGAGTTTTCCTGGGAAGTTCGTTGTGACTCTGTGGGAATTTCCGGGCAGGGCGCCTCGGCGCTGGCGAAGGGGTCTGGCCAAAGCCAGGGGAGATGCTGCGGTTCTGGGCGGAGTTTCGAGATCCGGGTTTCCAGAGTGCTCCCTTAGGAAGTGGTGCTCCAGATGCTGGGTTGAGCACACTTTGGTTTGAATTCCTCTCCGACGGGCAGCATGAGCTCAGGCGAGTCCTTTAACTTTTACAGAATTTCCCCTCTGCAGAATGGGCAGAATTATGCACACATCTTTGAAACTGGCCTCTAACAATCAATTAAGCGGTATCGGTTTGGAAGGCATGAACTCCAAAAGGATAGCCCTCCCCCCTCCAGGGGGCCACATACAGCTCGGTGGTTGAGTCAGGGGCTCTGGAGTTAGAAGCTGGATCTTAGATCCTGCCACTGGCGACTTGATCTTGAGCAATTTAATCTTCCTGCCCTGTGCCTCAGTTTGTTCGTCTGAATCTCCTAGAACAGTACCTGGCAAGTAGTAAGTGCTGGAGAAATGTTAGCTATTGTTGCCATTATTACTTAACTGACCTTGTAAAGAAACCAGAAGGGCGTTTTGAGATTGTGCTCCTGTAATCAATTATAACAGCTGTCCACTTCTGGAAGGGAAGAAGCCTCCCACTTCTTTACTTCTCTGATTCTTCCTAGTCCTTGTCTAGTTGGGTCTTAAGTCTATTATCATCTCCCCTCATGCCCCCCCCCCCCCAATTATTTCACAGTGTTTATGAAAAGCAGTTATTCCCTCCTTTTCCTCATTCTTAAAAATTAATCTTGGCCCACCTGCAGTCTTCTCTCCATGGAAATCAGGCCCCAGGAAGGAAGCGGCTGCACAAGGGTGTCCCCTGAGTATCCTGGCTTTGGCTGCCGGCACAGGATTGGATGTGCATTTGTGTCTCTGGAGCTGGGTGAATTTCTGGAGAGAGGAGCCCAGGTGTCCCCACCCCTGGGGAGGGGTGGGGGAGGGGCGGGGGTGGGAGGGGTAGTCAGGTGGGATTGGGCTAGGCTGTTCCTGGGGGAGCTCTGCTCCCCGGGCAGCGTCTGAGTCACCTGCTGCTGGGGCTCACTTGGGAACCTGGTATATCCCAGCTGCCTGGGGGGATCGGAGGCGAAGTTTCATCTTCAACTTTGTACTTGCAGTTAGAGTATTTTCCAGCACTTTGGGTTGGTCACAGGCTCCTTGTCTGATTCTGGACTCTGCGAATGCACAGCACCAGTAAGGGATGAGCTGGGTGACAGGAGGGAAGGGCGGGTGGATGCCACCTTGGACAATGGGCTCCTCTTTACTTTCTCTGATACCCTAGCCCCCACCCCGGGCATGGGGGGTGGTGGCCAGGTCGGTGCTTGGAGAGCCTGCTGGTGGGCTGGTTTTTCAGAGTCAGTACCTCAGTACCCCCCATTCATTCCTTCAACAGAAATTTGTTGAAAACCTGTTATGTGCCAGGCCCTGTGCTAGGCAGCGTGGCTTTAGGGGTGAGCAAGACAGGTAGTGTGCCTGTCCTCACGGAGCCTTCTTTCTGGTGGGAGGAAGCAGGCAATAAATAACTTGAAATAAGTAACCAAGACAACATTAGACCCTATGTGGCTTGGAAGAAATACAACAGGGTCATGTGCTAGAGAATGTCTGCCTGCGAGGAGAAAGGCAAGGGTGGCCCTGGATTGGAAGCCAGTGAAAGCCGCCCTGGGGGGAGGCTGGCTCAGCGGAGCCCTGAGGGATAAGGAGCCAGCGGGCTCAAAGACCTGAAGGAAGGATTCCAGGCTGAGGGAACAGCAAATGAAAAATCCCTGAGGCCAGATCAGGTTTTGCAACAGCAATGTGGCTGGAGGAGGAGAACTCAGAGGAAGACAAGATCCTGGTCACAGAGGAGCCTGGATTTTATGGCCAGGGCGATGGGAAGACATTGGAGAGTTTTAAGTCGGGGAGTGACGCGATCTGATTTGTGATTTTAACAGCTTATTGAGTATAACAAGACACAGGTAATCAGAGTTGCCCCAGGGGAGGGAAATGAGGGCCGAGGGGTGGGATGAGATGGAGGAAAGATGGTGTTTTGGCTCTCGATCCTTTTGTCCTCTCGGAGTGTAGGACACCGATCAACTATACCGTACAAACCAAACCCCAAAAAGCATAGGTAAAAAAGAGTAGCTGATCATTTGGAAGATGTATATCATCAAAAGTGTAAGAAAACCTATATAAAGCTCTGTAGGACAAACCTACTTCTGCGCAGATAATTGTACGTATACACATGTACATCCTGCACACATACATAAAAAGATTCAAAGGCTGCCTCGAGATGTTTACAGAGCTAATTCCAGATGCGGAACAATGGGTGATTTTTATTTCCGTCATCTTCTGTTGATTCTTCCAATCTTCTACAATGGCCATGAATTACTCTTGTAAGTGGGAAAAAATGTAAAAGAGAGAGGTCGCTCCGGCTGCTAATAGAGGATAGTCTGGAGGGGAGCCAGAATGGAAGAGGCTAACTAGGAGGCTGGATCAGAATCGAGGTGGGGGGGGGGATTGAGGAAGGGTGGGCCAAGGGGAGATGGGTCTGGGGGTGGAGACAGCAGGTCTCACTAACTATTCTTTGCTCTTGCCCAGAGAGGGCATTCTATCCCCCAGCTCAGATGTCATGATCAGGAGTGTCGGGGTCAGTGGCGGTGAAGGGCGATTTCCAATGCTGCCTTGGCTTGAGAAGCGTCTCACATTCCAGCTGCCTCCTCACCCCCTCGTTTCTTAGTGGGGAGAGCCCCGTTCTGAACATGCTGCTCCTCTCATAATGGGCAGATTTAGGGCCACGTGATGTGCCCGGGAAAGATTTAGAGCTGGGAGAGATGTTCATCACTGAACACCTCTGAGCCTCTGTTCTCCCATCTGTGAACTGGGACAATAACAGCAACAGTGCTTACCTCTGACAGCTCGGGAGGCTCACCTCTGGTTAAGCCTTCAGTGGCACTGCATGAATGGCATGGGCCTGGGGTGTGCTGTTGCCCGACACATGTTTGCTTGAGAGGCCTGTTCCTCCAGAGGATCTAACATTCCTGCCCTTGAGGAGCTGACATTCTACACGGGTTTACTCCTCTCTGGGGGTGCTTTGAGACTGGCCTTTATTGGGCAGCTCCCTGTAGGTTGCCAGGAAGCCTCTGGGAAAGAGTGGAATTCAAATGCCACCATGCCTGCGCGCCCCTCCCCCCAGCCACATTCAGAGGTAAAGGGGAGCCTTTGAAAAGGGCTCTGTGCTGGGAAGGCCCAGCCAGGCCCACAGTAAATCGTGCTTTGAATGGGAATTATTTTTGTGCTCAGTGTTTGCTTAAGAGGCCTCGCTCCTGTCCAAACTCGCTGAAGTCCTCACCCTTTGCTAGTCCCCTTTCTGGAACCTGGCTATGTCAGCCAGGAAGGCTGTCACAAGGCCCGTGGAAGATTGCTTTCACCTTTCCTGTCATCTCCTCCCGGTCTCCTTGCTCCCAAGCAGGAAGGCATGCTCTGGATGGGGTCTTTGCTTGGGGTCACCTCCATTTTGGCTGCCTCTTCCTTGGAGTCCCCCTTCCAGCTCCTTGGGAAGCCTCGATTAGGAGATTTGTTACAGGCCAGTTCGGCAAGGCTGCCTCCGACCTCTGCTTGCTTCTCTGGTCGGGTGACTCTGTTTCTTTGCAAAATTCAAATACTCTTTCTGAGCAGCAGTGACATCGTGGTTTCTTCCTGAGCGTGGGTGCAGTGGAGTAGGGTGCCCAGTTGGGCCCGAGTGCCTGTTCTATCTCTTGGACCTAGCCAGAGACCCCTGAGGTCATTCCTGCCCAAGCCTGAGGGTGGTGAAGGCCCTTGGGGCTCCCCTAGGAAAAGGTTATTGTCTCCCCTGTGTGGCCCACAGCATAGAACCTCGAGGTTACCACCTGCTACTCCAGACATGTTCTTAGCTCTCCTGCCCCTCCTTTATTTAAGAGGACCCTCTGTTCCTGGGACCTGCCTCCCTTCCCCTCTGACCCACTAGGTGCTGTGGTGGGGCGGGGGCGGGGATTGGCGGGGGGGGGATCTAGAAGGACCCAGACATGGAACACTGACAGTGGTCAGACCTCCAAGAGGCCGTGTGGTGAGGAGGAAGTGTCTGGGGTTCCCCTACCTCCTCCCAAGGTCATCCACAGGCAAATCCAAGACCTGGGCATGGCCCGGGATGTGCCGCCTGTGTGGCTCAGCATCCCAGCACTAAGTGTGCGCGTGGGAGTGAGCCAGGAGAGCAAGCAGCCGGGGCTGAGAGGTGTGCCCAAAGGTTGCCGTGTCCAGTCAGGAGTGTGTTTTCGGGGGGAGAGGTGTATATGGGCTGGTAGAGGAAGAGGTGCGGACAGTGTCTCCGGCTTCCACGTTTTTCCTAAATAGCATCCTCTACCCAGGCCCTTTCGGTCTCTCTGGGAAGCCTGACACACCCTGTCAAACCTGCGTTCAGTTCCCTGGACACACACAGTCTTCGGACTCCCCCCCCCCCCCCCCCAGTACTCTAACATTTAAGCATCCCAGAGGATTGTGGCCAGGTTGGGAGTGGGGAGAGGTTTAGTGTTCCCCCCACATTGTCCCCTGTATCTTCTGGGGACATGTCGAGGGTAGGGTTTCAGTGTTTTGGTTTGAGAAGAGAACAAGAAGGGGCCCGCAGACCAGGCAGGAACACTCTGGCCACCCCCCCCCCCCCCCCCCCCCCCCACTGGTCTGCTCCCTGCCAGGCCTGGAGCTCCCTGGGGGATCCGCCCCAGAGGAGGCCAGACTGTTCTCCCCTTGGCCTTACCTCCCCCAGTCACCGCCCCCTGCTTGAATCAGAATGGAATGTGCAGCCTGTGGAACAGGATGGGGTGAAAACTAGTTCCCAGAGGGCCTTGGTCCAGGCCTTCTCCCATCCCCCCTCCAAGGGAGCGGGGAACCTTGGGGCTGGGTCCTGCTCCTTGGCACGCTGGAGGCACCCCGCTGCCGATTCGATTCCAGGGGGGCTCAGGTCCCGCCATTTGAAGGATCCCCCCAGGGTGGGGAGAGGGCAGGTTGGCCATTCAGAGGGCAGGGGGCTAGCGGGCCAGGGGGGACCCATCCCAGCTGTAGGAGCTAGACCTCTCCCCTTTGCTGACTTCTTTTTTTTTTTTAATTATGGCTCATATTTTTATTCTTATGTCTGTGTTTCTGTAGTTTCCGAAAGTAGTCCCACAACGTGCGTTACCTTTGTAATCAGAGGGAGAAGGATTTAAAATATATCCAGAACCTGCCACACGCTGTAACAGAAAAGTAGTCAGTGTTTCTTCTCTGGAAGACACACGGGTTCCTGGCGGGAGGGGTAATAGTGGGAAAGTGGGAAGCAGCCTGAAGACTGGACCGGTGGTACCCTTTCAGGATGACAGGCGAGTGGGCCCATGCACCCCGGGCCATGCCCTCCTGTTGGCCCTGGCACCTGGCAGGAGGCAGCAAAGGAAGTAAATCTTTCCTTAAGCTGCCCTCACACTGACTCAAAAGAGTTAACTCTTGCCTGGCCCGCACAGGCTGAGCCAGGCAGGCCCTGTGCACTCCTCAGAGGGGAGAAAGAGGGGAGTTTTCTGACTGCGGGGTGTGAAGTTCTAGAAACCTGCCCCCAGCCCTGTTGAAGGAGCTGAAGTCATTCCTTTATCCTGGTGAGGCTTCGATGCCAGGCCTGTCCCCGGAGGGGTGGGTGCGGAGGGGTGGGTGCGGTGGGGAAGGAAGGGAGAATAAAAGGTTAGTGGGGAGGGGCTGGAAGGAGGCCTGGCTGCAGGTATGACTGGGTTCTCAGAGGCAGGTGGGGCGAGGGGAGTGGAGAATGAATAGGGAGCTGTTGAAAACAGAGGGAGTGGCCCCTCCAGCCCTTGCTGTTTCTCTGGCTGACCTGGCTCCCCCTTTTCCTGGCTGGTTGGCCAGGGCGCGTGAGCGTGTGCGTGTATGCGTGCGTGCATAGGCAACCCGGGTAGGGGTGCTGCATTCTAGACCCTGGTTAGCCCCTCTGGCCTCTGGGAGATCAGGAAGTGCCTCTGAGAGCCCCAGGGAGACTGGCCTGAAGAAGGAAAGGAGAGAATGGACTGTGAGGCCAAGGAGAGCCAGAGGGAGGCCCTCCTCTTGTCCCTTCTCTGTGACCTTCAGTATTCTCCAGGGCCTCAGGTTCCTGACAAACCCCAAAAGGATTGGGGTTTCAGTCCCATTCTTCCTGGGGAGGGGCAGGGCAGCGGGTAGCGACCCTCCTTCCCTGCTTTCCTCTCTGTAAATTCAGTTGCCTCCTGCTATGTCCTTTTGAGCCTGGAACCACAGCCATACCCTCTCCCCGGGAGTGGAGGGTGTCTGGGAGTCTGGCCAGGGTGAGGGGCTAGAGAAAGAGCAGAGTATGGAGGCAAAGGGTTAGTGGTGGAATCATGGGGACCCCTAGCTGGAGCTGGTGGGGCAGAGAGGGGGAGGCCTCTCTTAGTTGGGGTGAAGGTGCCCTAGCCAGGACACAGGCCAAAGAACAGAGGAAGGGGATCTGTGGCACATCTTGCCCAGAAAAGAGGTGTGGGTAGCAGGAGAACTTTCTCTTTGGTATCTGAGGACGTCAAGGGATGAGCTTGACTGCCATGTAGGTTGTGATAAGTATACAAGTCTGGGTGGATGGGGCTCTGAGGTACATGATGGCCTTACTGGAACTGGGCAGCACATCAGGGACCCGTGGTTTCCAGAATGTAAGTTCGCGTCTCTCCTGGCAGCTTTGCCTGGCCTCAGATCCATCCTCCTCATCATGACACCCCAAGTTTGGAGGTGATTTGGCTCTTTGGTACCCCTTTCTGGGCACTGATTGACTTGGAGTTTGGGGAACCAGAATTGAGGGGAGGGTCAGTTGTGAGCGGGGGGTGTGTGTGTGGGGGGGCGGTTTAGTGAGGGTCTGTGTAGCTACCACCCTCCTCGCAGAGCCCGAGTCCTGTTGGGACCGTTGGCCGTAGAAGCCAGGTGGCCATAGCAGCGAGGCACCTCCTGATTCCCGAGTCAAGGCTGGATGGATGTGGGAGCCCCAGGGGGGAAGGGGCAGGGAAGACTGAAGAGGGGGGTGCATAAGAGGAGAGGGGAGTTCCTGTCTGGCCCGACAGCAACCTCTACTGGACCCTTTTGCTGGCCTCCGACCCACAGGATCTTCCTTGAGTCCTTGCCCTCCTGTCTCCCTGTCTCATGCTCAAAACTCACCCATCCCTGTCCTTCAATATCTTGTTCTTTGATCTCTGAGGAGATAACTGGCTAAGCGGATTTACCAATCTAAGTTCATGTGCTGGTGGGTAATTCTCGAAGCCTTTTAACCGGCCACAGGGCCTTATTAATCCAGGAGGTGACTGTCAGAGAGGGAACTTGGGGTGGAGGTGTAGTGGATGTTCGGGCCTGTGGGGGCCTGCTCCGTTCACGCAGCCACTCAGCGGGTCCGCAGGGAGTGCCTGCCTCACGGCTGTGCCCTACTACGCTGGGGCTAGGAGACCAGCACGGCCCTGTTCTACTTAGTGAGGAAGGGAAAGAGAAGAAAGTCATTGTCAGATACTGACTGACAAAGCGAGGGTGGGGAGGTGCAGGGCGGAGTGCTACAGGGGCACCCAGGAGGGCACTGCCATCAGAGTTGGGCAATCAGGGAAGGCTCCCTGTAAGAGGAAACCTAGAGACCTGGAGGGTGAGGGGGAGATCGCTTGGCAAGAACAACTCAGAAGAGAAGGTCGTAAGGACAGATCCTTTCTGGTCAACCAGGGGCCCTACCTGGCTCCCCAAGGGCATGGCAGCTGGTCCTGTCCCTTACCAGGGCCCGAGGGGGCATCAGGACTTTGGAGGGAGGGGGAGTGCTAGGCATTTGAAGACAGGGTGGCTAGAGGCTCCTGGAGCCCAGAGGCCTTGTTCTGCTCCGAGTTGTGTGTGTGTGGGGGGCTGAGTTGTGTGTGGGGGCTGCCCGTGGTGTGACGCTGCGGGTTTAGGCGGGACTCGGGTGTGTGGCCCAGGCGGCCGGGGATTGGAAGCCAAACTCTCTCCCAGGCCGCTGGGGCGGGAGAGGATTGCTGGGACCAACTGCAAATTAGCCAGGCTGGCGTTAAATGCCTTCGCCGCTTCTCTCCTTCTCTCCCGTCCCTCCCTGCCCTCCTGAAAATCAACAACTGTGTCAACAGCAGGGTGATTGTGCTTGGCCCGCAGCCCCCGGGGCTGCCAGGACCAGGCAGGTGCTGGCAGGGGCTGCCGGAGCCCCACGCTGGGAGCAGGCTGGGCCTGGCTGCCAGGGCTGTAGGATAAACAAGGCCGCACACAGCCCGGCCAGGAGGGAGGGAGGCCACAGGCAGGCAGGAGGGAGAACAGGTGTCTCAGGAGCTCTGCAGACACAAAGGGCCTCTTGTCTCCTCCTCCCTAGCCCCGGGGAGCAGCCCCCCTCCTCGGCTCTCAGGCCTCAGCCAGAGACCAGTGGTCAGGTCAGCCAGGGGGTGCTGGCAGCGAGGAAAGGGCAGGTGCTGACCTCCACACTGCCCCTGCAACTTGCTTGTTTTTTCTTGCCGGAGGCAGAGGTAAAACCAGTCCGAACGAGGCGCCAGCCCCATGGGCAGGAGACTTGCCTCTGAACAGATCCGCTGGCCATGAGGCCTCTGTGGGTCTCAGTTTCCCACTGGAAAGACAGCAGGACCCCTCACCCCTGCTGGGACACTCAAGGAAGAAATGGATGGGAGATAGGAAAAGCACCTGGAGGTTTGGGGAAGAAAGCAGCGCTGGATGTCAGAAGGTGGGACCAGAAGTAGGGATATCCGGGGCCGAGGAATTTCAGGTGGGATTTGGAGCCGGAGGTGGCCGGGGTGAGGCAATACCTTCCTCCTTCTCTACCCTTTTATGCCACAAACCTTTACTGAACACCTAGCATGTGCCAGGCACTGCATTAGGGATGGGGAGGCAAGACAGTACCAGCCTGGGCAGGCAGACTCTGGAGCCAGACTGCCTGTGTGGTCTTGGGTAAGTAGCTTAACCTGTCTGAGTCTCAGTTTCCCCATCTGTAACGTGGGAGTGATAATAGGGGCTGCTGTGATTGTTACATGTGAAGAGGTGCTCGGTGTGGTATCTTGAATAGTAAGGGTTGTATTAGAGAAGGCTATTACTGTCCCTGTCCCTGGGGCTCGGAGCTAGCCGGAACCTGAATACATAATTGCAGTCCAGTCGAGGAGTAGAGACCAGGGATCTCAAAAGACTCTGGGATGCCCTGGAGGCGCCATCAACTTTTCTAGGGTTATTAGGGAATGATTTTTTTTTTAATGTTTATTATTTTTGAGAGAGAGACAGAGTGTGAGTGGAGGAGGGGCAGAGAGAGAGGGAGACACAGAATCCGAAGCAGGTTCCAGGCTCTGAGCTGTCAGCACAGCCCCGACGGGGAGCTTGAACTCACGAACTGTGAGATCATGACCTTAGCTGAAGTCGGATGGTTAACCGATTGACCCACTCAGGCACCCCGGGAATGATTTTTAATTTTTTAAATTTTTTTAACTTACATCCAAATTACTTAGCATATAGTGTAACAATGATTTCAGGAGTAGATTCCTCAGTGCTCCTGACCCATTTAGCCCATCACCCCTCCCACAACCCCCTCAGTTTGTTCTCCATATTTAAGAGTCTCTTCTGTTTTGTCCCCCTCCCTGTTTTTATATCATTTTTGCTTCCCTTCCCTTATGTGCATCTTTTTTGTCTCTTAAAGTCCTCCTATGGGTGAAGTCATATGATGTTTGTCTTTCTCTGACTGACTAATTTCGCTTAGCATGATACCCTCCAGTTCCATCCACGTCGTTGCAAATGGCAAGGTTTCATTCTTTTTGATTGCTGAGTAATACTCCACTGCATATCTATACCACATCTTCTTTATCCGTTCATCCACCAACGGACATTTGGGCTCTTTCCATACTTTGGCTATTGTGGATAGTGCTGCTATCAACATGGGGGTGCATGTGTCCCTTTGAAACAGCACACCTGTATCCCTTGGATAAATACCCCAGGAATGGTTTTTAAAGAAAGGGCAGCATTTGAGCTGGGCTTTGAGTGAGGTGTAGGAGTTTTCTGGTCAAGAATGTACGAAGGGCGTTCTAGGCAGGGGCAGAGCCAGAGCCCCGTGGCTTGTGAAAGTACACGCCTGCATTACAGGATGGTGAGGATGACTGGGGTGGGTCCAGGGTGGCCTGGGTCAGACTGAAAAAAGGGCCTGCATGGCCGGTGAAGTTCGGGTTCATCCCTAGCTTGCTCCAGGGTTGGGTGCCAATTTTGGTCATCATTTTGTACCTTTCTTCTTCCTCCTCTCCACGCTGATACATTGTGAATAACTCAGTCTTGCTCTGGAATAGTCTTCATTTTAGGAGAAGGATAATTCAATGAAAACACCCTGGAGCTGTGTAGTCAGAAACTTCTGAATTTGCAGCTTTTGGATTTTGAGTCTCCATATTGGGCATTTTGCCTAATTTCTTTTTCTTTTTCTTTTTTTCTTTTTGACATTTATTCATTTTTGAGAGACAAGAGGCAGAGCGTGAGTTGGGGGGGCGGGGTGGGCAGAGAGAGGGAGGCACAGAATCCAAAGCAGGCTCCAGGCTCTGAGCTGTTAACATAGAACCAGATGTGGGCTCAAACCCACGAACTGCGAGATGGTGACCTGAGCCGAAGTCAGACACTTAACTGACTGAGCCACCCAGGTGCCCCTTGCCTAGTTTCTTTGAGCTGCGTTTTTCTTATCCATATAATGGGGCCATGGTGTCTCCCCTGTGGCAACTTATTGTGAGGATTCTAGAAAAAGGTGTGCCATGGGCTGATGCACAGCAATTGCACAGTAAAGGGAACTGTCGGGATTATTCTCTGTCTTGTCCATGTCATAAGCCTTTTTGGAACTTGGTTTCTGTTATCTGTCTCATGGAAATGGTGGTCTGTCTTCTTCCCATCATTGTCAAGTTGGAAATGGCCAGGCTGCCCCTTTCCTGGGCAGGTCAGTCAGGCCGGGAGGCCCAGGATCCGAAAGACCAGCGGCGGCCTTCCTGGGGCACCGTCTAGACCTGCCAGACTGAAGGGGGGACTGGCTGACCCCAGAATTGTAGCTGGTGTGCCCAGCCCAGGTGTCGCTCCCTGCGCATCAGGCACTGGGGCCCCTGTCCTGCCTTTCTTTCCTACGGGGGTGAAACCCTCCGGGAGCCGCTAACATCTTCCTCTGACTGCTGTGCTGGTGTTTGAGGGTCAGTGGGCAGCTGGGGCCGAGGCCCTGGTCCAGCCTGCGTGCCCTCAGGCTTGTCCCTTCATCTCTTGGGGCCTCACTTTCCCCATCTGCAATTTGGCAAGGGTAGTTTTGACCCCTCCTAGGAGAAGATGAGAATGCTGTGATGCTGTGACCGTAGAGTCAGATGAGGGCAATGACGGCCACCCTGGTAATGTTTGCTGCAGTTTCAAATCCAGATGTGGAGTCAGACACTTTGTCACAGTCCGGCATCTGCCGTCTCCACCGTGGGCCTCTTTCCGGGCGGCTTGTCTTCGGGTGCCTGAGAAACCCTGTGAGTCAGGGAGGGCAGAGGGTATCTGACCCCTCATTTTGTGGATGAGGACTCTGGGATTCAGAGACGGAGACGCCTCCGAGTGGCGGGGCTTCCTAGTCCCATGCCGGCAGGGACAAGGCTGGTCTGTGTGGCATGTCTGACCCCGTGCAGACCAAGTGGAAACCCACTCTGGGATCTGGCCGCAGAACCCTCTGGCCTCCTGCCACTGGTTTTGAGCAATTGGTGATGGGAAGGGTTGAGGCGTTGACAACTGGAGCCCAAGGGGTCTCCTGACAGTCCCATGGAGCCCAACCCGAGACTAGATTGAGAAGGATGTTCACCTTGGCTGAGGCTGCCCTTCTCCCCCTTTCCTCCCTCACCTGCCAGCTTGACTGTGCCCGGTGTGGGCACGGCCCTGTTGTCTCTAAATCCTCTGCACGCCTGTTTTCTCAGGTGGTTGCAAGGTGAGGGGAGGCTAAAGAGGGACAAAGCTCTGGAATGTCCCGGTGAGGTGGTCAGGTAGCTTTCTAGGTGCCTTGCAGACTGCCTGAGTAAGAGCAGGGCAGAGAGAGCAGCAGTGACAAGTGGGTTTGTCCAAGGGCCACGTACATATTTACGTGCAATTTGCATATAACCTATACCCTGAACACAATTTTTATAATCTATCCCTGGGAACATTCAGATTTGTCTTCTACTATTGTTCTTTCCAAAGATGGCGGCTTCTGGCTTTGACTCCTCTCTTTGCCTCCCCACTCCTGTCCCATTTCCCCCCAGATGGCTCTTGCACAGGGTAGGTGACTGGGAACAGAGTCCGGCTATGGGTGTGAGCCCAAGAGGGCTGGGCCAGCCTCAGCACCACTGTTCTTTAGCACCACCCACGCCCCCACTGCTCCCTGGCGGCCACCTGTCATCTGTGAATGGGGATTGGGGCACCCCCGGCAGCCACCTCTCCTCTGTGAATGGGGATTGGGGTACCATCCTGCCTGGTGCACAGTGCTTGGCGCTTAGTAGATGCTCAGCGAATCTAAGGATAAAGTGAAGTTAGAGATGAGGGGACAGACACAAGGAAACAAAGACATTCACAGAAGAGCCTCCTCTGGGCCTGGCTTTTGTGCCTGTGAGGGGCAAGGCTGGGGGTGGGGTTGGGGGTGGGGAGACTGATCCCTTGGGAGTCCTGGGGAGGGGAGGAGTTGATTTCCCACTCTGTGGCCAAAGGAGGCATTTCTTTCTCTTCTTGGCCTTGCAGGAAGCAGTGTTGAGGATGAGAGGAGCAGAAAGGAAGGGCCAAGCCTTCTATTATTTTGTTTTTCAGATTGGGAATCTGTTATTAGCAACTTAAGACGCCCAGGTCTCTAGCCAAGCACATTCTGTTCTCCAGTCTTCTTGGGGGAAGACTCTTAGGGGCCACGGCGGGGGCTAAACGGGAAAGGGGAGCAGGTCAACAATTTATGAGGGACTGTGTGGTGTCCTGGCCTGTGCTAGGGAATAACTTTAGCATGGGGCCAACTTGAGCCCAGCCCCGTGTGGGGAGAAGCCCTTCTGGATGGCACGGCATCCCTATGTGATCCCTAATGGCTCTTGTACCTGGGGTGAGTGGGCTTCCCTCCCTCGTGCATGCTCACCGGGCCTTGGGCTCCAGATTTCTCCCTGTGAAGTGGGGTCAGGGCTGTGATGCTCGGAACAGAGCCACCGTAGAGTTTCTCAAGAGAGCAGATCTGGGAAGACACCTACAAGGGAAGAAGAGTGTGTGAGCAGATCCCGGAAGAGGGCGAGCGGGCAAAATGGCCGCCCCTGTGGAAAGAATGGCGCACAAGCAAAACAACCCCCTTTCTGCAAAAGTGCTGAGCGGATGGAATTGAGCTTGGCGACCACGAGATCGGGCCACAGATAGAGCTCTGTGGGTGCCTGGGCTTTGTGGTGCAGGTTGTTGTGGGGGGTCCTGGTAGATGATGCAGAGGGCAGGAACAGTGCCCGTGGCGCCTTCTCCCCCGGGCTGGCCTCCACGACCCCCTGGACTCATCACCGGTCCCTATTCCTGGAAGCAAGTCCCCTTCCTGTGTCCACTCACGTAAGTCGACTTCATTGACTTCTCCTCAGTCTCCTCCCAACTGGCTTTGACGAGAAATAGCTGCATTGGCCGTTCTTCAAAGGGTCAGCGTCCTCCAGGCATCCCTGGTGCCAAAGGGCAGAGAACCCTGCAGTGGCGGGGGAGCTTCTTAGAGTCAGGGACAGTGGTGCCGGATGCCCTCACCTCTGCCTCATGGCCGGGAGGAGCCCAGGCCGCTTTGGAGAGAGCAAACCACTCAAGTGAGTTACTTGCATCCCAGCCGGGTGCTTGGTTGGTGCCCTTGGGTGGTTGGATCAAGGGCAGATTTGCTGGGAGGATCGAAGCTTCTGTGGAACTGTGGAAAGAGCCGGGGCTGAGAATGTGTGCATGGGGGGTGTTGGGGGAAAGGGGTGTTGGGCGGTGAGAGAACGGGCCTGGTTTCTAGCTGTGAGATTTGGACTATTATTATTTTCCTCACACAGCTGATGGCCACTCAGTCCCCAGATGGGTTACTTGTCCTGTGTTCTCTGAGTTGACATCCTCTTCCTCAGCTAGCTCAAGGCTCTTTCCAGGGGTTCATGAAAGGATGAATTACAAGATCCGATTTCTTGTAGTTACGTTCAGTAAGTGTGTATAGAGCTCGTACTCTGGGTCCGCTACTGGGCTTGGGGTTCATTAGCCACCCCTGGGTCCTGCTAAGATGACTGTTAGTGGGGCACCTCTGTGCCAGAAGCTTTAAGGAGCAATGGTGGCTGAGCTACCAGCCCTGAGCCTTGCACAGTAGAAAAAAGGGGCATTAGCTTAGATTGCAGTTAGGAAAAGACCACCAAGGTCAGAGCAGGTCAATGGGGAACCAGAGAGTGTTTTCAGAGAACTTTTAGAATGGCTAGCTCATTCATTCAGACTGAAACTTCTCTCATTGTTCTATGAAAAATTCCAACAGAACCCTGTTCTTTTCCTTTCCATTCAAAGACATTTTTGCTGCCTCACATCATGGTGAAGCATCTGGTAATTGAGACAACTTTCGCTTCCCTGCCAGGGCTAGTGGGCTCCCAGGGTGTGGGGCTGGCAGTCCTGGAGGAGTGAGGGGGGAGGGATATTGCGTTTCCCTGTCTGTCCGGACCCATGCCACCCTCGGCTTTGGTCCTGCCAGGGCCCAAGTAAGTACGGATGGCCAACTTTCCTGGGAAAGCCAGCGGGTGCCATTTCTTGACAAATGGGCAAATTTACGTTGTACAGGATTGAGAATTATTAATCTCTAGATGCCTTTTTTTTTTTAAGTGTTTATTTATTTATTTATATTTATTTAGAGAGTGGGGGAGGGACAGAGAGAGAGGGAGAGAGAGAATTCCATGCAGGCTCCTCGCTGTCAGCCCTGAGCCTGACAGGGGGCTCCATGCCACAAACCGTGAGATCTTGACCTGAGCCACAGTCGAGTCGGCCGCTTAACCGACTGAGCCACCCAGGCGCCCCCGGGGTGTGATGTATTTTTGAACAAATATGATACTCGGGGAATGGATAAGTGTTACCAAGCCCTCATGATATGAGGGAATCAGGTGAGGTCGGGGGGAGAGGAGACCAGACTGTGCCCACAGGGAGGCTGACATCTGTCCGGGGAGGTGAGGCAGAACCCTAGGCAACAGAGCTACGCCACAGGAGCAACCCGGTTCAGCCGAGTTGGCCGGGGCGCCAGGACTGATGGAGCCCTTTTCCACCTCCACAGCCTTCGGTTGGAAGGCTGGGTGCATGGGGGAGTCAGAAAGACCCAGGTTTGAGGGCTGGCTCTGCTGCTTCAGAGCTGTGTGATTTCCGGTAAAATACTAGAATGTTCTTAGAGCCTGGTTTTCTCACCTACAAAGTGGGAAGAGAATAAAATACCTACTTCACAAGGTGAAAAGGCTTCCATGAGGTGATGTACATATTACAGGGCCAGTTTGGTTCTGCACCTGGCTTGGTATAGGGCCAGTTTGGAGAAGGTTCTGGTGAGTGGAAGCTGCTACTCATATGGTAGCCAATGAGGCGGTGCTTGTTGGGGCTTGTGCTGCGGTGGGAGAGGTGCGGCTTTCCCGGCCCGCCTGGATGTGCCGACAGCCCTCCCTTGGGTCTCCCTTGGGTCTTGGCCTCTGGGATCTGGGAAAGGGAGAGGAGCACCTCTCCAGAGGGGCGGGGCGGGGGTGGGGGGGGAGATGGGGTGTTGGCTCTGACACCTCCCTCAGCCTTCCAGAGTTTTCCTTCTTCACATGCCACAAGCAGAGGCGCTCGCTGCAAAGCCCTCAACTGTAAAATGCTGCTGCGTTGGAAGGATTGCTTGTGTGTTAGAAGGATTCAGTTAAAAGGACTGATTACGTGGAAAGTGTTCAGAGCAGCGTCCAGCGGGCGGGAATCTTATCCAGGTGTTTGCTGAGGTTTGTGTTGCTGCGGTCATTCTGTTACCAGCGTGACCCATTCACTCCAAGAAGCAGGGGTGAGAGTGGCTGCCCCAAGTGTTCCAGAAGCTTGGAGCAGGGGCTGGGCATGGGCCCCCGTGTGTGGACCCCGCCATGCTGGTGCTGAGGAGCAGCCCAGGAAAGCGAATGAACTTGTTTGTCACGCACTTGTGCAGACGGGGCGTTGCCGGGTGTGACAGAAATGACCGTCCGGCCCTGAACATCTTTGTCCTTTGCCCAGTGTCGTCCCTTAAACGGGTCACTAAGGGCGGGGGCGGGGGTAGGATAGATTGTTGTAAAACCTATGAAATTCACATGCAGTTGGGAGTGCTTTGAGGCATGAAACCAGCAGGTTCGCAAAACCCAGCTGCGGGTGAGTTGTAACGATTCATGGTAATAAACAGCCTTTAACCAACCTTTGGACTCCGGGCAGCTCAGGAGCTGTCGGCAAGGACCCAGCAGGAGGTGGAGGCTGCCCCTCGGCACCCAGCCCTCCCGGTGGAGAGGGTTCATCGGGCTTGGCTGGCCTGTGAGAAGCAGCCTCTTCTCTAGGTCCCTTGTGCTCTGGTTTTGGACTTGGAGTCAAGCAGATCTGAAATAGGATTCTGCCTCCATCCCTTGGCTTCAGGTGCCTCGTCTGTAAAATGGGTCTTGTTGTTGCTGAAAATATCTGTGAAGTGCTCAGCTTGTTGTGATCACTCAGTAGGTGCCGTGGCGATCTTTCTGCCGATTTGGGCGGCAGCCTGAAGGTGGAAACCAGGGGCTTGGTGGCTCTTGTGTTTCCACGGCATCCAAAGACCTTGGAGCCCTTTCCCACTTAAAATTTTATCTCTGGGAGAAGTAATAATTCACTCCCTGTGCAAATGGAAGATCGGAGACCTTGGAGGTCGAGTGATGCCTCCTGGGCCCCACGGTGAATTAAAGGCATCCAGATCCCTTCCCCTGGTATGGAGCTTTATAAACCATCAAGCATATGAAGTGCTTTGACATTTTTAAAAAATCACTGTGCTGAGGCTCCTAGCAATCTGGTATTTTGACCCCCAATGTACAGATAAGAAAACTGAGGCTGAGAATTAGGGCTTGCTCAGGACTGCATACTGAGTTTGTTTCAGAGCTTGGGGCTCAAACTCAGAACTTCTGCTTCCACATCCAGTGCTGTTTCCAGAGCAGACTCAGAATTCTCACCCGGGCCTGTGTGGACCCCGTCTGCAATTATTTTTCCCTCCTTTCAGGTAGTTCTGTTAGGGTGGATAGTCATGCGCTGGCAGGGAGAGGGTTAAATTCTCTAAGCGCCAGAGCTGGTTTTGAGCTAGGCGCCTGCAATGACCCCAGCGTTGACCCCCACCCCCACCCTATCTCCCGGGTCAGGGCAGCAGGCTGTGGGGGAAGGGAAACAGAGTGGCTCTAATGGTCCAGTGGGGGCAGAGGAAGGGCTTGGGGAGGCAGGGGCAGGGAGGAGAAGCTCCTCTCCCACCCTCTTTGGACAAAGATGGACAAAGATGCCAGTGACCTTTTGGTTTCCATAGAAAGTGCTTAAGGGTCCCTTGTGGTAGACCGCCGTCCGCCTGGCCACAGAGCACAGGCAGCTCTTAGAGATACTGGGACCCTGTGATGTGTTCTTGCTTAAGTGGAAACTGGGGCAACCTTTACGAGTAAAGGCACCGCTGACAGAAAATGGAAATAGCAAATGAATCTTAGGGCTGGATGGGACATTGGTCCCAGTCTGCCATTCATTGAGGAGGAAAAGGACAATTCGGGTGGCCCTCGGAAGCCAGCATCTGTGGAATAAGTGGATGAGTCCCTGATCATTTCCCTTCTCTCCCAGGTCCGTCTGTCCCATCCTCCACCCTGTCCCCTGCCTCTGTTAGCTCAGACCTTCTGGTTTGGAGCTTCCATTTGGACCACTGTCGCTATGTATTCTCCTCACGGACTTTGAGAGAGGCCCAGAGCAGTAGGATGTCTGGCCCCGGTGTGCACAGCAAGTTGGGGCAGATCTGTTCTGGAAACTAGGTGTCAGCCCAGTGCTTTCCTTGAAACTGCCACCCTAAGAAGGACATCGGAGAAAAGGAGTTCCAGGAAGGCCAAGGAACCGACTGTAAGGGAACCTAATCTCTTCTTCTCTCTCCCTCTTCGTGCCCCCAGATCCCTTTCCCTCCCTGCTGAGGAATCCCAAATACACCTGTCTCTGCATGGCAGGTGGAAGCCTTTAATTGTTCCTAGAGGCGAGGGAAGCATGGAGGGGACAGCCTTCTAGCTGGTGGGGCAGGTCTGGCACTGTCTGGCTCTGGCCTTTTCTAGACACTTCAATTAGTGATGTTAATTATGGCTTTGTGAGCATGGGGTTCTCCAAAGGTAGCCAGTCTCCAGCCCGCCGCTCTCCCTGATGCCCGTCTGACATTGGTCCCCAGTCTGTGAGGCCGTGTTTGTGCTCTTGCCTCTGCCCATCTGCAAGATTAAAGGTGCCATGAAAGTGTAAATAAATTATTAGCAGCTTCATGGTCTCCGTCTTTTTTTTTTTTTAATGTTTGTTTATTTTTTAGAGAGAGACACACAGAGCACAAGCAGGGGGAGGGGCAGAGAGAGAGAGGGAGACACAGAATCTGAAGGAGGCTCCAGGCTCTGAGCCGTCAGCACAGAGCCCTACACAGGGCTCAAACTCAGACTGTGAGATCATGACCTGAGCCCAAGCGGGATGCTCAACCGACTGAGCCAGCCAGGTGCCCCATTATTTTAACCGTTTCTGATTATACAGTTTGGGGGCAGCGAGTACATTTCACGTTGTGTAATCATCACCAACCATCTCCAGAATTTTGCGTCCTCCTGAACTGAAATTTGTACCCAGTGAACAACTCCCCCTTCCCCCTCTCCTTGCCCTTGGTAACCTCTATTTTACTTTCTGTCTCTATGAATTTAACTACTCCTACCTCATATAAGCAGAACCAAATATTAGTCCTTTTGTGTCTAGCTTATTTCCCTTAGCATAATGTTTTCAAGGCTCATCCACATTGTAGCGGGTGTCAGAATTACCTTCCTTTTAAGGCTGATAACAGTCTGTTTTATTATATACATATATTATACACACACACACACACACACACACACCACATTTCGTCTGTTCAGCCTTCCATAGACACTTGGGTTGTTTTTCCACCTTTTGGATGTTGTGAGTAATGCTGTGATGAGCGTGGGTGTACAATATTTCTTCATGGACCCTGCTTTCACATCTTTTGGGTGTATCTTTTGGGTATATTCCAGAAGTGAAATTGCTGGATGGATATGGTTCTGTTTAATTGGAGGGTGGGGGGGTTCTGCCATATTGTTTTCCACAGCGGCCACACCATTTTACATCCCCATCAACAACTGCCCACATTCTTGCCAATACTTCTTTTAAAAAAAAAAAAAAATCCATTGGGGCACCTGGGTGGCTCAGTCAGTTGAGCGTCTGACTCTTGGTTTTGGCTCAAGTCGTGATCTCGCAACTTGTGAGTTCGAGCCCCACGTCGGGCTCTGCGCTGACAATGCAGAGCCTGCTTGGGATTCCTGTCTCATTCCCTCTCTCTCTCTGGCCCTTCCCTGCTCGCACGCGCTCTCTCTCTGTCTCTCTCAAAAATAAATAAACATTAAAAAAAAATAGAAAAATAATCCATCATAGTGGGTGTGAAGTGGTATCTCATGGTAGTTCTCCATCTTTTTTGGGGAAGTCAAGGCCCTGAGAAATGCTGCGGCAGGCCTTCCCCAAAGTCAAAGCCGTCAGACCCTGGGCCCGAGCTTCCGGGCCCCCATCTTTCCACCCTCCATCTTGTACTCCCTTTGCTACTCTGTCCCCAGCCTACCAGGAGGGGGCAGGTGACGTCCTTCCGCTGCCTTGCCCTGTCCGTCCTCAGATTGTCAGGGTGCTCTCCTTCCCATCTGTCGCGGGAGCCGAATGGCCGTGACCCACCAGAGGTGTCCAGGGAGTGGGTGACTTTGAGGGCGGAGAGGTTTAACAGAAAATTTCAAGAGTTGATCCATTTCAACCCTGTGCTTTGGTTAAAAAGAAATTGTGATGCAGCCATAGAGGGGAGGATGTGCAAACATTACAGTCGACTTTGTAAAGAATTAAAAAAAAATTTTTTTTCAGTAATTTCTGATGTTTTAGGAACATGAAGACTCCCCCTGATAGACTGTTTTTTATTTTTTAAGTGTATTTATTTTGAGAGAGAGAGAGAGAGAGAGAGCGCGCACGCAATTTGGGGAGGGGCAGAGAGAAAGGGAGACAGAGAATCCCAAGCAGGCTCCCCACTGTTCGCGCAGAGCCTGCTGTGGACTCTTACGAACCACGCGATCATAACCTGAGCCAAAATCTAGAGTTGGATGCTTAACCGACTGAGCCATCCAGGCGCCCCATGACAGACTATTAAGTGAGGGGAAAGGTAGTATAAAACTTGCTTATGAGCTCAATAGGGGAAAAGAATACTGCATAGAAAAAAAGATTTGATGGAAACCTGCCAAATTCTGTTCAGTGGCCACCTCCAGATTGGTGAGAAATGGGTGACTTTCAAATTTCTCTGTTACCCTAAATTTTGCAGATTTTCTACAATGAGCACATATCCTTTGTATTCAGGAAAAAGGATGGTAAGAAAATAAGAATGAGTGCAACCATTCATTAGGCATGTGTGTTGCAAGGGACTATGAAGCAGTCAGTTCTGCGCGATGCCGTTGAGCACGGCAAGGGTGGGAAGCTAAGGCAGCAGGTGTGGAGGCGTGGGGACAGGTGGCACGGAAAGAAGGCCAGAAAACAAAGAAGCTGTAACCGGAAGGGAGGTTACACAGCAGCCCTGTGCCTTCCGGAATGCTGCCTCTCATGCACCCGGAAGATACCGTGGTAGGGACGCTGGCTTTGGATCTCTTTATCTCTGCAAGTGGTGCGACTATTCCCAGGACTGTTGAAAGAATTAAAAGAGCTCATCCCTAAACGTGACACTTAGCATATTGTGTGCTCCGTTCCTGGTGTTTGAGAGCTGGGTTCTGATACTTGGCTGCTGGGCTCAAAATCACCTCTAGGCCTCAGTTTCTCCACCTAAGATGGAGGTAATAATACCATCTACCCCTGATTGTTATGAAACCTAAATAAATTAATATGTGAAAGGTGCCTGGCACATAGTAAATGCTCAGTTAACGTTAGCTACGATCAGAGGGGGTCTTCAGCTGATACACACCAGCGTGTCAACCAGTTGTTTGTGGTCAGCATCTGCCACTTCATCTGATTGTCCCATCTAATTGGTCAGTGCCCATCACTAGTCCGTTATTTTGACTGTCCCCCTTACTATCTTATTATTAGCATTGTGAGCTCCAGATATCAGGGTCCTTCCCAGAATCACCTCATCCTACCGCTTTGCCAGTATGACTTCCGTTGAAGTGGTCCTGCTTCCGCTTCCAAAGGGTGCTGGTGATGCAGGCAGACTGGGGTGCAGGCGGCTGCACGGGGGGGCCGTTTGATGAGCATTTGGGGTGAAATCAGAGATTCCCTATCATGCTGCTCTCCTCCCCTTGCTTCCCTGCCCTTCTGAAAAGGAGCCAAAGCCAAGAAAAAACAGCCACCCATAAATAAAAGAGACCACGAAAATAACAAAAAGAAAGAAGAAATCTTGCTTTTGTGGCAGGCTTGGCTGCCGATGGGGTAGATAATGGGGGAGGAAACACGGCCTTTGCGGAGAAAAAGAACGGAACACTTTGTTCGCCTGCAGAATGAATGCTGCTTGAGCAAGAGCCGCTGAATTGGGGTTTCCGATGAGTGAGCTTGTCTTGGGGGAGATGGTGGTGATTAGGCTTACACAAGGCACAGGTGGCATCCCACCCAGAAGCCGTGGGACGGGGGAAGGGGAGACGACGGGGGAAGGGGAGGCGACGGGGGAAGCCGCAGACCTGAGCCGGTGCCTAACGGTGAGGCCAGGGTGCCCAGGTCCAGCCCAGGGGCCCCGCCCCCATGACCTCAGTGCCGCTGGTCACCTGGTTCCTCGACCGTCTGCCCAAGCTGGGGAGCTAGATGCTTGAATTGCTCGGGAAACCCCCAGACCTTCTCTCGCTGTCTTTCTCTGTTCTCTCTTGTGGCTCCTTGCGGGGGAGGTACATCCCAGGGAGGAGAGAATGAGGCCAAAGTGGATTTGCTGATTACTCGCATGCTGGCCTTCTGGGTTCCAGGCTCTCTTCCTGTCGACACTGCCTGGTGGTGGCCTTCTTTCTTGGTGACTGGCATTTGCCGAATCCTCTCTCTTGCACCAGCTACCCGTCCCAGTCACCTGCCCCTGCAGTGAGTGGCTGAGGCAGTAAGAGGGAAGAGAATCAGGTGCTTTTTCCTGAGCCCTCGGGGATCCAATCCCAGGATGCAGTGTGGAGGTGCCCACGTTGAGAGGGGGCCGTGGGCGTAGACATGTGTGGAGGCTGATGTTTGAAGTGACTTTAAGGAGGGCGACTGGAACCTGTGCTGGTTTGGGCTGAGCACTCTGGCTAGCGGAGGTTCCCTGGGGGCACATTCATTCATTCATTCATTCAACCTCAACAAGATGAAGTGTCCGTCTCCTTTGCGCCCAGCATTCTGCTGAGTATTTCTTGTACACTACTTATTATTTTTTTAAAAAGCTTTAATTTGGGGGCGCCTGGGTGGCTCAGTCAGTTAAGCCTCCAACTTTGGCTCAGGTCTTGATCTCACGGTTCGTGGGTTTGAGCCCCCGAGTCAGGCTCTGTGCTGATAGCTCAGAGCCTGGAGCTTGCTTTGGATTCTCTCTCTCCCTCTCTCTCTGTCCCTCTTCTGTGCTTCCTCTCTCTCTCTCTCTCAAAAATAAATAAACGTTAAAAAAAAAAAAGTCCTCTATAAAAAAGCGTTAATTTTTAGGGGCACCCGGGTGGCTTAGTTGGTTGCTTAAGCGTCTGACTCTTGGTTTCGGCTCAGGTCATGATCTCTTGGTTTGTGGGTTTGAGCCCTGTGTGGGGCTCTTTGCTGACCATGCCGAGCCTGCTTGGGATTCTCTCCTTCTGTCTCTCTGCCCCTCCTCTCTCATGCATGCTCTCTCCCTCTCTTTCTCTCAAAATAAATAAGCTTTAAAAAATTAAAAAAAAATTTTTTTTTAATGTTTATTTATTTATTTATTTAGAGAGAGAGAGACAGAGTGTGAGCAGAGGAGGGGCAGAGAGAAAGGAAGACACAGAATCTGAAGCAGGCTCCAGGCTCTGAGCTGTCAGCACAGAGCCCGACGTGGGGCTCAAACTCACGAACTGCGAGATCGTGACCTGAGCCAAAACCAAGAGTCGGACGCTTAACCGGCTGAGCCACCCAGGTGCCCCAGCTTTAAAAAAAAATTTTTTTTTTAAGATTTAATTTTTAAAGTAATCTCTACATCCAACGTGGGGCGCAAACTTAACGGCTGCGAGATCCAGGGTCGCGTGCTCTTCTGACTGAGCCAGTAGTGATGTTCACTACTCATTAATTCCCCAACAACCATGAGAGTGGGGTCTCTTTGGCCCCCTTTACCGATGAAGAAACTGAGGTGTAAAGAGGGTAAGTGTCAGGCATTCGTTGCGTTCCCACGCGGAACAGTATGGAACTGGGTGACCCCCCCCCGCCCCCCTCCCCCAGCCACTCATCGGCTCCCTCACCCCCCAACTTCAGATTCTGATGAGGATGCCCGTTGCGGGGGTTCAGCACGGCTGTGTGCAGGTGCCGGGCCTGTCCTGGAAGGCCTCGACGCCACCCACCGGCTCTTGGTCACTAGTCCCAGGAGAGTTGAATGCTTGGCCTACCCATGCCCCTAGGGAGGGGGGCGCGGGGTTTGAACCAACTGCGCGCTGGCCCACGTGGCTTAGACTTGACGCCAAAAGCAAGAGCCAAGGGCTACCCAGCCCAGCCTGGTGGGTAACCGTGGATATTTCGGGCTGTTCCTACTCGCCCCTGTCCCCTCCTGGGGGTGGCAGGGGACTGCAGGGGTTAACAGAACAACACTTGATCTGCATGGGCTCCGGAGGAAAGGAGGGAGCTCCTGAGTGCTGCAGAGCTTTTGTGTCATCAGCCGGGGAAGGGAAGGTGCAGTGGCGTGGCCAGATAAGCAGTGGCCCCGACTACGTGGGGTTTCCTTGGCAAATCCGGGTTCTTTCGGCCTGTCCTCACTCTGTGGCGCCTGGGTGCCTGACTCAGGCCAGGGGAGATTCCGGGGTAGCTGGGGACACTGCCGGAACATTCAGACTGCCCGAGCGGGATGCGGAGACAGGGCCAAAGGGAGGGAGGCCTGCTGGGAACAGATAGAGAAGGAAGAGGGTGATGCGCCCCATTGCCCTGTGGGTCTTCTGTGTGTGACCACGCGGGGGTGGGGAAGCCTTCCCCAAAGGGTGATGGGGGCGCTCAGGGTGCAAACTTGGGGGTTTTTTTGCTTGGTTGGTTTTTCTTGCTTTTTTGCAAACATCGCATTGGGTCCCCTGAATAATTCTATGAGATAGTTATTATTCGTTCCAGTTTAGAGATGGAGAAGCAGAAACTTCCTGTGGTCACACAGCTAGCAGTATGAGGAAGGGCCAGGCTTCAGACACAGGTCTGGTTGGCAACAAAGACCATTTTCTTTTCTTTCTTTGTTTTTGGTTTTTTGTTGTTTAATATTTATTTATTTTGAGAGAGAGAAAGAGAAAGAGCAAGCAGGGGAGGGGCAGAGAGAGAGAGAGAGAGAGAGAGAATCCTAAGCAGGCTGCCCTCTATCAGTGCAGAGCCTGATGTGGGGCTCGAACTCATGAACCATTAGATGAACTCATGAGCAACGACCTGAGCTGAAATCGAGAGTCGGATGCTTAACCGACTAAGCCACCCAGGCGCCCCAAAGATCATTTTCTTTTTTCTGTGCCAGGACACTTCCCAGCAGTGCTGGAGGGTCACCCCTGTATTCCTGCCTCCCGGAGAGGTGGGGACAGGGGAGCCTGGGGACCTGCCAGGCATGCTGGGGAGGGAAGCCAAGGAGGGAGGGGGGACAGACACTCCTTGCTTTAGGTCTCTTCCTCCTCCCGCTGAACATACGTTCTGTGCCAGGTTCTCTGAGTATATGCTGCCTTCTAATCACAAAGTAGGTATTGGGATCTCCACTTTCACATGAAGAAACTCAGGTTTTGAGAGGTCGAGTCTTTTCTCCAGGTTCTCAAAGCAGCCTTGATTTCTTTTGACTAATTCTTCCTTGGCCGTGACTCAAGTCAAAAACAACTAGAATCCTCTGAGCGTTGAAGACAGTGGCCAGTCTGTCTGTGCTGGACCGGATCCTGTTATCTGGGGTAGAGGGAGAGTGACGGCGTGTTGGCCGATAGGGAACGATGTCGCTTTGGGCATCACTGAGGCCTGCGTTCAGACACCCGCTCTGCCGGGCCTTGGGGAGGACAGGGAAATGCGCGGTGAGCTCCTCACTCAGTGCCTGCAGCTGGAGTGAGTGCTGTGCCCTTGAATGCTCTTTAGCCTCTCCTTCCCTTGGTTAATGTTCGGGGCTATCCCCAAAGGGAGGCCTTTGCCAAGCCAGTCGGCCCCGGCTGCACCATTTCTGCGGTGTGCCAGCCCTGGGCTGGGCATGGCTGGTGCAGAAGACCAGACACATTCCCCTGTCTGGGACATAGGCCTAGACCTGGTCACCGGGAGACAAGAGCAGGACTGCAGGGGCCCCCTAGCACTTTCGGTGGGCTGGAGACAGATCCAGTCACAAAGGCAGGAGGGCCCCCAGAGAAGGGACTCCAGGAAACACTGTTTACTTCTCAGTTTTACCCAGGCATGCATCCCACTGGAACCTCACCAGAACTTCCAAGCTGCCCCCCTGCCCCCTCCCGTCTTTTCCTGGACTCTTATCCCGGGCTGGAAAAAGACTCAGATGCCTCAGAGACCTGGGACAACCAGATGGAGCCATGGATGGGACCATCACCGCTATGGTCTCTCCCTGGCTCCTTCAGTCCTCTGTGCCCCGGGTTCAACTCAAACTGGCAGTCATGAAACTCAGGCTGGATCTGGGCTTCTGGGGGAGCCTGCCGGCTCTCATCGGCTGGAGGATAGGAGCTCGGGAACTCAGAAGTTTCCATCGGTTGGTATCGGCTGCTCTGTCAGGTGAATACCGCTTTGGCCTGCCCAGAACAGCCCAGGGACTGGGGGTATTGTCTGTGACCCTCTCCTGAGCTGTGCTAGACCAGAGAGCGGCGCACGCCCTGGACCCGGTACCCCTGGGGCCCGCAGAGGCTGGAGAGGGCGAGGGGGCCCTCTCAGGAAAGCTTTTCCCCACCCTTGTAGCCAGCCCAGCTCCCAGCTCTGAGTAAACATCAGAGATAGGATCGGGCGTAGCCAGGAAGGGTGGCAGGGTGCGGCCTGGGAGAAGAATGGCAGGATGTGGCACCGGGGCACCGTTCTGGGCACCCACGCCTCGGGCTATTGTTTAGGGCTGCCTGAGGCTCTCAGCTCTCTGGGGCTTTGAGAGGAAGTGACATTCCCCTGGGACTCAGGCCCTGCCCCACCCCTGCCGAGTGGATCTCTCCCTGGCGGCGCCCCTTGGAGTGGGCTCAGTGAGCTTGGAGTGGGGGGCCTGCAGGCTTGGCGTGTGCCCGGTGGGGAAGTGTAGTCATGGCCCTCCTTGGGGGGTCTGCCTGTCTGCTCAGGCCGTCTTCCTGTACCCCTGGGTCTGAGTCACCCGTCATGCTCCGATGACTGGATCTCTATCTTTATCTGCATCTAGATATTTTTTGCGGGGAGGGGGCTGTCGTTGTAGAGGGAGGAAGGGGCTGAGGGTGCAGACTCCTTTGATTCCAATCCAGCTGGGCCGGTCGTTGGCTGATCCGGGAGAGGAAGCGGCTGGTGATTTGTTTTGGGTAGAAAGGGGCTCGTGCGCGTGCGCCCGTGGGTGGGGGTCGGAGGGCCCAGGAGAGGGTTGGTTGTGGGGAGGAGAAAAGAGAGAGGACCGGCACCTGCAGTCAGCTTTGTCCTATAAGAGCCTTGTTCTGAGCGGCTGGCCCTCTGGAGTGCAGGCGTCTCTCTGTGCCTCGTGCCGGGCGCTGGGCTCTGGCCTGGGGCCTCTCTGCCGCCGGCTCACAGACTCAAGGCTCTGGCCCATCAGGGGTGAGGATGGCCTGAGCCCTCTCCCCCAGAGGCTTTGACCTCTTACAGATACTCAGGTGAGAGAAGGCCCAGGAGGAAGGCTGCAGGAGGCCTGGGGAGTGGATGCCCTAGAAGGGAAGGGTGGGGAGAGCAGGGGTGCTGATCTGTATCCCAGCTGGTTCCGTGTCCCTACACTCTGCCTCTAGCCCAGAAGCGGTACTGCCGAAACAAGCCACGTGAGCTGGACCTCGGTTTCTCCATGTATAAAATACGAGTAAGGCTGGGCAAGAGGGGGTGGAGACCGGCTTCACAGGAGCACTTCCTGGGTGGGAGGCCGCCGGGAGTGTACGTACTGTGGACTTGTGACCTCTGACCGGGACCTGGGGGAGCCCAGCAACTCACAGCTCGCGGGAGCCGAGGGTCCTTTGGCTTTTAGACCTCTGGGGAGAGGGGCAGGTGTAGCTGCTGACCTTCAAGCCTCCTGAGAAACCACGTGTGTAATGGAAACATGGCGCGTGCTTTTTGAAGAAGGGGTAGACAAATCGAAGGGGTTTTAAGTCTGGAAAAGAAGAGATTTAAGACTCCCAATAGGGTCTTTATTTATTTGTTTTTTATTTCCGAGAGTGCGAGCGAGGGAGAGAGAGGGAGAGAATCTCAAGCAGGTTCGACACTCGGCGAGGAATCCGATGCAGGGCCCAATCCCACAACTCTGGGATCATGACCTGAGCCAAAATCAAGAGTCGGACGCTCAATCGACTGACCCACCCAGGCGTCCCCCAATAGGGTCTTTAAATCCAAAAGGGGTGGAAAGAGTTTCTTACCTGTCCCAAGGTAAGAGCAAAGGGAAGGGGTTTCCTTTGGTGCCGGGGGGATTTAGTTCGCTAGCCTGTAGGAGCTTAGATGTGAGGGGGAGGCAGCTGAGGCTAGCTGGAGGCTGGGTGATGTGTAGGCAGCTTCTACCCGATGATGATAACGTAGATGGTCTTGACTGATGATGGCTCAGCTTAGGAGTTTTCAACTTTATGAGGGTCAGAAAGCCATACGCATTCAGTAGAAACGATACTTTGAATGTTGATCTTTTCCCAGGCTGGCGATTATACGCTATGAGGCAGAGTCGTGATGCTGGCCAGTGGCAGCTCCCAGGTAGCCACCAGATACACTTCCAACGATTCTGTGCCTGTTTTTTCCCTTTTGGTGCGGTATTCAGTAAATTACATGAGCTCGTCAACGCTATTCTACAGTAGGCTTTGTGTAGATGACTTTGCCCAACTGTAGGCGAAAGCAGGTGTTCACGTTTAAGGCGGGCTAGGCTAAGCCCAAGATGTTCGGTAGGTTAGGTGGGGTAAATGCATTTTCGACCTAACGATCTTTTCAACTTCCGATGGGTTTGTTGGGACATAACCCCGTCACAAGTGGAGGAAGATTTGTCGTAGCTGTCGCTTATTATGTGTCTAGTTGCCTTGTGCTGTTTTGCTGAGCTGTATACTCCGCTCCTTGTATGAATATTCGTTGAGCACCTCCTATGCTCCAGGCATTGTGCTAGACTCTGGGGCTACAGTGGTGAGCAAAACCAGGTATGTTTCCACAGTGTCCTGGGGTGGGTGGGGTGCGTTCCCAGGCTACTGGGCAGTCTGAAATAAGCACGTAAAGGTATCATTACCAACTGTGATAAGTGTCCTGAAGGCCAAGTTTAGGGTGTCATAAGAATGTAAAACAGGCACATATTATAGAGTCGGGGGTGTTAATGGAAGGCTCATCCCTTCATGCCGGGTTTTCTTCTCATTTTACTGAGGAGGAAATGAATTCAGAGAGGTTAAGTCACTTGCTCAAGATTGCACGGCAATTAATTGGGGAGAGTTGGATTTCAGATTGTACCCAGGTCCGTCTGACCCCAGGTAACTTTTCTCTTAACCACCTGAGTCTAGCCCATCCTGGGCTATAGGACAACTTAATGGATACTCACCCCCTTATTTAATCTTCTCAAGCACTTGTGAGCTGGGGATTATTATACCCATTATATGGATGAGGAGACAAGCTCCGAGTTAATGAACTTGCCTAAGGTCACACAAGTCAGCTGGAGGCACAGCAGGAATTTGAACTCATGTTGGAGAACCCAAAGGCCTGAGTTTTCCAAACTCTGTACCATTGACCACCTGCTAACCCCCAGGTACCTTTGTTCTACAACAGAGCCTGCAGAGGTGGGGGCACCTGTGCAGGGACCCTCAGCTGCAAAGTGGCAGAGCAGGGACTGACTGCACGTGGACTCCGTACCCTCCACCTGGTTCTCCTTTCGCTCTTTAGTTTATCACCTGCAACGTTTGCTCTGCACTCAGGGAAAAGAGAGCGGGATGGTTTGGGGTTCAGAGCCTGGCACTGACCCTCTGCAGGGGGAGTCTCGTCTCTGTGGGCAGGGAAAGGGGCTGCTCTTTGAACAGGCCTGTGCTCTGGGAACTTGGGAGGGAGGGAAGGAAGGAAGGAGCTGCCCCAGGACCCTCTCCCCCAGAATGTGAGACCCTGGGAGGAGCCCATCAGGTCTGGGCTGTTGCTTCTCCGTCAACAAACGTTGGTCCAGAGGGACCAACCGAGAGCCAGTGCCCGACGTTGAGGCAGGCGCCTGTGGAAATGGAAGGGCCCTTGTCTGGGCAGCAGGGTCTGGCAGGGCTGTCTGGTGGGCACCACGCCCTGGTGAGCGGCTTGGCTGGTCACCAGGAGTCCTTTTCTTTGCGCGTACCGCGGCTTCGCCAGAGGCCAGGATGAGCCATCCGGAGCCCCAGGAGGAGGCAAGCTCCCCAATATAAAGATCCTCCACAGCCCCCACTGGAGGTACTCCTCGGGGTTAAGTGTGGGTAAAAAGGCCATCAGCACTCACAGGGAGATGTCCTCGTGCAGCACTGTCCGCCAGAAACATGGTGTGAGCCTCCTGCCTGACTTGAAATGCTCCAGCATCCACGTTAAGAAGTGTAAAAAGAAGCCAGTGAAAACAGTACTTTTAACTCCGTGCATCCAAAACATTGCAGTGTCAACATATAATCAATAACCGTTTATTAATGAGCTGGGTTGCATTCCGCTTTCCACGCTAACCCTTCGAAAGCGGGGTGTCGTTGACACTCAGCCCGTGCGCATGGGATCTGGCCGCGTTACAAGCTCGGTGGCCGCATGTGGTGAGTGGCTCTGGGAGTGGGCAGGGCAGCCCGAGAGTTAATTAGGACTGTTAATCACCTCCTCTGGCTTCACCTTCCGCCCGAGGTGGGGCGGGGGAGGAATGCACGGGGCAGCCTCTTGCGGTGGGGGGGGGCCTTCCGGCCGCCCGTCTAACCTGCGCCCTGCTGTGCCGCTGGGGTCTCTGGGCTGCAGTGGGAGAAAGGCTTCGAGGTAGGAGCTGGAAGGCCAGGAAGTTGGGACCGAATGGAGGCGAAAACCTCTTAGGACCCGAGTGGGGAGCGCGGAGGCCACCCGGTGGCCCGCCCACGCCCGGCGGAGCGGTGGGTGTGGGACGAGGTGGCGCGGAGCGGCCGGGGATCACAAGCCCACAGGCCCGCATTGTTCGCCTGTCACACTTCCTTTGGCTTTATTGCCTTTGTCCAACACCCTATTGTCTGGTTTCCTTTTGTCCCCCTTTCAGCGCGGCTGCCTTTTATTTTCCAGCCAGCCTGGTTGTTTTCATTTCTTTTGTCTGAAGTTCCTGAGAGGAAGGTTTTATTTTCAGCGGTTTGATTAATTCACAGCTTGAGCCCGGGGTTTGTTTGTTATGTAATTGCTGCCCTCAGCTTCGGGATAATACCCCCTCCCCGCCCGCCCCGCCCCCCCCCCCCCCCCCCCCCCCCCCCCCCCCCGCTCGGGGCCTGGCTCGCCGCCCCTCCCTGTGCCCGGATGGGCCGAGCCGCCTGCTTCCTGGACGCTGTCCAGGCCCCTGCGTGGTGAGAGGGGACCTTGGGGCCGGGCCCTGAAAGCCCTCGGGCGAGCTCGGCTGGGGTCGTGTCTTCCCCCCCCCCCCGGGGTCAGAGTTCTTCGGGTGGGGTCCGCCCCTCCGTCCTCACCCTGCAGTGCCCGGTCCTGGGTCCCGTGCCAGTCCCCAGGGTACCCAGTGGCAGGAGAGTCTGCTCTGGTCTGGATGGCGTCAAATCAAATACATCTTCACCTGTCATGTGCGTTCAGCTGTTTCATGTAAAATCCTGTCCCTGGGCTCTTGGGTCACTCCTTACAAGAAACGTTTTGTTGTATGGAGTTGATGGGATATACAATATTATATATTACACCTGCAACTCAGTTTTAGAAGTTTTACTAGATCTGATTTTGGTCTTACACGCCCCCTCCTAAAAATTTTGCACAGGTGTTAGGTTAAAATTTGTATTTAACGATGCTTCTCAAACTAGTGGGTAGCAGCGTCACCTGTAGGGTTTGTTAAAAACAGACTCCTGCTCCACCCACAGAGTTTCTGATTTGTGGGTGACCCACGACTAGCTTCCAAACAAGCCCCCAGGCCATGCGTAGCCTGTGGCCCCCTTGTAGGGACTGCATTTCAACTAGGTGGTTTCACAGAGGGGTGCTCCCTAGAGACAAATTTTAACAATTCGTAGTCCTCATGAATGCCCATTTCGCAGATGAGGAAACAGGTGTGGAGAGGTTCAGTCGTTTATCCAAGGTCACTTAGCCGCCAGTTGAGTAGCCTGTGGGTACCTGGAGCCTCCTGCTGGGTGTCCCCACTGGTCTTGTCACAGTGACTCTAGGGAGCAAGTGAACTGTAGACATCTGCTCCTTTGGCTCTGAGGGTGGAATGACCACCAGCAGTCGCTCCCCAGGATCCTTTGATCCCCCAGGTGTCCAGGCAGTGGTGACAGCAGGGGAGGCGGTGATGGGAGCATAGTCTGCTTACACCAAGAATTGCCAATGCATAGGCGGCGATGAGAGCAGCTCTACATGAGGGACTCCAGGTAGATCTAGGAAAATATTTTTCTTCAAGCTCTGCATCTCTCAGCCTGTTATTTTCCCACTTTTGGTGGATACATGGATATGAAAAACAGTTTGCTCTCGTCTTGCCTCTACGATGCGGAAAAAAGAGAATGTGTGTATATGTAGGGTAGTTGATGCTTGGTTCCCCTTTCAGGGGGTAGTAGGGAGTGGTAGGGACTAAGGAAAATTGGCTTGTCCTTGGGGAGCACCTGCGATTCTGCTACTTAATCCTAGCCAATGATTGTCCCGGACAAATTTCAAGAGAAGTTCAAATCCGGATTTCAGATTTCATGTGATGTCTCATGATTTTTAAGTTTTGGTACCTAATTACACACACACACACACACACACACACACACACACACACACACAGTTTTGGCTTAATGGGCTCAGAAACCGTGAGTTGACCATCTCTGCCCTCTCTCGGTGGACCGTTCCACCAACTAGCCCCAACACTGCACCAGGCAGGGACTGCTGAAAGTTGGGCCCAGTTGGCCGTAGACCTTCCTGTTGAAGAAACAGTGCGGGGCAGAAGCATCTTTTCTAGTTTTTCACTGTGGGTTCCAAAGGGAAGTTTGCGTTTTGCGATGATGGAGTCGCTGTATCCACCACCACCCGTTTCATGCTGTTCCTCCCCCCCCCCCCCCCCAGGATGTCCATGAGGAGCCCTGGCTCTGCCCAGCTGGCCCTGGATGGCGTTGGCACCATGGTGAACTGCACCGTCAAGTCAGAAGGGAAGAGGGAGCTCTGCCACGAGGCCCTCCAGGCCTCAGCCGCCGCCGCCGAACCGCAGCCGGGAGACCCAGCCCGGGCTCCCCAGGATGGTGCTGACTCCCAAGCTCCAGCCCAGGTGCCCAGCACTTTCCCTGGGGCTCCTGGGTCAGTGTGCCCACTTTGCCTCCATAGCCCACACACCTCTCCTTGAGGCTGGGCGGGCACCCCCTCCCCTCTCCGGGCAGACAGGAAGCAGAAACCTCTATCTCTGGGGCGGGGGGTGGGGGAGGCTTAGGTGGGTGGGGAGGGACTGCCAAGTTCAGTCACGCCACCTGTCTGAGCGGTACATGGGTTCAAATCTTGTGCGTGCTCACCTGATCCTAACTACTCCCCCACGTGTGACCAATCCTTATCTCTGAGGACTAGTGGGGGAGACAGGTAATCCAGCATATGATTTGAGAAAATCAGCCTTATTACCCAAGCCTGAGAGAAGTCGCTCAATTCCTCATCCTCAAAATGGAGGCGTTGTGGGCTACACGGGCAATAAGGATTCTCGGAGTTCTTAAAAATCCCGATTCCATGCAAGAGATGTAAAAAGGGGGAATATGTAATTAAAAAAACCGAATGAATGAAAATGAGAATTTTAGGGCTCTGGGGAGGGAACCAGCCTGGAGGGGCTTGGGGAGGGGGGAGGGGTAGTGATAGAGGAAGACTTCCGGGAGGAGTAGGGCCTTGAGTTAGGCCTTAAGGAATGGAGAGGACTCAGGTAAGGAGAGGGGGTGGTGCCCGAAGGAGGGGTGAGGCGGGGGTCCCAGAAGTAACGCACCCAGCTGCAGATGTGGGCGAATGCAAGAGAGTAGTGATTAATAGCTAGCTTGGCCCTTGACCCTGCAGCAGCGAACCTCATTCGTGTGCATTAACTTCCTTGACCCCAGCAACAGTCCTGATAGGGGAGGTATTAATAATCGCCATTTTCAGAAGAGGGAAGTGAGTCAGGTTCAGAGAAGTTGAGTCTCGTGTGGGATCAAGCGCCTCGTGAGTCACTGAGCCTGGACCGAGATCCAGGTATCTTGTCTTCAAACCTTTTGTTCTTTCGCTAAATGCAGCAAAGACCGAGCAAAGGTAGGGAAGGCGGGGAGGGAGGGCCCTACCTGGGGAGGTGGGGGAGAACGGGTACACATGGATTTCTCAGGGTGCACATCACCTCCCTGGGGGCTCAGATGCCCCTGCAGTCTGCCCTCTTCTCGTGAGGGTGGCGGTGACGTTCCTTGTGTTCCGCAGGACTGCAGCTCCCCGGAGAGCATTGGGTGTCTGGAACCCAAGAGACCGGGAGGTTCTGAGGCTGCTTCTGGAAGCCAGGAGAAGCTGGACTTCAACCAAAATTTAAAAGAAGGTAAGAGGCCTGCCCTGGCTGGAGGCGGGCCTGGGGCGGGAGGTGTTAGGAGTACTACTCCTCACCCCCTGGTGTCTTCTAGTCGTGCCAGCCATCGAGAAGCTGCTGTCCAGTGACTGGAAGGAGAGGTTTCTGGGAAGGAGCTCTGTGGAAACCAAAGATGTGAAAGGTGAAGGCCCGGGTGGGCAGGCGGGGCAGGAGGTCCGACCCCCTTTCCCTTCTCCCAGCCTGGCCGTGCGGTCTGGGCCTGTAGGGTGGTTTTGGAAGCTCTTGGTCCCCTCATACCTGCCCTGTGCCCCTCGGGCTCCTGCCCGGCCCCGGGGTCCAGCACCTTCCCTCACCTGGGGACTGAGCGTTTGGTCTGGCTCATTCCCGTGCAAGAGAGGCCTGGTGGGAATCCCATTCTGTGAGTGTGGATCTGGGCTCTTACCGGGGACCCTTGTGACCTCAGGCATGTCCCTGCCAATTCCCAGGTCTAACTATACGGAATGAGCTGGATGTTCCCTTTTACTGCCGAAAATTGATTCTAGGCCACCGGGACTTCGCTGTATGAATTCAAGGGCGCCTGTTTGGCTTGTGAGCGTGGCTGTTTTTCCGGTGTGGTCGCTCTCCCCCGACAGGGGAGAGCCTTTCGGACCAAATCAGTGCCCAGGCTCCACCCCACCTGCTGAGTGAGAACCCCAGGGGCTGCAGGCCTGGGCATGTGTATTTTTCAAAGGCTCCCTGAGTGATTCCGAGGCGAATGGTCTGCAGCCCGGCACAGCTGTGCCCGACACGAGCTGAGGTGGAGGGCAGGGGAGCACTGGCACTCGCGGTGGACGGCCACCTGCCAGATTCTGGACTCTGCTTTCTGTTCATTATCTTCTTAACCCTGATAGCACCCCTGGGAAGTGGCCATTCTTGTGCTCATTTATAGATTGAAAAAACAACAACAGCAACAACGAAGTGCAGAGAAGTTGGTTATTTGTCCAACAACTCCCAGACAGGATAGATTGAAATAAGAATTTGGGGGCGCCTGGGTGGCTCGGTTGGTTGAGCGTCCGACTTCGGCTCAGGTCATGATCTCACGGTTCGTGGGTTCAAGCTCCGTGTCAGGCTCTGTGCTGACAGCACGGAGCCTGGAGCCTGCTTTGGATTCTGTGTCTCCTCTCTCTCTGCCCCTAACCCACTCGCATTCTGTCTCTGTCTCTCTCGAAAATAAACATTTAAAAAAAAAAAAAAAAAAAAGAGAATTTGAACCCAGATCTGTCTTGCTCCAAGGCCTGAGCATGTCCCACTGGGCCCCTCCTGTGGGCTAGTTCTCCACGCCGACGCTGTGCCCTTGGGCACTTGAGGACATCCAAGAAGTGATCCGGGACAGAGATCCCCCCCCCCTACCTGCCCCCCCACCTCACCCTGCCGCCCCCACCAGCGTTTCCAGGGGCTGGAAGCAGCGGTGGATGGTGGGGAACTTCTAGGGTAGCTGCTTGTCAGACAGCAAGCCACCCGCCCCTCTGGGGCAAGGATCAGTCTCCATCCTCTGTCGCTCAGCCCCTAACAGGGGCCTGGGAAATAGCAATTGCCCAATAAGTGTCAGATGGGTGCATAGGTGGACAGATGGACAGACGGACATTCTCACTGGTGGCCGTTTCACTGTGGCGCAGGGACCCAGGAGAGCCTGGCAGAGAAAGAGCTCCAGCTCCTGGTCATGATCCACCAGCTGTCTACCCTGAGGGACCAGCTCCTGACGGCCCATTCAGAGCAGAAGAACATGGCTGCCATGCTGTTCGAGAAGCAGCAGCAGCAGATGGAGCTGGCCCGGCAGCAGCAGGAGCAGGTGCGCCCGGCTTAGCGTCTTTCTTGCTAGGGGAGGGGGTCTGTCAAGGCCTAGAGGGGAACATGCTAGGGGCAGGTCGCAGAGGGGCCAGCGGCCAGGGCCGTAGTAGTCCCGCTTCCGGCGGTTCATAAGCCTCGGTGGGGGCCAGGGAGTGGAAGGGGCCCGTGGGGCCCTGAGTCTGAGCGGCTGGCTACTTCCTGCCCAACCTCCACCCTTGGGCTCTGGGGGAAGAGAACCTGCTCCTAAGGTAGACTGTCCTGCTGCCTGCCCCGCCCAGTGTGCGGTTTGTCCTGGTGTGGACGTCATGGAAGGCCGGGTGTGGCTGGCTCCGGGACAGGGCTGATGTCCCTAATGTCCATGCCCGCTGCTCTTTCCTGCCACCAGATCGCCAAGCAGCAGCAGCAGCTGATTCAGCAGCAACATAAGATCAACCTCCTCCAGCAACAGATCCAGGTAAAAAGGGAGGGAGGGTCAGAGGTTGAGGGGGTGACAACAGCCTGGAGATGACTGCCAGGGACAGGGAGTGATGGCGGGGGGAAGTGGGGGGGATTAAGCAGAGTTAGACATGGCCCTAAGGAGGGGGCTCATTTCTGCTCGAGCCTGGAACCCCAGTTGTCTTCTCCTGCTTTAAGGGAGGGGCCAGAGTATCTTCTTCCCTATCTGGGGTGGAGGGCAGGTGGAAGGAGGTGATGTGGGGTCAAATGGAACCTTTTGAAGACTCGCCCTGCACCGGTCGCTGTACCTCTCGCGTCTGGGTTCATTCTCTGTGTTCTGGGCTGAGCTGTTTGGGCCCCCAGGGACTCACACAGGGTTTCTTTGCCCTCAGCAGGTCAACATGCCTTACGTCATGATCCCGGCCTTCCCCCCAAGTCACCAACCTCTACCTGTCACCCCCGATTCCCAGCTGGCCTTGCCCATACAGCCCATCCCCTGCAAACCAGGTGAGTGAAGGCGGGGGTTGAGCCATTAGCTGAGACTGTCTTGAGGTCAGGGAAGGAGCTCAGGACCACTCTCGTGCGTTACTTTGCAATGTGGCCTTTCTGGGCCAGTGGAAGCTGAATCCCTTCTTCCTGAACCTCGCTGGGCGAATCGAAAAAAAAATTGCACTTGAAAATGATGAAGCGCTTTCCAGATATAAGCGGATGTAGCCCATCTAGCGTCCCCAGCTCTGGTGCGTTTCCTGGACCGGGGTATTAATCCCTTGAACACTATTTCCCGCCACTGAAATCCAGCGAACACAGACTGGGCACCAGCCACACGTCCGATGCCCTGTCGTTGACAGGTGGCTATGGGGGTGATAAGAATGGAGTTGGAGCTCAAGGAGTTTTTACAGTCTGGGGAGGGAGAAAGGATATCGGTAAGCAGGGAGTCTGGGAAGGCTTTCTGTAGAGGAGGTGCCCGATTGGGTCCCTGGAGGTGGACTGGGGGGAAGTGAAGCCGGGACCTGAGGCCTGGAGCCTGAGGTCGGCAGCTGCAGCTGCTGGGGGGTTGGAGTGGAGGGGAGCGTGTGACAGGGGGATGGGACAGGCTGGCAGGAGCAGTTGGGGCCGAGCCTGGCGTTTGGAATTTATTTTGTAGAATGCAGACGTGCTTGAGCGCTTGGGCTGAGGTGTGTTGTCACGCTGACTGAGGGTGACAAGGAGTTGGAGCCTGGGCCGGTAGGGGGCCGCTGAGGTGGTGGGACAGAGGCAGAGATGGAATCAGTTGACCACGATCACGGGCGCCTTGTTGAAAGGTCAATGGACAGGGCGGGGAGGTTGCCCGCAGTTGCCCCAGGAGTGGGGACAGCTTTGAGGCCGAGCCCATCCGGTCTACCCTCCCTGTTCCATGTGTGAGAGGAGGCAGGTGAATTCCCGTCATAGGCCACAGGTCATGGGTCAGCACCACTGACTGTGCTCCCACCTTGCTCTCCACTAGACACTCTAGGGTGGGGGAGGGGGAACACAAAGGACTGAAAAAGTCAGGCCCCAACTTCAAGGAAGTTGCCACTTGGGGAGGGGGGAGCACGCCAGCAGCACAAATTAAAGGGGAACAGAGCCGCAGGAGTGAGGAGGGCAGGGCCTGGGGGGTTGTGACGTGTGGCAGTGCCTCCGACTCCCTGCTTTCCGGACAAGGAAGACAGGAAATGCGCCGTGGACGACTTGAACTGGCCAGCCTGCCACCTGCCTTGCTGGCTTCAGAGTCCCCGTTAAGCAGAGGGCCACAGGCTTCCAGATGCCCCTTCCCCAAGCCGAGTGAATAACACCTCTCCCTTGCTCACAAGCCCTGGATGGTGCCATATTGCCTACGGCACGGAGCCTGCAACTGCCAGGCTCGGCCATCACGGGCCCGTCTCCTTCCCCACTTCTTGGCTCTCACACACCCACTTCTCCCCCTCCGTCTGCCTGCAGCCACCAGCCCCCCTCTTGCTGGCCCCCCGCCCCCCCCAAGAAGCCTGCTCCAGCCATCCCAGCCGGAACAAAGTTCTCTGGCGTGCTACCCCTGCAGCCCCTGATGCCACCGGCCATGTGGTTAGCGATCGGTGTATACGGCTTCTCTCTCCACCTGAACTGTCCGCCCCTTGGTGCCGGGCGGCTAGGTTGAGGACGAGCGTGGTAGGCTAGGTAGAATGCAGAGGGTGCCGTGTCAGGGGGAAAGGATGGGCTGGGTTCAAATGTCAGGGCTCCCACTTCTGAGCCGTGTGGGCAACCCACATAACGTCTCCTGGTCTCCGTGTCTTTTATCTGTAAAATGGGGTGATGTCCTGAGCGCCGGTTCTACGCCACACACTAGGGATTATTGTGAGCTCGTGCCCGAGCGGGATCACCCCCGGGAAGCTGCCTTTGTACCCTGCATGTAGTAGGTACGAAACACAAGCGTCCGTAGAACGAGCCGGTGTGTACCTGCCCTCGGGTCACCGTTGGGTTGGGAAGGGCAAGAAAAGGGTGGAGATGCCGATCAGTGTGCAGGGCAGGGGGGGGATGAGGGCATCGGAGGCCTCCAGCAGCACTCGGGGGCTGGGGAAGGCCTGGGCTGGAAGCAAGCTGGGCCAGCTTCAGGCCTCTGCCCGCCTGCTGCTGCTGGGACCTCGTCAAGCAGGGCGTCTGCTGTTCTGTGCTCATCCAGGACTTTTCTCCTTGCCGCCTTTTCCGTAGCGGAGTACCCCCTGCAGTTGCTACACAGCCCCCCCGCCCCGGTGGTGAAGAGGCCCGGGGCCGTAGCTGCCCACCACCCCCTGCAGGTACCGCTCCGCACCCCAGCCCTCGGCTGCCTCCCTTGCCTGTGACGGGGGTGCGGGGGGCGGGGTCCCGTGCTCCCCTTCACCTGTTCCCGCTGTCTCTTCCTTTCCTGCCGCGCCCTTGTCTGTTCCGGGTAGGTTTGTCTTTCTGTCTGTGGCCACGTGTCCCCTCTTGCGCCTCCGTGGGGGGGTGTCTCAGCCTCTGGTCTCTGGGTCTCCCGCAGGAGCCCTCCCAGCCCCTGAACCTCACAGCCAAGCCCAAGGCCCCCGAGCTGCCCAATGCTTCCAGCTCCCCCAGCCTGAAGATGAACTGTGGACCCCGCCCCCCCAGCCATGGGGCCCCCACACGGGACCTACAGTCCAGCCCGCCCAGTCTGCCATTGGGTAAGCTTTCTGCCGGGAGTGCGTGATACGACCTTGGGCACGTCCTTCCCTTCTGCGGGTTACAGTTTCTGTAAAACAAGGGGTGAGACCTGCTGTCTTTGGCCTCTTTTAGTTTCTCCACTGTCTCAGAAGATCCCCTGCTTCCTCTCCCCGACCCCACATCTGGCTGGGCACCCCCCCCTCGGGGCTCCAGGCCGCTGAGTTGCACAATTTCAGGGAGTGCGATTCTCTGTTCTAGTGTCCTGGCCCAGTGCGCCACAGCCAGTGTAAACAGCGCCCCCTTGGGCATGTGCAGGGCAGCTGTCCGGGAGGGGCAACAGGCAGCACCAACCCCGTGAATAACTCGCAGGAGTGACCTGGTGTGAACCGGACTGACCCCCTCTGCTCCCCCGCCCCCCCTTTCTCCTCCTCCTCTCCCCCCCCTTTCCCATAGGCTTCCTCGGTGAAGGGGACGCTGTCACCAAAGCCATTCAGGATGCTCGACAGCTGCTGCATGGCCACAGTGGGACCTTAGAGAGCTCCCCCAGTACCCCCTTCCGCAAGGTATGGGGGGCCCCCCTGCACTGGGGGCAGGGCGCAGGGAAGGTTGGGGGCTGGGGTTGAAGACCCGGTCTGAGTTTACTGGAGGGATGGCTGTGGGGTGATGCAGAGGGGCCGATGTACAGATTTCATCTGTCCACCCCAGGACCTCATCAGCCTGGACACGTCCCCGGCTAAGGAGCGGCTGGAGGAGAGTTGTGTGCACCCCCTCGAAGAAGCCATGTTGGGCTGCGACATGGATGGTGAGGGCCCAGGGCGTCGGGCTGATGGGCGGGAGGGCCCACGTCTGCTTCCTACAGGGGCCAGGGTGGGTCAGGTTGTGTCTCTCCCCAGTGCCTTTTCTCCCACGGTCTGTCTCTGAGGTCCCCTCCCGTGTCTGTCCCTTGTCAGTCCCTTGTCAGTCTCTGGGTCCCTGGCTGGACCTCTGCTGAGGTCTTGCTTCCGGTGTCCCTGGCTGCATGGGAGCCTCCCCGTCACCCCCTAGTGGTCAAGTAAGGGAGGTCTCTGCCAGCCCTACCCCAGAGGGGCTGCGCTGCCTGGCTGACTCCACCCCTGTCCCCCAGGCTCCCGCCACTTTCCTGAGTCCCGGAACAGCAGCCACATCAAGAGGCCCATGAATGCCTTCATGGTGTGGGCCAAAGATGAGCGAAGGAAGATCCTCCAAGCCTTCCCGGACATGCACAACTCCAGCATCAGCAAGATCCTTGGTAAGGGCCAGTGGGTAGGGGCTCCAGGGGCCATGCCAGCAAGACCTGGTGGCAGGAGCCAGCTGGGTTTACCTGGGGCTTGCTGGGCGACCGTCCCCGTCACGCTGAGCTCCAGAGGAGTCTGGTGGGGTGTGGGGGTCAGGCAGGACGACGTGGGGCAGCTGGGTCCTGGGGTGTCGTACCATTGTAGGGTTGTTCTGCACCCCAAGAACTGAGGAGTGTGGTACGTGTGTATACATTCTTTAGCCCCTGATCTCTCCCTAAGCTGTTCTGTTTGCCTGGACCTTTGGAGCTCTGGCTCTGGCAGGAAACAGGGAAGATTGGTGTTCTTGGGCTGTCCCTAGAAAGGTGTTTTGTTTTTTAATGTTATATATTTAATCTATACATCCAACATGGGGCTTGAACTCATGACCCCAAGATCAAGAGTTGGATTCTCTTTTTTTTTTTTTTTTTTTTTAAGTTGGATGCTGTTCTGCCTAAGCCAGTCAAGTGTCCTAGTAGAAAGTTTTTTAATTTTTTAAAAATGTTTATCTTCGAGAGAGAGCACAAATGGGGGAGGGGCAGAGAGGGAAACACAGAATCTGAAACAGGCTCCAGGCTCCGAGCTGTCAGCAGAGAGCCCGACGCGGGGCTCGAACCCATGAAGCGTGAGGTCATGCCCTGAGCCGAACTTGCTTAAGGGACTGAGCCACCCAGGTGCTCCTAGTAGAAAGATTTTTTTTCAAAAATTCTGTGTCCTGATTGGAAGCCAAGGAGGCAGGTGGGGTGGGGCTAGAAGGTGGCAGCTGTTTTCAAGACTGAGGCTCTTCTGTCTCTTGTGAACCAAGAGTTCACAAGGTAGTTTGTCCTCAGCAGGGGGCCTGGGGTTGGCTGCTCTTCTGTTCATGCAAATCACGCAGACCAGAGGCCTCCCAGAAGTTGCTGGGTAGTTTGGCATGTGGTTACTCCGTATGTGGACACCCACCCATATACATGCCAGCTTCATTCATTCATTTGCTCAACTGGACATCCGAGGGGCACCCACGTTGGGCCGGGTCCTTGCTAAATGCTTGCACATCACCTAGTCGACCCATCTGGGGACCAAAATCTTGGGGCATGCAGGGGGCTGAGGGTGGTCAGCCAAGCCCAGCACTGACCGCCTGCCCCCCCCCACCCGCCCCTCGGGGGCCGGGCCAGGCTCCCGCTGGAAGTCCATGAGCAACCAGGAGAAGCAGCCCTACTACGAGGAGCAGGCGAGGCTGAGCCGGCAGCATCTGGAAAAGTACCCGGACTATAAGTACAAGCCTCGGCCCAAGCGCACCTGCATCGTGGAGGGCAAGCGGCTGCGGGTGGGCGAATACAAAGCCCTGATGAGGACCCGGCGCCAGGACGCCCGCCAGAGCTACGTGACCCCGTGAGTAGGCCCTCCGTAGGCGGCTGACCCCCTGTGCGTGTGCCTGTGCCCCTGCTGCTCCTGTGAGTGGCCACTAGTGTGTGGCGTGCATGCTTTTGAGTGTGACTCCAGCGGTGCTGTCTGTCGGCTTGGAGCATCGATGTGTGTGGGCGTTATCTGTGTCTGCCTGGGCCTGCGTGTGTGGCCGCAGGGGTGGCCCGGTGGCTCAGGGTATAGGATTGTAACTGACTGTGGGAGACTGGCCACGTGTACCTGGAGAAGCGTGCCTGTGAATCACCAACTCAATAAAAAAAAAAACTCAAGGGTACTAAGAATGAAGGTGCTTATTATACAGAGGATTCCCGACTTGACAAAAGCAAGCACCTGCATGGATTCTTCTAAACGGGGCTCCTCCCCCTGCCCCCGCCCTCGCCCCCGCCCCGGGGCATTGAAATATAGAACTTCCGAAAACTGGATTCACACAGGAACCTCCAGGAATAGCTGTTGAACACCCTTAGGTTCCTGGGCCTGCATGTGTAAGCATGTGTCCTCTGTTGCGGACAATGAACTTGGCCGTCAGCAAGCGAGCCAGGTGGCTGTGTGCGTGTCTCAGAGCCGTAAGGGTCTTGGGGTGGGAGGGCATGCCCTGAAGCAGGCTGGAGGGGAGCTGGATTGGGGGCGCAAAGTGGGGGTCCATCTGCCCGCGTGCTGCTTCTCTGCCCCCGCAGCCCCCAGGCCGGCCAGCTGCAGATGAGCTCCTCCGATGTCCTGTACCCTCGGGTGGCAGGCGTGCCCCTGGCTCAACCCCTGGTGGAGCACTATGTGCCCCGGAGCCTGGACCCCAACATGCCTGTCATCGTCAACACTTGCAGCCTCAGGGAGGAGGGTGAGGCCGCAGAAGACAGGCACTCGGTGGCTGACGGCGAGATGTACCGGTACAGCGAGGACGAGGACTCGGAGGGCGAGGAGAAGAGCGATGGGGAGCTGGTGGTGCTTACAGACTGATCCCGGCCCCAAGCCGATGGGCACAGCCAGCCGGCCTGGACTACGTTGGTACTTGGACATGCCCGGGAGACGGGCACAGCTGTGCACGTGTAGATAGCCTCCTGAGGGGAGATGCCCCACCACCTCCCCTGTGGCTGCACCCGAGGAGCTGCTGGCCGAGGTGGGCAGGACCTGTAGAGTGGCGATGGGCCGAGCGCCATGGCCCTTGGGGCTCGTGGCCAGCGGACACTGTGTGACCCTCCCTTCCTGCAGGTCTATCACCCCCGGGGTATGGCAGCTCCAGACCTGTCCTCCTGGGGCCACGCGCTTTGTTTCCATTCTTGTCCTGGCTGGACCAGCCCCTGTAGGACCAACCCCCTCCCTCCCTCCCACGCCCCTCCTCACGCGCCCCACCCCACCTCGCCACCAGATCGCTCCTCTATCATAGGATCACTTTGTGCAGAAAGGTCTGGCTGTCCCTCGCTGTCTTTATATCTCCTGCCCAGCCTGTTGTGCCTCTGGCTGCTGGAAGTGTGTGTGCGTGTGTATATGTAGGTGTGTGCACATGCTCGTGTGTGTATTTCCATCCGCTCATTCATTGCACAAGGTATTTATTGAGTGCCTGCTGTGTGCCAGGCACCGTTGCTGAGTTCCTGTGGGTGTCTCTCTCGATGCCACCTCTTGCTTCTCTGGGGGCCTCTTCCTGTGCTTCATTGTCCCCAAATTGCTACCTCTTTGTCAGTCTGGGTGTCTCAGGTTCTGTGTGTCCTTGTGTTCCTGTCCTTGTTTCTCTGCAGGGCTGTTCTTCTGTCTCTGTCCCTTTCTTGGCCTCGGCCTCTGCCCCTTTTGACATCGCTGGTCAGCCTGGGTTTCCGTAAGGCCCCTGGTCAGCCCCTGGGCCCACCAGCCGCCCTGACCTCTCCTGACCGTCCCTTCACTCCCGCCCCGACTCTGCCCTAGGGTGGGTTCCCACAGAGCCATTTTTAGCTCCGAGCAATGTGGGAATGTGTTCAGCCTTCAAGAGCCTCTGTCTTGGTGCCCCAGTCCCTGGTCCCAACCTGAGTGCCAGGAGTTGGGGACAGGAGGATTGATGGAGAGTAGGGCTCCCCCCATGGCAGCTGGTGAGTAGGGAGTGGGAGGGGGCTCCTCATTCTTGGAAGGGGTCAGCGAGGGGAAGACTGCCTCTCCACCAGCCTTCTCCTCTCCCCTACTAACACTGGGGACCTCGCCTCAGCTCCTCCTGCTCACTTGGGACAGGTCATTTCCCTAAGAAAATCCCATCCCGCTGGCACCTGACTCCAAAGATCCAGAACAGCCCTTGGATCAGGGTGGGAAGGGAACCCCAAATCCCACAGGGGCAGATGTGGATTCTGGGCCTGCCCCCCATCTTCTCCCTACCCCCCCCCCTTTCCCTCCAGCCCAACTTCTCTCCAGGCTGTTTCTTTTTTTATGACTGTAAACATAGATAGTGCTTTATTTTGTTAATAATAAGATAATGATGAGTAACTTAACCAGCACATTTCTCCTGTTTACACTTGGGGGATATTTTTGTTTTCTGTTGGCATAATAAAGACAGACCATTTCAGAATCTGGCCCTTGTGCGGGGGAGGGAGGGAGGCTGGCCCAGGTCCAGAATTTCTACTTGTGCCGCCAGCCCAGCCACCACTGCCCCCTTGTGGCGACACTGGGGAGCTTCGGGCCTGGGAGGCCAGGGAAGACCAGACCAAGCCTCTGGAGTGACTGCCACCACCCACAGAGCCTGCACTGCGAAGACACTGCCCCTGCCTCAAGGAGGTAAGCCAGACCCTCCACAGATTGCCCACCCAGATCCTAAAAAAGGCAGTAGCGAGAGCACTGCAGGGGGTCAGGGAAACTTGGGTTCTCTCTAGAAGTAGCCACGTGGCCTTGGCAGAGGGTCCAGTGTCTCCTCTGGGCTTCATCATGCTCATCTGAAAACACCGAGGCTAAGCTTTACCCACAATTCTTGTCCCCTTGTGGAGAAGGAGCCCTTTGAAAATCTCATGAAAGCTGTGGGCCCTCATCCTGGGCTCGGGCCATCCACATGAGCCTTTTCCCATGTAGGAGGCCCCCAGGATACTGATTAATGAAGCAAGGGAGCTAGTGCTGTGCTTCAGGGCTCTGTGACCTCAGGTTTTGAAGGAGGATTTCAAACATGTATCTAAGAGGACAGTCCATTGGACTTCAAAGGGCTGATAACCAACTTTCAAAGTGCATATTGATAATGATTGATAAACAGACCAACTCTTAGGGTCAAAAATTAATCCCCTTAAGGTGGAATGGAGCATCAAAGCTGAAGGGCAATTCCAATGGAAGTTAGATTTGGGTTGGATTAAGAGAGGTTGTGTGTTCACAACCAGGGAGGTGGTAGAAGTTAGATGTGGTTGATTCCGTCAAGGAATGAAGTCCTGGCCTTTTGATCTAGGGAGGGTCCTGGCTACTGGCCTTTGCTGGTTTTTCCCAGCCTACCTTCCCGGAGCTTTGGGTCTCCTCTCCTTGTCCTCACAACCCCCTGTCCTCTCGAGCCTCGCTGGCCACCCAGGGAAAGACACCCTCTAGCGGTCAGGGGGGAGAATTGCTCATCATCTTAACTTCCTCTGTCCTGGCCTCCCACCCTCCGGGCCACACCACCCCGCACACTGTGTTCCTAACCAAATCAGGGCAGTCCGTCAGGACACTCCCAGCCTGGCTCCCCCTCACACCCTGCCTGCCAGTCCTGAGTTCGTCTCCCTTCCCTCTTCCCAAGTCCTCTGTGGCCTTAGGGGAGACTGAGGCCAATACTGTCCTCCTCCTACTATAGGATCCCTTATCCTGCCCTCCTTTCCAGCTGCTGGATTCACATGCCCCACATCCTCTTAGGATGGACAGAGCCCTCCACGAAGACCTCTGGTTGGAGCCCTGTCTCCCCGAGAGGCACAACAGGGGCAGGGAGGCCGGGAATAGAAGATGCTGGTCAGGACCAGGGAGGCTGGGGCGTGAGCCTCTGCTCTGTCTCCTACAAAGGCCGAGGGTCCGAGCTCCTGCTAGACCCTAAGGAAGGTCTGAGGGAGTGGAGCCCTGCCCTCCTCCCGGAGTTGCCACAGCCTGGCCCTCGGAACCAGGGGGCAGGGGTGCTGGTTAGTCTGGGGTGGCAGTGAAAGGACAGGACTCCAGGCTTTGAGGGGGAGGGGTGTCCTGAGCTCCCCCCTCCCCCCACCTGCCCACTCCCCTGGAGAACTGGAGTGATGAGGATGTTTTCTCCAAGGCAGTGAGATGGTACCTGCAGCTTAAGTCCTTTGGTGCAGCTGGTGGCCAGGGCTGTAGGGGCACAGGATGGTACCCGGGGGGCCCTGTCCCGGCCAGCTCCTGCTCACCACTGCAAACCGTCTCCAACGCTGTGACATCAAGGCCCCAGGAGGCTGGGAACGAAGCTGCCTTCACAGTGGTTATTTCTGCCCTCAGCTCCAGAGGTGGCTCTGAGAGGAACAAGGAGGGTGGGCACTGCTGTTTAGTTCACGAGAAGGCCCCGTGCATGAGCACCTGACCCCACGGTACCCCTCAGGGGCCCTACCTGCCCAGCCCTGGCATGGTCCCCAGGCCGGGGCACATCCTTCCCCGCGTCCTCCGTGACTACCCTTCCTGGGCTTGGGACGGCTATGCCTGGGGGCCCGGCCATACTGGATCACCGTGACCTTGAAGGGGCCAGCTCAGCTCCAGCGGTTGCCATGGCATCTGGTACTTTTGTCGGCAAAAGCCAAACAGCCAGAGTCTACCTGGCAGGCAGCCACTGCTGTTGCCACTCTTAAGGGCACTGGGTACCTTCTGGGGGGCCGCGGAAGGAGTGCAGCCATAGCAACCTGGGCTGCTCAGAGGGGGCAGCCCCGCTCACCTTGGAGCTTCTCTCCCGCCCGTCCGGCCTTGTGAGAAAGCGACACCTCGGGTCCAGAAATCATCCTTGCGGGCTAGCCAGCAGGACAGCATCCTTCCCCCTCAACAGCTAGGAGCCAGCAGTGGCCCGGGAGGGAGTCTTGAGTGCTCCCCCTTCAGGGTCTCCACTGCTTCACCACCACCTGCCAGGAAGCCACAGCCTAGCTCCCTGGTAGCAGCACCCTCCTGGGGTCACTTCTAGCCAGACGGTCAAAGGCAGAAGAGCAGGGAAACCAGCCGGCCAGGCCTCGGTGAGCCAGGCGCATGGAGACCGGGGTGGAAAGACCATGAAGAAGCAGGTTGCAGCACCCCCCGACCCCCACTGCAGGAGAACTAGTCATACCCTATACATCAGATCCTCACCATAGGCACTCAGACACCAGAGTGGTCCAGAAATGGCCATTTTAATGCAGAAAACCATGAGAATTTACAAATGAGTCACTTTTTGGGCCAGAGCCAGGAGGCCGTGAGGGCAGAAAGGAGGTGGTGGCCGTTGAGAAGCTGGGGCCATGAGCTCAGCACCTTCACGACCCCTCCGACCCAGGCCCTCATGTGCCCGGGCGAGCCCTGGAGGTCCCCCCGCCCCTTAGCGCCCACTAATTTCCTAGTGGGAAGACCTTGGGTCAACTTTAGGACAGAAGGTAGACAAATCTTGGAAATGAGGGCCTGGAGGGCACAAGGCAGGAGTCTGCTGGCTGCTGTTGGCCACCCCACCCGTTGCTACACCCCCTGGGGCCAAACACGAAGCAAAGCCGGGCCGTGGAGCCCCAGGACATCACCCCTCCCTTGCCTTCCCTCCTGGTGGGTGGCAGAGGGACCGAACACGAGCAACAGAGCAAAAAGGGTGAGGGAGGGAAGCACGGGTCCTGGGGCTGAGGTCTGGGAAGGGGCTGTTTGACTGGATCTGGCTTGGAGAAAGGGAGGGATCTCAGATGAGGCGGCTTGGGGGGGAGCCGTCAAACCCAGTTCTAGACCATCCCCCCCAAGCTATGTACATCCATCTGTCAGAGATGGCATGATGCTGGTTTGGGTTCAGCACCTCCCACGTGGGGCATGCAGGGGGAGATGGGCCGGAGGCTCAGGGCACTGGAGGTAGAAAGGAGCCCTCCCACCTTCCCCTTTCCCCTAAGCCAGGAAGGTCAAAGACACATCTAAGGCAGCCCAGATTCCAGCATGGCCCGAGGCCGTGAATACTGGGCTTCCCAAGGGGTGGTTGTGGTCCAGGCCCCCCGCCGACTACAGGCACTTCCCCAATCCCCCCACCCCACCACCCCCCAATCTGGCAAGGTGTAGGGGACCCCCCCAGAGCCGGGGCGTCTCAGCCCCTCCCAACAAAAGAATGTGGTCTCCAGCAGCTTCCACTGGGGGCAGGGGCGGAGCCTTCGCCCTGGACACCCACCTGTCCCCTCTCCCACCTTGTCCGAGGGCGCGGACCCCAGAGCAGAAGTGAACCCTGGAGCACAGGTCCTGCCAGGCATGGGTAGGGGAGAGATGGGGAAGCTGGTCACTTTGGCATCTCCAAGGCTGACACCTGGGGCTTCACCTTGAAGTACTGGTGGAATCGGATCACTGCGTACCTGCCAGGAGACCAGAGGGAGCCTGCAGTGAGAAGAAAAGCCACTGGGCCCCACTGGGGGCGCTCACACCACAAGGAAGTCTCACCAGCTCAACCCCAGGGCAGACGGATGTTTTGGTTTTTTTTACTTCAACTATTTTATTTTTCTTCTTAGATCAGACTGGAGCTGCTCTTCCCCAATTTTTTTTTTAAGAGTTCAGCAGTGTTAAGTACACTTATATCGTTATGCAACAGATCTCTGGGACTTTCTCGTTTTGCAAAACTGAAACTCTGTACCCATGAAGCAGCAACTTCCCACATCCCCCTCCTCCCAGCCCCTGGCAACCACCCCTCCACTCGGTTTCTTTTTTAAATTTCAAGCAAACTCCACCGCACAGGTGGGGCTCGAACACACAACGCTGAGATCAAGAGTCACAGGCTCTAGTGACTGAACGCCCCCTAATTTAGTTATTTCATGAAAGTGGAATCCTACGGTATCGATCTTTTGGGGACTGGCTTGTTTCACTTAGTACCATGTCCTCAAAGGTCATACGTTGTAGCACGTGACATGATTTCCTGTCTTTAAAAGGCTGAGCAATATTCCATCGTCGGTGCATACCACATTTTGCTTATCTACTCAGCCATCCACGGCTGCCTCCTGGCTGTTGTGAATAATGCTATCGACATGGGCGTGCAGGTATCTCTTTGACACCCTGCTTTCCATTCTGGCCACGTACCCAGCGGTGAGAACGCTGGATTGCACAGGAACTCTATTTTTAACGTTTTAAGGAAGCACAGCATGGTTTTCTCCAGCAGCTGCACGGTTTTACGTTCCCCCCCCAGCAGTGCCCAAGGGTTCCAATTTTCTGCGTTCTCACCAACACTTTGTGAGCAGCTGTCCTGACAGGCGTGAGGTGACAGCTCACGGTGGCTGTGCTTTGCATTTCTCTAATTGTTGTGCACACTGTGAAGCCAGGTGGGGGGAGGAAAGGGCAAGAAGACTGGACCAGAATGGAGGACAAAAAGGACTCCCGGTCCTTAGAGACATCTGTACCTTACACGGTGGAGCCAGCGGTCAATATCCAAGTATGGTTTCAGTACAGACCCCAATACATCACGGAAGGAGGTCTGACAGCCCACACAGTAAGCGCTAAACCCTGAGTGACCTCACTGAGCCACCTCCACTCTCTGGAACTCTGTCTCCTCTGTCACGGAATGGACAGTTCCATTCACCACCAGGCCCCGTGGCTACGAGTGCTGGCAGGAGAGCAGGGGCAGTAAAAGAGGTCGTAGGATGTAGTAGGAAAAGCGGTCTCCTACCAGGCACGAGGGGAGGGTTCGAGAACTTCCACTTTCAGAGTGGTACTCTCGGCTCACGTGTTTCCCCTAGAGTGGTGACCTCACCGGCTACGGGCTGGCTGGAATGGGAGCAAGTTAGCAGACCGGAGGACGGGACTTTGGATGCTCTCTGGCCTGTTCTCTGCCCCCACGCCCTCGGCTCAAGCTTTTCCTTTCCCCCCCACTCTCTGCCGCCCCAACTTGGCCCCTGCACTCACCTGAGGAAATCAAAGTCGATGGTGGAGAACTGGTTCTGGATGAGGGCCCAGAGTGCCCAGAAGAAGTGAGACGCCTGGAAACAGACCAGAGTCAGTCAGCAGGGCAATCACCCACTGCTGTAACGGACCCCACGCAGCTAGAGGAAAGTCACTCTGGAAGACACGGAAGTAGGCTGCTGGCGGAGACACGATGGGGTCTCCCCAGCACAGGTCAGGGGAAAATCTTGGAGGTCAGGTCACTGGACAGCATTTGGGGGCTTCGCACCCTTGGGAAAAAGGTGGAGTCGATTCTACCGCCCCAGGAAGGGGTCGGCAGGGTGGTGCTTCCAGGGCCCTCGCTTGTCCCCCAGCCTGGACAACGCCATCCCTGGCTTCTCCCCTGCCCGGGGGAGTCTCCTGGGGTCTTCAAGGCCAAGGTATCCAGGATGAAATGAACCCCTGCACCAGATCACAGGCCCAGTCCCGTGATCATCAGGAAAGACCCCCTTAACGGTCCTTCACCCCTTTCCCTCTTCTGTCAGGAGGTGGGTTGGGTTGGAAAAGGAGTGATGTGTGAGCAGCAAGTCCTGTGTCTGGGCTTTGACTAAGCATTCGACTGCTCTCCCCAGGGCCAGAAGCACCCTCGGGGCCAGGCCACAGCAGTGACATTACTATCCCAGGCCAGGGCCCCCTACCCCCACCCCATGTCCTCTGGGGTTGGCTATATAGCCCCTCCCTCCGCTTTGCAGGACCTTCCATGGGTACAGACTAATTACCAAGTACAAATGATTACTAAAAAATGGTAGCAAGAGAAAGGCCTAAGTGGAAGAGTTCAGAGGAAGAACCTGATGGAGAATCAGTTTTGTGCCAACGAGGGAAACAGGAGGCAATCCAAAATGACAGGTAAGATTCTACTTAAGCACCACTGAGGTATCAGGAAACCCGGAGCAGTGGGCTTGTCTTCTTGCTTATGCAATGGCTGGCGTTACTGAGCCTAGCTGGCAATCCCCTGGACACACACCACAGAGACCCGGTACCCTGGATAAATGCCACTCAACATCAGCTCAGTACCGTGTGAGCAGGAAGAGCCTGATGGGAGAGGCTTACACAGAGTTCTGAGTCAGCAGAGGTAGTTCATAAGGAGGATTAGAACTGACATTCCTTATCTTCTCCAAAGGCAAAGAAAAAAAAAACAAACAAGCATTTAACTGCAGCATGAAAGGCTAGAGAGAACTACTTCTCCAAAAGGGAGAACTGCTGAAATAGGAAGCTGGGATCTTTCTTGGAAGTCTTTCCTTAGGAAGAAGAGAAAGACCTGATGGGGTAGGGAAAAGCAGGGGACAGGGCATCTCGGTAAGATGGGGGATGCCCAAGAGGGCGTCTAGATGGGGTTCGGGATCATATGCTGGGGCCCCAGGACCTCACACCGAACCCCGGGCTCTGCCTCCTCCGCCACAGGCTGTGACAGGGTGGGAACCAAGGGTGGGCCCCTCCCTCCCCCGCCTCTGCCCTCCCCTGCCCTCTTCCGGGCTCAGGCACTCACCAGGGCAAACTTGTTGACTTGCACATAGAGCCTCTCCACCTCCCTGGGGGTCACGGCCATCCCCTTTTGAGCCTGTAGGTAGTAGCTCAGCCACTGCAGCTGGGTGTCCCGCCCAGGGTACCGGCAGTAATCGACCTCATTCACACCTGATGGGGAAGGGGCCGCAGGCGGTTGCTGGGGGATGGGCCCACCTGGGGGTCCTCCAGCTCAGATGCTCCCTGCTCCCCTCAGCACCTCCATGTGCTTTGCCCCGAGGGGCTGTGCCCAGGAAGACGGCCTCTCGACCACCGAACTTGGCTACTGTGTGCAGCTTTCCGTGGGCTGGAGGAAAGCACAGAGACACCGTCTTGGGTGGGCCGGGGAACCACCCCCATCCCCACCCAAGACAGCCTAGGCCCCTTCCTTTTAGGCGTCTCAGACGCTGCTTCCTACACCAGTGCTGAGCTGGCCACCTAAAAACATCACCTAGAGAGCTTGGTAGAAACAGATTCCCAGGCATCTCTACCCCCCCCCCCACCCCAATTCTCCAGAGGATTCGGAAATGCATCCGGGCTTGGAACCAGATGGCTTCGATTCCTTCCGGTCCTGCCCTTGAGGCCTCAAGCTGCCAGCCCGATCCGCACCAGCCATATCCTGGGCACGGTGGCAGAGGCCTTGGCTTCAGAGCTGGGACAGAAAGCGCGGTTCGTTTAAGACAGGACCAGGCCCGGGCCACCTTCCCCATGGTCTCTTCCTCCCTCTCCTTTCCTTCTTGTCTTTCCCAAGCTTCTCTCCTATTCCTGGAGAAACAAAGCCTCTGGGGCCCCGAGAGTATGGCTGGAAAAGAAGCTCCTTGCACAGTTGTAGAAACTAAGGCCCAGAGAGAAGAAACCTGCGCCGGGTCACAGAGCCGGTTAGAGGTGAATTCAGGGTTGCAACTCTTCTCTCCTACTTTCAGTACTGGGTCTCCCTGCTCCCAAGAGCCCAGGAGCTCCCCGCCTGGCTCCCAGTCTCCTTCCCCGCCTTCCTCCTTCCCCCATGCTAGGATCTGCCTCCTTCATTCTCAACTTGGGAGCAGGATGCAATCTGTCCCTTTGGAGAAATTCCAGCTGGACTTTGCTCTGTGTGGTGGGTGAGGAGGGCTTAAAATGCTTAAGAGATCGCCCTTCTGGAAAGGCCAGTGGGTCTGGCAGCCGAACACTCACAGGCCCAGGGCCCTGCCGGTGCCAGCCTCTGCTCTGTGCCACACCCCACAGCGTAGCTGCTCTGCCCAGCTGAGGCCCCCTGGTCCCTTGGGTTCCCAGATGCAGCTGGTGGCCACCCCAGGGAGTCACAGCCTCAGGTGCAATCAGAGCTTGACAGACCTGGTCACCTGAGGTTATTGAAGGGACACGGTTGGCCAGGATTGGGCCCGGGAGTGGCTGAGGCTGGGCCAGGTGGCAGCTTTACAGCTGGCCTGGGTGTGCCTCACCTGTCCTAAGCCACAGGGGCTGAGCACACCATGCATCCCACACTGTCAGCCTGGTGATGTCCCTCCAGCCCCAGGGCCCAAGCTCCATCCACGAGTTGCCTCTTTAGCCCCAAACTGTTTAACCATTAAGCCCTCAAGCTGGCAAAACCTACCCCGCTCCCTTTACACAAATGATGCGATTGTACACACTGTGCCTTTACTGAACAATCGGCCACCCCTACGAAACACCCCCCGCCCCCATCCTCCATTCCTGCGCCGGTCTCCCTTCGCCGCCGGAAGGCCTCCCTGCCTGACATCAGCAGCCGATGCCAATATGATGCTTAGCATGTGCTACACTCGTGTGTGTATCTCACGCTGATGCTACGAAGCAGGCACTAATACTATCTCCACCTTACAGAGGCACAGAGAAGGTAAGTAACCTGCCCAAGGACCACACAGCGGGCAAGCAACAAAGCTAGGATTTGAACTTGGACAGTCAAGTGGCAGAGTGTATACTTTTAACTAGTTCCACCTAGATTATTCTCATCAGGCCACTAGCTTATTCTGTTCCTTATCCACAAGCGGGATCCTTATTCACAATTGTGCAACAGGAAGCTTGGGCAGGGAGGCAAGCAGAGACTATGGTTGTCCTGTGCTGGCCCAGCTGGCATGGGCTGTGTCTGCCCAGAGGAAGGAGTTGTTTATTTTGTTTTTTTTTTTTTTTAAGATTAAAAAAAAATTTTTAAGTAATCCTCTACACCCAACGTGGGGCTCAAACTCACAACCCCGAAATCCAGAGCCACGCGCTCCACTGACTGAGCCAGCAACGTGCCCCGGGTTTTTTTTCTAACTCACACGCCAAGCCGAGTCTCCTCAGGGATCCCACAGAGGGCACATTTTCCTGATTTGTACCAAACTGCCATATGGGCTAGCAGGGTCTGCTCTGTGTATGTGGGTCCGGCCCCCACCATGAGATCTGGAGCTCCCTCCAGGCAGGCTGTGCCTCCCCCAGATGGGTTGTGAGATTTGGGAGGACAGGGGCTGTTAAGCCTCCACCCAGCAAGTACACAACCCCCCGTCTCATGCTCACCCTGGACCTGGCCTTCCTTCATAAGGAAGGCAACTTGGACAAAGACCAAATGGTAATTAATACCCTTCTTACCTGCAAACTCATTGAAATGGTTGCCAATGTCAAAAGCTTGGTAGTTGTAGCCGGCGTATTCATAGTCAATGAACCGTACATGGCCTACAAGGTAGAAGAGAGGCAATAAAAGTTGGTCCCAGGAGACAGGGAAACAGGGCCAGGGCACATTTCCACGGGCCTCTGGAATGCACCCACTGACTCTCGCTGGCCTCTGCAGCAACCCGGCCTAACACACCCTCCTTGGCGGTAATCTTCTAAGCTGTTTCTTTGTCCATCTGCCCTCCCCCTACCTCTGGCTGTCCCTCTCACACAGGGGGACCCTCACGCTCTGCTCATCTAAAGGCATCTGTCCTCAGCATGGCTAAGGGCCAGAAATAAAGGTAAGTACTTCCTAGGGGTGGAGCGCTCATTAGGAACACAGGAAAGTTCTGGCTCCATGAAGGTTTGGGCCATCCAAGAGGTCCTTGGAACCCCAAAATGTGGTCAGAAGGAATAGCTCAGGTGTCCTAACACTGAGGACCTCTGCAAACCAGGATTTTGAGTTCTTTTTTGGCAGAGGTTTCTAAGAGGAAATTTCTTGTTTTCCATTTTTTTTTTTTTTAATATTTATTTTTGAGGGAGAAAGAGCACGAGTGGGGGAGGGGCAGAGAGAGGCGGGGACAGAGGATCCCAAGTGGGCTCTTTGCTAACAGCAGAGAGCCCGATGCGGGGCTCAAACCCACGAACCACAAGACAATGACCTGAGCCGAAGTCAGATGCTTAACCGACAGAGCCATCCAGGCGCCCCCTTTTCTTAGATCACCTTGAGATCTAAACTAGAAGGTCTCCTTTTGCTTGTCCAAGTGCCAGTCTGAGGAACAGAACCTCAAAGGTGGCTGATCGATCAGCCTGAGCCCTGCTGCTGTCCAAACAGACCCAGAGAACTGTACCTTTGGTGCTGTCATAGATGATGTTCTTGCAGAGCAGGTCATTGTGACAAAACACCACAGGGGAATCCAACTGGGACAGGTGCTCCTTCAGCCAGGCCAGCTCCCGTTCCAACACCTCCACCGTGGGGACATCTGCAGAAAGGCTGGGCAGTGGTAAGAAAGGTGGCCGGTGAGGGGGGGGCTGATAGGAGACAGGTAGGTACTTGGCCTCAAGAGCCCTGAGCTCTGGCCTTATCACTACCATTTACCGCAGAGGGGCCCTGGACAAATGGCTCACCCTTCAGACCCTCACTTTTGTCATCTGTAAAATGGCACTAGGGCTTCCTGATCTCCTGACTTCCTGTAGTTACCCTAAGAAGCTTATTAAAACATGGGCATAAGAACATTTCGCAAAGCATAGATGTGCCTGAGCCCACGGCATCCCTGCTACTTTGTGGAAGGGATAGGAAGGTAAGGAAGGAGGCAGAGAGAGAGGACAGGAGGGGAGAATGAGCGTCCACATCCAATGATTCCAGACTAAGACAACAAGGGCAGAGGGGAGAGCTGCAAACAGGCCTGTCTTAGCGTGCTAGAAGATTCCTAGAGGAAGGTGTAGCTCCCTAAAACTAGACGGTCTGTGGAGGCGTCACAAGGCCCTGTGGAGAGGCTGGCCCACTGGCATTATAGGAGGCAGAGGTATGCCCTGGTATGTCCCCCTCCCTCTCCAGCGGCTGGTGTCACAGGGGGAAAGGACCAGAGAGCTCATAAAGCCTAGCTACTCAGCTCAGAGAGAGACCACTCAGGCCCACTTAAGAAAGCAAACGAACTGCGTCTTGGGCTCACTCCTCTAAGACCAAGGGAACATTAGGGCCTTTCAACCCAGCACTCGCTCTGTAGCTCCCCAGTGACTCGTCCCTTCCGCCTTGAAGTACGAGCGTGTGTTTCCTCGACCCAGGCCAGACTGTGCATTCGTGGGCAACTTGAGGGCGGGAACAGAGATGATGGAGGTCACCCCTCCTCTGTGCCCTGCCCCGACCCGCAGCACATGACGCACCACTGCGGAAGGAAACACGCGTGGAGAAGTGAACGAATGGGTCGATCACGGCTGGTAACAGAGGCCATGCCCTCACTGGTGAGGGCGCACTGTGCTGGGATGCTCTGAACTTTGGTCCCCAGGAAGCACACAGGTCTGTGCACACTGAAAAGCCAAATAGTTAGCACAGCCCTTGAAACCCCAGAACCACCAGTGGGTGGAAGGGAGGAGGCTGGGGTTTTATCTCCTGTTCTATCTCCATGTATCTCCTGTTTGCTTTCTTATCCAGAGCGGCCAGAGTATGTGCAGGAGGAGGAGAATGGGATACGTCCTCCCGATCCTCCCAAAGGAGGCCCTGTCACTCCCTCACCCGGTCCAGAGGCTGAAACATGGCAAAGAGCGTTTAGCAGGCATCCCCCTGTCCCCATGGAGAAGGACAAACGGCAGGCTTCAAGAAGGTCAAAACTAAAGAGGATCTTAGGCCTCTAGGCCAACTCTATGGGGAAACTGAGGCTCATGGAAAGACAGAGGCTCTCCAGCTTCCAGAAGTCTCTTGCACAGCTGAACCCTCTTCCTCCTCACCTAAGAGAGGCAATCCCCAGCCTGTCCATGGATCCAAAGTCAAGTCGAACCTCCTAACCGTGAGGGCCTCGGTGCCCCTGTCAGAGGCTCTGCAAAGGCCTGGCAAAGGCCGGAAGAATCTGTTAATGGGGGTGATCTGGGGGAGGCCTTCCGTTATCCTCACTGGAGTTTATCTGTGTTGACTGGTCTGCCTAAGATGCGTTTCAATCTTGGCTCTCCTTAAGAAGATACCGTTTAAGATTTTTTTCCCTTGGTCCAAGACCATCTAAAGATAAGAATTAGGAGGCTTTCTTTGGTTTGGCCAGGTCTCAGCCTGAAAAACATCTTTGACATCTAAGATACCTGCTGCCCAGGCTCTGACCTCTGCCTGACCCCCACCTTACCCACCCCAAGGCCACGCAGATGGTTACTGTGGGAACAATCCAGGCCTCCTATCTCCCCGGGCAGCCTCCCCTGGCCACCCCGCTTCCCTCCCCTGAGAACTTGAAACTCCGCTAGCTTTGCTACCTTCAGCCCGGACACCACTAGACTCTCTCAAGGCTGTGTGGTTGGCAGAATAGTAACGACCAGCGCATCACAGAAACCATCACACCTCAGGCAGACTGTCCCCTAGAGGCAGGAGGGGGACGCAGGGGCTGCAGGGCCCCCAGGGAAGCCTGGGGGTTCCTCCTGATGAAAAAACTGCTCCCTGCCAAGTGTCCTCAGCTTTCAGGATCCAGGGGGGGAAACGTACCCACAGTAGGCTATATGCTGGAGCTTCCTGGCCCATCACCTCTGCCCTGATAGCACTCAGCCCATCCAAATCTCCTCCTGATGCCCCGAAAGCAATGACTGCCGCCCCCATTGTCCCAGCCACCCCAGACACCTCTATGCCCAACCAAATACCAAGGCTACCAAATCTATTCCAAGTCTCTGACTCACCCCCCATTTTCCATCCCCCCTCCCCACCATGAAGCTGCCCCAGGGCAATGTTCCTAAAAATGTGGTTCCTTGGTCCCCTGCCTCAGAATCACCGGAGGAACCTGGCAAAGGCAGAATTCTAGGGTCTAACGCAAGACCTCCCAGCCAATCACCAAGGTCAGCCAGGGCCAGGAACCTGCGCTTAGCCAGCGCCCAGGGGAACGCTATGCTCAAACGTGGGGAGCCCTAGTTCCAGATCTTGCCCATTCAGTTTCAACACTCCCCGAGCTGGCCACCCCCCTCAAGTCCCTATCCCCGCTTCCCCAAATCCCACCTGATGCTGTCCTTTACAACGCAGGAGGGCTTTCTTCCTAAACCACAGTCGTGGTCCCTGGCTCAATGACTTCCCGCTGCTAAATGATATCCTGGCTCCTGAACCTGGCATGGAAGGGCCCTTCCAGTCTAGCTCCAACCCACCTCTGCAGCCCTGCCTCCCGTAGCCCTTCCCGATCCCTCCTGAAGGCCTGCTCCAACCACCCTCAGCCACTCGTCACCCATGAGCCAAGCATATTTCTCCATCTCCTCCAGCCCGAGTGACCTCCCTTCCCAGCTCTGCCCGCTACCTCTGCCGAGAAAACTTGCCCCGGTTCTCCCACCCCTGCACACATCATACACCCGGCCTTCTTTGGTAGCTATGCACAGGCAGGTCCTATGCACCCTTGCTCCTTCCTAAGGTTCCTAAGCTCCTTGAGGGCAGGGCCAATGTCACAGCCATGGTTTTCGTTGTTTTAAAATCCCAGTCAGCGTTTGGGAAATGCAGGACTAAACCTGGGTTATTACCCTGTGACTGGAGCTCAAGAGCTCTGTCTTGTCCAGGTCACTGCTCAGTACTACCCATGTGGGATAGGTCAGGCAGTTTAGGGCAGGCACCGTCCCCAAAAGAGGCTCTGAGAAGTTAAACAACTTGATTTGCCCAAGGTCGAAGGTACGACAAGAGCAAAGGTAGTTGGTCAGTTCTTCTCCAGGGACCACCCTGCTCCCAACAAGGTCACCCCTGAAGGTTACACGGTGACAGTACAGTCAAAGGAAGCTGAGGTGGCGAGGGTCATGCCCGAGCACCCAACCTGGACTCTAGCCCTTGAGCTGCCACTGACCTTGGACAAGCCCCATCCCCTTCTCCAGACCTCAGTTTTTCCATCTGTCAGATGAAAGTGGTGGGTTACATGATCAGAGGGTCCTGTTGACTTAGACGCCCCAGGATCCTGCTCTCCATGTGCTGTTTCAGTCCTAAGGGGGTAGGCGACTCTTGTCCCAGAGATAACATTTGGCATAGAAGGTCTGAACATGGGCCATCCTGAGCAAATAGTCCTAAAGCAGTGCTTGATAATCATTAAATGGGAGGATCCAGATAAAATCGTGCGTGTGTGACACATGATCGGGATAGAGTTAATTATTGTCTTGTCATCTTAGAGGAGGGAAGGAGATACCTTCCCCCCAAACCTCTTCTGTACTCTACTCCCATGAACCTCTAGAACAAGAGTGATGTTCAACCCAGCAGGGAACATGGAGGGATCAGAGACTCACTACTGCCTTTTCCTGGAGGGGGCAGGGGGGACACTCTTCTCTCCAACTCCCCATGCCTACTCCAGCACTCGAGGGTATGTTGGGGAGCCAGGTACCTGGAAGCTAAAAGGACTCCCAAGTTGCTGGCCAGAGAGCCTCCCTTGCTGTCTGGGAACCCTGTCTTAGCTGGGGAAAGGCAATGTTAGGGATGAGTGGAGCACCCCTTCCTTGGAAAGAGCAGAGAGGACACTACAAGCTGTCAGTTTGAATAAGGTGGGAAGCAGGGTCCCCAGAGGCACACGGGGGCAAGAGGCGTCCGGGCAAGTAGCAGGAGTCTTGATGTCCCAAGGGCTTGTCAACTGATGAGCTGAGTTCTTCTGACTGATCGTGAACTCAGCCTCACCCCGTTCTCAGAGGCTGGGTTCTCCCTACTGGTTGCTCAGGAGTCCGCTTAGGTAGAAAGGGCCCTGGGCTGGGAAACAGAACCCTGCCTGGGACGAGCCTGACACTGGGTAAAGCTCTGAGCCTCAGTTTCCTTTTAAGTAAAGGGGAAGACAGTCCCTAACCCCGGTCTCTACCGCAACCCGAAGACTCAAGGAGAAATGAACACTTAGGTATAAAGCTGGGGATCTGAGTCCCTGAGATCCGGTCAGTCGGCTCAGCTCTGCTTGGAGACAGACAGAGCAGTCAGGACTGAAGCCCCTCAACCTCCTGGTGGGGTCGGATGGAGCCTAAAGAACGGAGGCGGGATTGCATTAAGGCGGCAGAGACAGAAGCAGCCTCGAACCCTCCCAGCTCTTTGTACCTGGGGTTGATCTCGTTCTTCACGAGGGTGAAATAATTGTGCATCTTGTGCCAGAGGGTGGGCTTGGGCAGGCTGCCGTTGGCGTGGATGGTGTGAATCTTTGCCATTTCTAAGGCGATTAGCCTGCAGCAGAAAACAGGAAGGGTACAGTATCAGCATGGGGCAAGCCCATCCCAGCTCAGCCCCTCCTGATCAGAAAGGGGGCCTCCAGGGTCCATGGTGGGGCTAGCCAGAGGGCCCAGTATGGAACTATCACAGATCCTTTAGGGGCTTTTGCTCCCGCAGAAGGCAAGTCTGGGCAGAAGGCATGAAAAGGAGATAAGGCCTTTGGCCCGGCAGCACCCTTTCCAGAACCAGAGCTGGGGCTGCTTCAGGGAGCAGGAAGGCAAAACACTGGGCCGTAGGCCACAGATCAATGACCCTGCCCACCCCCCCCCCCCCCCGGGTCACGTACCCACAGCAACCCCTGGGGACAGAGGGGTCACCTGGGGATGGGGGGAGTGGCCCTCCTCCCTCCTTGGACTCTGATCCATGCTCTGGGGGGGGGGGGGAGGGGAGGTGAATGCAGGGCACCGAGGGATCAGGGGGTGGTGATGCCAGGCAGGGAAGAAATGGCTGCCTCTTATCAGCCTGGCCAAGGTGGGGAGGGGAGCAGGCCGGCCCAGGGCAGCCCCTTCCTCTGCGGCAGGGAGTTGATGCTGGCGGCCGGGTGCCAAGGACGCAAAACAAACCAGCGTTCTATTTTCAAGTTCTCCTGTGGACATTATCCAAGGTCCCGGGAAAGAAGGAGGGGGCGGTAGGGAAGGCTGCTGGGAGAGGGTGGGGGTGGATGGAAGACTGACCGGTCAGAGAGGGAGGGCCTTGATAAGGACCCCAGCGTCTGAGGCCCTGCATCCCAGCTGGGCTCCCCCAGTCCTCTGCCAGCTCTCCCTTCTGGAGCCCCACCCCCCACCCGGCTGCCAAGCCTCCAACATTCAAGCTTCCTTCGCCTCTGCCTGTTGCTCGAATAATAATCACTGGGAAAGACAACAAAGGCATTGGCTGTTTGAAACCTTGTTACTGAGCTATTCCAGGGACACCCCTCCCCTTGCCAGGTCCTGGGAAGGGGCAGGCCATCACCCAACAGGATAACAGGGCAGTCTAGGGGCTCCTCCGGAAGCCCCCAAGGCTCCCACCTCCTAAAGGGTGGAGGGGGCAGGGGGCGTGGCAGCCACCGGGTGGGTGAGAGATGAAGGCTGTGCTTTCAGAGGCTAGAGGCCCTGGGGCAGGAGGGAGCCGGCCAGGGTTTAGGCAAGGCAGGGAAACAGACCTGAGACCCTAGCCTTCCCTTCCCAAAGGAAGATTCCGACTAGAGCCTGAACAGAGCCTTTCCTTGAATATCAATAGGGCTGTTGTCTGGAGAAGCAATGAGAGTAACCTCAACACTCAGCATTTTTATGCTGCAAAGCCCCAGCAGGCAGAGGTTAGGAGGTGGGGGTTCAGGAGAACATGGGGAAGTGGCTCCCAAAGGCCTTTCCCTCTTTGCCTCTTCCTCAGATATCCACCTTCACTCTAGAAAGATTGGAAAATCATCAAGGAAGAGCCTACCTCCTACACCTATCCCAATTTCTGGCTCTCTCCCAAATGTAAGGTTGTTACCGAACCTAAATCCATCTTCAATCTTCCTTACAGCGATCTTTGTCTCCACGAGAGAATGAGTCACGGCACCAGATTCACAGAGGTGGCCCGAGACTGGGAGTGGTCTGGTGAGGACACAAGACTGAAGGAGAGCTGGGAGGATAGGGTGGGAGAAGCCAGGCCAGGATTCCCCAGGCCCTCACCCTGCTCTGACCTCCTATCTTCAGGCCGGGTGCTCAGCCGGAGCCTGAGAAGACCACTGTGCAGGTCTGTATGTCCCCCTACCTACAGACAGACAGACACGTACACGTGTAGATATAACATACACCGGGATGTAAATATCCCAGGGCCTGACCAGCCCCAGAGGCAGTGAGCACTGGAGGGGAAGGCATCTCAGAGTCCCTTCTAAGTCCCTTGAGGGCCTGCCAGGGGGTTCTCCGCAAATAGGGCCAGGTGCGCTTACTTGGGGTTAACTGGGTAACAGGTGAGGAAGCAAAGAAACTTCTTGGTCTAGTCCCTGGGTGGGTTTTTATTGTTTCCCCCTTGGTATTTGGAAGGCTCCTTCCCTTTGGGTGGGACGGGACTCATCTCAGAGATCCCAGGCAGCCCTCTGTGATGTGCTGCTGTCCCCAGTATCAGGAGTCAACCTCACCCTGCCTGGGACCTTGCCGTAGTCTGAGCACTCTGCACGCGGGTGTGGCACAGGGGGGGAGGAAGGTGGATACTGCCTCACGTCCCCGCCCAGAATGGTTAGAGGAGAGAAAAGGCACTATGGGCTCCTCCCTGGTTCTCTCCCCTTCCAGACCCTACAGAGGCATCCACGGGCCTTGAAGGTTAAGTCCATTTCCTGGGTCCTACACATGCAGCCATTTAATGGGAGAGGCTCCCAGGGGGTCAAGGGTTCTTGTGAGCCTCTGTAAGGAAACCTCGGCAGCTTCCCAAACCTGCGTTCCCGCTCTGTCAGGGAACCCGGTAGAAGCTCAGGCTAGGGGAGGGATGGTGTCTCTCTGGGCTGCTAAACCAGGCTCACCCTGGATACGGCCCATTCTCCTAGCATGCCTGAGCCCCTGGCAGGAGGGGAGGGGCAGGAAACCCTGGGCGCTCTGGGGATTTGGCTCAGATTTCATTTCCAAGGCTCCAAGATGTTTCCAGGTCAGACGTGGGGTGGGCAGAGAGCTGAGGCATGAGGTCAGGAAGCAGAGCCCTGCTGCACTTAGGGAACCAGGTCCTTTGGTCCCAGGTTCACCAAATTCTCACTTGCCGCCCCCAAGAAGCAGTCACCAGCGAAAATCCATGCAAAGCTACCGCCCCTCTCTGCAGAGCAATGCACAAAAACGCGCACCCATTTTGCAGTTTCAGGAAGTTCACAGACCTTATGACTCAATCACGGACTCCCCTCCACCCCAAGGAAGCTGGCCAAGGATTTCAAAGCCCAAGGCGTGAGGAGTAGTAGAAATGAAGGGTACCCGGGGGCAACCTTCTCACCTGAAGAGCCGAGGCTCCCGGATGTGCTCGGGCCCCAGGGCCATGCCCCGCATGTACTCGTAGCACAGCCCGTTCTGGAAGGTGCAGTAGAGTTTGGGGGCGCAGCCATGTGCTCGCAGCAGCTGGAAGTTCCTGACCTCATTCTCCCGGTCCACCAGCAGCTCCGTCCGCTCCCCGTACACCCGGACCAGCACACAGTCCCCCATGTCCTCCTCCACGTAGCAGGCCACCAGCTTGTTGGTGATGCCATCGGTGAAGCGCTAGCAGGGGGAGAGGGGAGCGCAAGGGTGCATGGGGCAGGGTCTCTGCGCTTGCCCCACGGCTCCCCAGCCCAGGTGCTCATTTGAATGATGTGAATGCCGAGCACAGCTGCACAGAAGCCCCCATCCTTCGGCCCTCTCACTCAAGCAAGAGCTCAGCATTGTTCCTTCTGTTCCTGATGCTTTACTCTGTCCTCGGTGCTTGGGGTACACTTAAGAGTTCGAGAACAAAACCAAAAAACAAAACCCAGGCCGCCTCACTTCTCCTGGGTCTGCCTCTAGCGGATGGGATTTGGCAGTGGAGGAACTCCCACACTCCTTGGTGGGTAGAAGCCCCCTCCCCCTATTTACTCCCCCATCCCTGAAAGAAACCCCCGTGGACCAGAATGTGGCCAGGGAGGGTCGGGAGCTGCCCGGGATGAGTACATTCCGACCCGGCTGCCTCTCTGCCAGGCGGAGGGCTGTCTGCTGCTCTCACCCCATCCAGCAGCGGAGGCACGGGAGGTACTGAAGTTGGCACCCACACCCACCCCAGGGCTTTGGTGGTCAGAGCTCCTTGGGGCCTCTGAGCTCCAAACCAGGAAAGACGGTAGGCCGTGGGCTGGGGAGAACAGACTCTCGGGGTAGGGTGACAAGAAGGAATGAACCATGGAATTTATGGGGCTTTAGAGGACACGTGAACCAATTCTAGGTGGGGAAAGTGAGGCGCAGGGAGAAGAGGGACTGGCTGGTAGCCTGTTCAACCTGTGCTGGAATTCACCTGGGACGTACCTGGTGGCTTGTGGGTCTTTTATTTTGAAAATGCTACCCACCCATCCCTTCCCCCAAGAGGTGTCAGCCTCTGCAGCTGGTCTGGGATCCTGGCCTTTCCCCATCCGGAAGACCTGCCCCTCCAGCACTGGCTGCAGGTGCCCCGCTCAGGACGCCTTCCTCCCGCCACAGGCAGCTCCCAGAGGGCCTGAGGGAGGGTGGGCAGGTGAAGACTCTTCAGAGGATGCAGATCAGCTGGGGAGTCTGCCTGAGGCTCCTCAGTGGGAAGCTCTGCCCACATCTGTGTCCCTGAGAATGTGCCCAGCTGGGGGTGGGGAGGCGCCCTGTGCGGGGGTGCTGAGCCGGAGCCTGGGGCCCTGGGGGCTCCGGGCTAGCCAGATTCTGCACGGTGGCTCCAGGGACCGGCAGGAACCGCTCAGAACCTGGAGACTTTGCTCCCACCGCCGGGTGGAGAAGGGGCAGGGATGTGTGTTTGTGTGGGGTGGGGGTGTGGGGGGGGTTGTGGGGGGGTGTCCCTTAAAAGTTCCTGCCTCCTCAGGTTTCAGTGCCGGCCGCGCGCGCTCCTCTGGGCAGCGAGGGGCACCCGCGCGCGGCGACAGGGGGTGGGGCCCTCGCGCGCAGCACGCTGACGGTGGGCAGGTGGACCTCCGGCAGCCCGCGAGCCCCGGGAGGAGGGGTGTGTGTGGGGGGGGGGGGTGTGTGCGTGGGGACCGAGGGAGGTGGGAGCCTGGCTCTGCTTAGGGACCAGAACAGACGGAGCAAAATACATGCCCGGACCACCATTGCAACCCTGCCCTGCGCAGCAGCCGCGCGCCCCTGGAAGCGCCACCCGGAAGGATGCACGGACAGACGTCCACGCATCCCCGACAGGGCCCCAGCCCGACCCCGCGCCCGCTCGGCTACCTTAGTCCGAACTTGCTCGGGCTTCCAATGTGGCCGCAGCTCCTGGATGAGGCGCAGGGCGCCCGGGAGGATGTCGTCCTGGTCCACGGATATGCCGAAGCAAGGGACGGCGGCGGCCCTCGGGGCGCCCGGCGGCTCCCGGCAGCCCGCGCCGGCCGCCGCCTTCTCCTCCATGCCCCATGAGCACTGCGGGCACGGCGCCTGCCGCCTCAGGTAAAAGGGCGAGCACGGCAGAGGAGCCGAAGGGGGCACAGCCATTCCCAGCAGCCCCACCCCCTCGGAGCCGCCGCGCGAGCGCTAGCCCCTGCGGGGGGGCCCGGCGCGGCGGTGGGAGTGGTAGAGGAGGGGCCAAGGGAAGTCCATGACTCAGGAGCCCGCTGCCCGCTCGGATCTGCGCCCGAAGCCGACCCGGGAACGCCGGGGCCCGCCGCGATTGTGACATCATCACGGGCGGCGGGCCGCGCGGGGCGGGGGCCCGGGAACGCCCCCCGCCCCGCCCCCGCCCCGGCCCGCGGGCCGCCGCGGACTCCGCGGCCGCCGCTACCTGGGGCGCGGGGCGGGGGTGACGCCCTCGGGGAGGTCGTGACGCAGGAGGCGGGGCCTGGCTCGCCCCGCCCCGCCCCCCCCCCCCCCCCCTCCACCCGGGTCCCGGGCCCCGCCGCCGCCGGGGGGCTCGCTCTCCGGCCTCTGAGCCGGCGGGGTGGCCGGCCTCCTTCCTCCCGGCTCGGCGGGGGCCGCTCCCCCTGGGCAGCCTGGGGCAGGGCCTGGGAAGGCCTCTTCCTGCGCCCCTACTCCAGCCTGGAGGATGGAGATCCGGCTGCCGCCAAGAGGTCGGCTTGGACTCGCCCACTTGTGCCCTAGGTCCCTGTCCGCGGTCCCTGAAAAAGGAGTCCCCTCCTGCACCTCAAAGGCCCCCCCCCGCCGGAAAACCCCCCCCCCCCCCCCCCCAGGCAAATCCTCCCTCCCGCCCCCCACGCATATACTCGAGGGAGAGGTGATGCATGTGGAGGGTGGGCGTGCCAATGGGAACCTCACTCATCTTCAGCCCAGGGGGGAGAACTCTCCTTGCCCCATCCAGGAAAGTGCCTACAGAGAGGGGGCCATTTTCCATCTCCCCAAGTTGTCCCTTCGGCCTCTTCAGAAACGTCTCAACCGCAAGGCCCCTATCATTATTGCTGTCCAGAATCCAGCTCTGCCCAGCTGAACTTCCAGACAGTGGAAACGTTCTGTATCCGTGCCGCCCAGTGCAGTGGCCACTAGCTACATGTGACCGTCCAGCACTTGAAATATGGCTAGTGTGACGCTTAATTTTAACTTTAATGTAAATAGCTATATGTGGCTGTCATATTGGCCAGGCACAATGGGGAGATGATGGGGAGGCATGCCTCTTTAAGGTCACGGATCCCCAGGATGTCCAGTTGGAAAGGGCACTGACTCCAACTCCGCCTTTTTGCAGTAAGGAAATAAAGCCAGGCAGGCAAGAGAATTCAGAGAATGGGGGTGGGGGGGTCCAAGCCTCAGATCCAGGATTCCGAACACAGGCTCATGCTCTTGGCTTTGCACAGGGACGTTGCAGACAGCTCCTGCCTTTGGGAATCTGCCCTGGAGGGGCCCTAGGGTCTCACACAAGGCCAAGAGGTTGCAATTCTAGAGGTATGACATTTGCCGGGGCCTGGCTGAGCCATTCAGTGCTTCACTTTTTTTGGTCAAAAGAGGGGTGAACAGCTGCCATGAAGAGGGACAGCATCCGTGGCCTCAGGTCGATGTTCTCATTCCCCAACCTGGTAGCCCAAGGAGCAAGGGTGGGAGAAGACTTCAGCCTGTTGAGTCCCGTGTCTGTGAGAGGGGTGGACGGTGTGTGGGCTGTGTGCTTGTGCACGTGGCCCCTTGCCAGGGTGTCTCCCGCTTTGTACCTGTGGAAGTACACCTGCATGAGATAAGGTGGAAAGCCCCCAGAATCTGACTTATGTGGGCTGGGTTCTAATCTTAACTTTTCACATTCCAACGAGCCATCTTGGACAAATGCCTTCCATTCTCTGAGCGTCAGGTTCCCCACATGTACAAAGGGAATATCGGGGTGCCTGGGTGGCTCAGTGGGTTAAGCGTTCCACTTTGCCTTGGTTCGTGATCTCATGGCTCACGGGTTCGAGTCCCACGTTGGGCTCTGTGCTGACTACTCAGAACCTGGAGCCTGCTTCGGATTCTGTGTCTCCCTCTCTCTCTCTGCCCCCCCCCCATCAAATAAATAAAGCATTTAAAAAAATTTAAAAAGGGAATGTCAGATCTCTGGCGTTCTATAGTTCCAGGTGATGGTGTCTTAGACTACATGTATAAACGGTGACATCGTCGGGGGTTAGGGGGTTTGCAGTGCATGAGAGGCTCGAGCCTGGCTTCTACCAGCTTGGAGCATCTTTCTGGCCCATAATCTACCAGCACGGCATTAGCCCTGGTCCTGCAGGGGTCGGAGGGAGCAAACGACTGTGTGCGAATAACTCCACCTGAGCGGGGATGAATGGCATCAGCCCTGCACGCAGGAGCCTGTGCGTGCAGGTGAGTGCGTAGTCTGTCTTTTGGTGTCACATTCCTGTCTGCACATGATACACGGCTGCGCCTCTCATTTCAGACCCCAGTGAATCCAGGTGCAACGAGGTTGTGAACATGAAGTCTTTATTCTTCTGTTTGTTCTCAAAGCAGGGAAGAGCTGATGGTGGAGGCAGGGTGAGCGTCTGGGAGGAGCTCTACACCCCACACCCCTGCACGAGAGCACAGGCACAGGCAGGGGAGTGTCCAAGAGAGTGCTCTAGCTCCAGGCTAGGGCTGAAGGCAGGGTCCAACCGGGGCAGCAGAGGGCCTCAGCGGGCCAAGGCAAAGCCAATGCGGTTGTTATGGCGATCAAACTCCGTGTAGAATTTGCGGATGAAGCTGGCGCCCAGGACCCAGACAGGCCCAGTGGGTGGTGGGACATCCAGACCATGGAGGGCCAGAGTGCACAGGCCATCATTACCGTAAGAATCCTGGCAGGAAGCAAGAGGGTTTTCCCTACTGCCTGGCACATTACCATTCTCCTCCCTTGGCCCTGCCTGACCCCATTGGCCTTTCACCCCACCATACATCCTCCTGGATGCAGGTACTTAGCTAGACACCGGGCAAACCATACACTGTAAGACCTTCAAGAGCTTACAGCCCGGCAGAACTTCTGGTCCTAGGCAAGTTACTGTGTTTAATTGCCCTAAATCTGTTGAGTATAAGAAGGCCATAAGAGTATAGGAGCACAGCATTACTGGGGGCATTTGCTGACAGGATGGAGACAAGGGGATGAGCACAGTGATTCCCAAACCTGGCTGCCTATTGGAATCACCGGGGAGTTTTGAAAACACGGACCCCGGGTGCCCCTAGAGGTTCTGATTTAATAGGTAGGGGATGTGGCTTGTTACTGGGATTTTTAAGGTTTCCAGCTGACTCAGTGGGTGGGGGGGATGGGTTAAATGGGTGAGGGGCATTAAGGAGGCCGCTTTTCTGGATGAGCACTGGATGTCATATGTAAGAGGTGAATCGCCCGATGCCAAGACTACACTGTATGTTAACTAACTTGAATTTAAATAAAAATAGTTAAAAAAAAAAAAGCTTCCAGGTGACTCTAATATGTAGCTAAGCTTGAGAAGCACCGACTGAGCGTGGGATCTATGCATAAAGACTTGTCCCTTTTAGAGGGCCCCTGCCCACCCGTCCGTCCTCCCTGTGGTCGAGGGGCTGCCTGGAGCCTCACCTTTAACACATAGTCCGCGCTGGTGAGCGTGTAGGCTCTGCCTCCAAGGTGGAAGGAGATGTCCGGGAGTGTAGGCACCTGCTTGCAGTTCACGACATACTGAGGGGAAGGTAAAGGGAGCCCTGCTGAGTGTGGGAAGCCCCTGGGGCAGACACAGCCCTGTGGCTGGGCTCCTCTGCTGGAGAGGGCTGGGCACGTGGCCCGCCCTCTCCCTAGGGGACACCAAGTCACATGTGGCGAGAGAGGAGAGGAGGGCAAGGCCCGAAGCGGCCCCCTTTGGGACCTGATGCTTCCTGCGGTAATTTGGGGGCCTGATCAGGCGATGCTCCCGCAGCCTCCGGTGCCCCCGCTTCCCCCAGCTTCTTACTTCGTTTGGGCTCAGCTCCTTGGCCCCCAAGGTCTCCATGAGCAGCCTCAGGGAGCTGGTGGGACCCGAGATGTAGGATGCGCCAGTATCCACCACGACCATGCAGCCCTCCTCACAGACCAAGGTGGCCGACCTCACCGACACCCTGAGGGAGGCCAGAGAGTGAGACAGACGGAAGGCTGATGGGACGCCACCAGGCCGCCAAGCTTCCCTGAGGCAGGTGACAGGAGGCCATGCTGGTGGTCCCCTCCCTCAGCACGTGGCCTGGTGACCACCGCCTCCTCTCCGTAGCCCCTCCCCCTCTGTTTTTCATATCTCCACGTTCCCCATCCCTGGACAGAGCACTCAGCAAACGTTGGCTGGGCCTTAAGAAGTGACTGCATTAGGAGAGAGGACAAGATGGAGACAGTACCCCATCCCACTCCCACCCTCCCCTGGCAGCAGCATTTTGGGAGAGCAGGGCGGGTTGAGGGTTCCTGACCCTTTCATTTTGATCTGCCAGGAGCCAGTCTTGCTGACGCTCACGTAGTGGAAGTTCCCTTGGTAATACTGGGGGTCGCTGCCTCCCAACACAACCTCTCCTCCGAGCAAGTGGGAATTCCTAAAGGAAAGGTCAGAGCTCTTGAAGATCCGTGACCTCTGAGCCCCAGCACCCCAGCAACAAGGGATGTTGGGCACGGATACAGGGGTGGGGGGCAGAGGAAGGTGGGAAGTATAGCAAGGCTGGGAAGCTGCAGAAACATGTCTCCACCGTTCTTGCCCCTCCCCAAGCCCAACCAGAGGTGGTTCCAGAATAGTCCAGCTGTATCCGATAAAACATCCCCAGCAAGGTCACAGCAAAGGAACGGGCGCAAGGACAGTGAGTCGAGAGCAAGATGAGAATCCCCCCCCCCCCCCCCCCCCCGCTCCCAACTTGGGTTTGAGTTGCTGCAGGTTGAACAGGTGCATGGGGCGGGGGGCGGGGGGCGGGGGGTGGGTGGGTGGGTGGTCTCCGGGACCTGCTGGGTGGGGGTGGGCAAGGGGCAGGAGGCAAGCTGGAAGGAGGGGTGGAAAACTTAGGCATCTGGCAGAGCCTGGGCCTGCGGAGGTGAGTTTGGGCTGGTGGGTTGGTGGCGTATGTGAATCTGCACGGGGTGTTCAGGAGGGTCAGGGCCATGTGAGGCGAGGCGGAGTGGTGGGGTGGGTTTCATCTCCTTACTTGGAATTTCTGCAGAGAAAGAGAGAGCAGAAATGAGGTCTCTGTTGCAGGTGGGCCTCGCCAGCCTGTTGTTGGCCAGGGTGGGTGTTATGCCCTCTTTTTTACCCTTTAGGTGCTGGACTCACCAAGAGGTAAAGTCACTTGCCGGAAGTCCCCCGGGTGGTGTGTGGGGCGATTGGTGCCCAGTCCAAAGCGGACTCCCTTGCTTTCCTCTCCTCCCAGCGCACAACACCTCCCACCGCGCGGGGCCTCCCCTCGGGCTGGTTTCCAGGGTGCACACGTGGGCTGGGTTTCCCAGCATACGTGTGCAGGCGGTTTAGGTGTGCACACGTTATGCGGGCCGGTGCAATGCATTGCCCTCTTACACATTCAGTACGTATGCGCGTGTGCTATAGCACCTGCCCCCACTGCCCCTCTGCCAACATTTCAAGATCCCCCTGCCTGTTCCTTCCTTCTTGCCCCAGGGTCAAGGAAGAGGCAGGCCCTCTTAACAAGGCCCGCCTTCTTCCTGTCTGCTGGATTCTTCTCCCTCCTGCGGCTGCCAGGCTCCTGTGCCCTCAGTTAGCTCCTCCGTTTCCCAGTTTCAATCTCTCTCTCTCTTTCCATTGGCTTCCTCCTCCACCTGCAAGCATGCTCGTGCCTCCTCTAGCATTTTAAAACACCCACCCTTCTTGTCTCCGCTTCCCTCTGCATCTCAGCCTGCACCCCTCCTGACGCTCCCCTGTCTAATCTCTCAGGGCACTCTACACCTGCCCTTTGCTTCCTGACGCCCACATCTACCTCTCAACTGGTCACCATCTGGCCGTGCTCCAGCTCAACAACAGCTCTTCCCGAGGACGCTGCCCCAGAGCCAGCCGGTGGCCTCTGCTCAATGCCTCCTGTTTTCTTTTTCTTCCTTCCTTCTTCTCCATTTTACCTGTGCAATTTCTTCCGACCTTGACCCTCCCTCCACCCTCACCCCCCTCGCCTCCAGCTCTTCCGGTCTTCCCAAACCCACAGCTTGGAGCTGATCACAACCCTGCAGCGAGAGCTCACAATGGCTTCCCCCAGGCTGGCCCAACCACGCACAAGCTCAGCCTAGAGTTGAAAGGCACCCATGGGCTTCAAGCCCCAGGCCCCCTGTCCTGTTGCTTGTCACGTTGTAATGTTTCCCGTCTTCCTTCCTGACCGTAGGCTCTGTGAGGGCAGGGACTCTTTTTGGACGCTATGTTCACGGCTGCACCCCAGAACCTCCCACAGTGCTTGGCACATAAGCACGCCATATTTGTTGAATCAATGAGTGAGCAAATAAATGAAGGGATTAATGAATAAAGCCAGCTTTCTGTGTGGTCCGTCACAGGGAGGGTCCCAGGTCCCAGTAATGCTTTATTTTCCATCACCCCCACCCTGCATTTTCCTCTTGTTCTAGAGAGTGCTGACAGGACTTGCTGCAATGATGGAAATGTTATCTTCTATCCAATATGTAGCCATAGTCATTGTGGCTGCCGAGCACTGGACATGGGGCTAGTGTGACTGAAGACTTAAATTTTATTAAATTTTAATTAATTTCAATTTAAGTAGTGACTTCCATATTGGCTAGTGGAGCTCGACCTACGGCTTGAATACCACCTAATCATGAACCCAGAAACATCCCGGTCCCAACTCCCCTCCTGCTCTCCCGGCTCTCCTGATACCCTCCGTCACCCCTGCCTCAGCCCCTGAAGCCCCAGCCTCACCTGCTGTAGTAGACAGAGAAGACATCCTCCTTTAGCACCCCTTGGGAGAGGATGTGGTCAAAGACAGGGGTAACCCCGCCAACAGCCTGTGCAGGGAAGCCCATGCCCAGAATCCCATCAAACTTGGCCAGCATGAAGGGTATCAGGGGCAGCTCTGTGACCTCTCCAAACGTCTGTGTCACTGTGATTCCGCCCACCTGTGGGAGAAAGGACCAGAGGAGACCAAGCCTACTGCCTCCCCGCCCCTGGCCAGGGGGGAGTCTAGGACCCACATCCCCTAGGGTAGAGAAACAGGGGATAAGACCGTTTTATCAACCCCCCACACATATCCTCTCTTCTAATACACATGCAGGCTGTGGGGTTGCCCAGGACCTGGAAAGGGGTACTGACAATCAGTAACCACCAAGGTGCCAGGAGCTCTCACACCCTCTCCCCAGGGGCCCAGCTTCCACACTGGCAGGACTGGGTCTCAGTTGCTCACCCCCACTATGGGTAAGGATTTCTCCAGCCCAGCCAGACCTTCTCCCCTGGTTTCCCAGACAACGGACCTCTCATGTTCCATGTGTACCCTTCCCATAGCTTAGAGCAGGGGCTGGAGTAACTCCCAGAATGGAAAGGGTCCGAGGCAAGCCAAATGGAAAAGACAACCAAGCCCTGACCTTAATCCTAAACTCTAACCTCAACTAGGATCTTCGAACCTCTGCCTGACCCCCAAACTAACTCTGGCCATAATGAAACCAGTACTGCTGACCCTGACACTGACTCTGATTTCAGTCTGGGGCCTTGTGAAGGGCCCAGTCGGGAGCTGGGTGACCTCAGGCAGGTTAGCTGACAGGAGGCTGTGGGGCTCCGGCTAAGCTCTCACGTGAGTTACACGTAAAAGCTTCCACAAATCACCCAGTGTGGACCCAGGAGCTCAGGCTTGCTCTGTCCCAGGCCCTGCTTCTTTGCAGCAAGGCAGGGTGTTCCTCAATTGCCCAGGCTCTAAGGTGGACTGAACTGTACCCCCCGCCCCCCTCCAAGTATGGGCCCTCCAGTGGCAGGGGAGGTCTGGGACCAGAAGGGCAGAGGTCAGATGACCTGGGGCACTCCTACTTACAGTCACCTCGTCCTGGCTCAGGAAACCTTTGACCTTCCCAGATCCGTAGCGGATGGTGAATGCCGTCCCATTCTCCATGTAGCTGGAGGATTCCGAAGAGTCGTAGAGGCTGTGAATCTCTGGCAGAGGGATATAGGCTCAGGTCTGTTCAAGAGAGGCCCGGCAGGGGGGCTGGGAGGCAGGTGCCTGTGGGCGTGGCCCCCTGTGGTTGAGGACTTCTGTGAAGGGGCGGGGAGGCCCTGAGGTGGGAGGCTTGAAAACGTGTTTCATCAATCAAGGAGTGTGTTTCTTGGGCCCCTGTCACGTGCCCAGATCTCTGAGAATTTTGTCTCCGATCAAGCATTCCACAGTGATTCTGATGCTGGGATGAGGAGAAGATTCTGGTTCCAGTAAGCTCTTGAGAAGAGGCTGTTGACTAAGGAAGGGCGTGGAAGACCCTGAGAGCCTGGGGTGGGTCTGAGGATTTGGCCCCAATCTCAGGAAAGGGGAGAAGTGGACTTCTGGGTGAGCTGGGGACTTCTAATGCCGCCATTTTACCTTGGCGGCCATATCGGGAAAATGGGGGACATTGTCATCTGTCCTCTCGGGGGCAACAGGAGCAGAAGCAGGGAGGAAATAGCTCAATTGGTAGCAGAGGGTGTGAGGCAGGCCCGGCCAAGTGTGGCAGGGGGCTCGGGGAGAGGTCCTGTAGGCGTGCGGAGAGGGGGGTGCTCACCACATGCTGTGTAGAGAGGGCTGCACTTGGTGGAGGGCACCCAGAGGTTGGCTGAGCCTGTGTCGAAGATGACTTTGAAGGTCTGGGGTGGGGTGCCAATGCCGATCTCGCCATAGTACTGGGTCTGTGGGGGTGAAAGGAAAGAGGCAGCCGGAGGCGCGGGGAAGCTTGGGGCTTTGCTGGATACCCCCTTGGGCACCTGGGGTGAGATTAGGTAGATCAGACAACCGCCCCGGGTTTCCATTTTCCAGCAGGGCCCGGGTGGGACCCTTAGCACTGTCTTAGGACTTCCCTGGAAGTGAGACAAGAGGGCAAAAGAAGAATACTGAAAATGAAGATGATGCCCCGCCCCTCGAAGGGCTGCTAACGCAATAAGCAGGCACTCCGTGCAGAGCCCAGTCACAGAAACCCGCATCTGAGGTCACATACCCACCCTGCCCACCTTGAAACCCAGAGCCTGGATTCCTGAGTTCCAAACCTAACTGCCTCTGGGCTCCTTTCTGCCCTCTGTGCCTCAACCTTTCTAGCTCTGAAATGGGAGTTTTATAGGGCACTTTGTGCATCTCAGCAACTCAGTCATAGGCAGCATGGAAAGAGCAAAGAAAGCCTTGGGCCCCAGAAAGAGAAAGGAGACGGAAAAGCAGGGGCGCTCACATCCAGGTAGTTGGTGAGGACCACAGGGGACGTGCTGTTGCCAAAGGAGAATCTCTTGGTGAACTGGCTCCATTCAGCACCAAGCCTGGCTACGTCCACGCCTCGCTCCTTCAGGCTTTCCCGGATCGAAGGCATTTTCTTGAGGAAGATCCTGACCCGGGGTGAGGGAAGAAAAAAAACAGAAGAGCTCTGTACTCCCTCATAACAGTGGTACACAGTCCTGAAGCTTCTGGTACAATTCTCCCTAATCTAGCCTAGACACCTGAGAATCCCTCTTGTGCCCTAAGGCCTCTCAAGGAGAATTCGCAAGCCTCGTTGAGTCAGCTGCACTGGCATTAAATAATCCTTAACACGCTTCCTTCTGTTGTCTAGTTCTGATCCCTATCACTACGAGGCCATTCGTTCGTTCCTTCCTCCCTTTCATAATTACAGATTGAACACCTACTCTGTGCCTGCACTCCAGTGGATACTAGAGATAGAAAGATAAAGATCATCAGTGGGGTGCCTGGGTGGCTCAGTTGGTTAAGCTTCTGACTCCTGATTTCAGCTCAGGTCACCAACCACGAGATAGAGCCCTGCATGGGGCTCTTCATGGACAGCGTGGAGCCTGCTTGGGATTCTCTCCCTCCCTCTCTCTTTGCCCCTCCCCTCAAGTAAATAAACTTAAAAAAAAAAAATCACTGCCTTCAAGGAGCTCCAGCAGGCAAGGAGACAGAGGAGGAAACGCAACAGCGACATCCCCTCTAAGATGAAGGCTGGGACGCTCCCCTCAAGGCTGGACAGGACCGGGCAGTGCCGTGTGAGGCCTGTAGGTGGCAGCAGGCGCCCACAGCTGCCTGCCGGGGCTCCAGGATGCCAGGCCAGGGTAGACACCCAGCCAGGGCTGTGGGCTGGAACCTCGGGACTGAATGGGTGGGGTGGGGAGAGCAAACGGCATGTCCAGAGTAACTGTGCCCCTCTGCCCCTGGAAAGATGTGACTTCTTGAGCCTGAGTCCCAGTCCTTCAGCTCCTTTCCCTGACACCCGCCTATCAGCTTTGGGAGGCAGAATTAAAGACCCTGGGGCTGGGTGGGGGCCGGTAAAACATATTGAGGGGCCACCTGGTCAGTTTCAAACACTATACACCCTCCATATAGCCCTCGACCGTAGGCCAGCCATCCTTATCCTCACGTAATGATGAGGAAAGCAGACAGGGCACATTGGGTGGCTCAGTCGGTTAAGTATCCGACTTCGGTTTAGGCCATGATCTCAGGGTTCACAAGTTCGAGCCCTGCGTCGGGCTCTGTGCCGACAGCCCAGAGCCTGGAGCCTGCTTTGGATTCTGTGTCTCCCTCTCTCTCTGACCCCTCCCCCCTCACGCTCTGTCTCTGTCTCTGAAAAATAAACATTTGAAAAAACTTCGATGAGGAAGCAGAGGCTCACAGGGTTGTGGATGGAGCAGGGACTCAAAGCGGCGTCTCTGGACTTGTTTCCCAGAGAGTGTCCCCAGGGCTCCCACGGGAAGCCTCTTTGCAGAAGCTTGAGGGGAGATGTCCCTAGCTGTTGGCCAGGGGGTTCTGGGATTGCAGCCCAGTTTATGGAGAACCCGTCTTCTTTTCTAGCTGCTCGTCTCCCTGTACCGCCCTTCCCTCCTCGCACCCGGCACTCTCGGACCCCCTTATGCGAATGCAGCTTTCCTGCCAGCCAGCCTCACATCAACAGAAATGACTCGTCATCGTTGTGTCACAGTTTGCTGTTCACAAAGTCGTTTCACAATTATGATCTTATTCTCAGCCATCCCCTGGGGTGGGTGGGGTTATTATTCCCATGTTTACCGACGGGAAAATGGAAGGGCAGAGAAGGCTTGATCCCGGAGAGGGTGCACTTTCTACTATTTACTCTGAACAGCCTCTGCCCTGGACCCTAACATGTCCCATTCTCCTTTCAGAAGGTCCCTTCCTCGCCCCCAGCTCTCCATTCTTCTAAGCCCAGCATGCATCCCACCTCCAGGAAGCTTGCCCCAGGAACTCCAGTTCACACCGGCCCCACCTCTGCTTGGGCTCCGGCTCCATTTTTCCTCGGGTGCTCGCAGCCTGCACTGCACAGCCTAATGCTCCTGGAGGTGGTGCCGTCTGGTGGTGAGGACACAGCAGTCGTGGGCACATGTTTAAACCCTTTCTTACTGTGTGATTCGGATCAACTTAACCCAACCTCTCCGGGCCTTTCGTGAGCCGCCATCAACTCCTTTGTAAAAATGGACTAAACAGTAGTACCTGCCTCAGAGAATCACTGCAGATTAAACAAGCTGCCCACTGCTCAATAAATGTGAAGACTGTGCAGAAGGCAATGAAAGCACCTTGAGAATGGGGCCCTGCGTTCAGATCCCCCAAAGTGCCGTGCGTGACACTGTGCAAATAGCAGGTGGAAACATTTTGTGTTTCAAAAGCCTCTTTCTCCACTCCTGGCCCAATCCCGTTCTTCTTCTCTTTTTATTTATTTTATTTATTTTTTGAGCATGAGCATAAGCGGGGGAGGGGCAGCGGGAGGAGGAGAATCCCCAGCAGGCTCCGCACTGTCCACACAGAGCCCAACATAGGCCTTGAACTCACTGACCATGAGACCATGAACTGAGCCGAAATCAAGAGTCAGACACTTAACTGACTGAGCCACCCAGGTGCCCCTCTTCCTGGCTTTTTAAAGAGAACAGGGAGAATGTTTTTACCTCGATTCCACATTTACTCTGGGGGTGGGGGCTGCCTGCAGGCACTCGGTCTCTCACCCCGCACCCCTACCCTAGCAGTTACTCTCTGGGAGCCTGGAAGCAGGTGAAAAGGCTTTGGAAACAAAAGGCCCAGTGTGTGTTGAGGCTCAGCCTCTTACACGTGACCTCCCTGAGCCTCTGTGTCCTCACCTGTAAAATGGGACTGCTGGGTTGTCAGGAGGAGAATTTGAGAGGAGATATGTGGAAAGATCCTGTGACATCCTCGACATTTTACAGGCTTAGCAACTAGGACTGTTAAAACCTGCCCTCTTAGGGGCACCCAGCTGCCTCCGTCGGTGGAGCGTGTGACTCTTGATCTTGGGGTTGTGAGTTCGACCCCCATGCTGGATGTAGAGATGACTTAAAAATAAAATCTTTAGGGGCGCAGTCGGTTAAGATTCAGCTCAGGTCATGATCTCGTGGTTCGTGAGTTCGAGCCTCGCGTCAGGCTCTGTGCTGACAGCTCAGAGCCTGGAGCCTGCTTCGGATTCTAGGTCTCTCTCAGAAATAAATAAACATTAAAAAAATTAAAATAAAGGAAGCTCTCTAAAAAGCAACACAATCCTGCTCTTGCCTTGAGGTCTTCTGGTTCCACCACCTGCCCTCCCCACACTGAAACCTTTTCTCTTGGAGACCCTCCCTCCTGCCTCTCCCCTTCTTCAGCCTTTTTTTTTAAGTGTATCTTTTTTAACATTTATTTTTGAGAGACAGAGAGCGAGTGGGGAGGGGGCAGAGAGGTAGGCACAGAATCCAAGGTGGGCTCCAGGCTCTGGACTGTCAGCACAGAGCCCGTCGCGGGGCTCGAACTCACGAACCCGTGAGCTCTTGACCTGAGCTGAAGTTGGACACTTAACCGACTGAGCCGGCCAGGGGCCAGGGCCCCCCTTCAGCCTTAGTGAACTCAGGGAACTTAATGAGCCCAGTTCCCACAGGGCCTGGCACCGGGTGTGGGCGTTACTAGGCCTCCCTCCTCCTTCCTTCAGGCCACGCCTTAAGCCTTTCTTTCAACGTTTGTTTGTAACAACCCACCCTGTGGGACTAGTAACAGCTGGGTTTTTACAGCCTTCAGGCATCAGGCTGAGGGCTTTCCATATCTCTCATTCAATCTTCAAAGCAGACCTGTGAAGCAGGTGCTGCTATTATCCCTGCTTTAAAAAATGGTAAACTGAGACCTGGAGAGGTTAAGTAACTTGCCCATGCTTTCCCAGCTAGTTAGTTCCGCGAGTGGAGCAGGATTTAAGCCAAGACAATTCAACTCTAGAAGGCTTGTATTTAACCACTAAATTGTTCTTCCTTGGTAAGCTTAACCAATACCACCCCCTTCTTAACAATTAGACTGTGACCTCCTTGAGAACAAGGGGCAGGTCTGAATCATCTGAGTGCCTCGCCTGGGGATCTATGCAGGAAGCAAGGGCTCTGGGCAGGGATCAAATGACGTGGCTTTCGGGCCACTAGGGTAGTGTGCCACTATCGGCCCTGTGACATCGGCTGAGCCACCTCTCTCAATGGGCCCGCGCCTCCCTGGTCATGAGGACTGGATGACATCCCATATTAGAAAGCCAGGGGTGTTAGGAAGGTGGGAACCCCCGTGCCCCCGCCCCCCAGCCTGAGTTACCGTCTGAAGGCGCCAGAGTCTGCGGGGAGACCGAAGGCGCAGGAGCCGCAGAGCACCAGCAGGAGGCCCCAGCGAGGCATTCTGCTCCCTTGGTCCATGCTTCGCCTGGGTGCTCGGCTCTCTTGGGAATCTGCAGAAGCCTTGTGGCTTCCCAGAGCCCTTCTCCTTTTATGCACTCCACACTTGGGACGGTTGAGATTTAGCTCTGCCCTGATTTATTATCCGGGGGCACATGGAGGGCGGCCAGTAATAAATCCCCCCGATGGGACGGAGCTAGATGGGTGAAGGGTGACCAGGTTTCGACGTAGAGCCCAGGAGCCAGGGAAAAGGAGGGCTGTGGGAAAGCCATGCTGTGCCCAGTGACGCCAGCAGCCCCATCTCGGCCTGGCCCTGCGACCCCCGCCGGGGCAGAGGCTGATGGGAAACATCAGTGTTCCAGAACAAGGTCAGGGCTGAGACCGGCACAGAACGTGGGTTTCCAACCTCCCCCGCCAGACTCCACCCTCTGTACCCTTCAAGTGCCATCCTCTGTGTTAACCTCGGCTGTGTTCCTGATCGGCTTCTCCCACTTTGTGTCTCAGTTCCCTTCTGGAACATGGGCGACTCCTCCTGGCTTGTTCGTGACAGAACCAGACCCAGAGGCCTCCGTGCCGCCTCCCTCCAAGCCTCTGTTAGCAGCAGCTGTGGAGGGGGAGAATCCCACGGCCCGGCAGGGGGAGAAGCGCCTTGTATGGGCCTCTGGATGCAGGAATCTGGGGGAAGGGGTGTGTGGCTACCCTCAGCTCGCCTCGTGTGGGTGGGAGCCCTCAGGAGTAAGGGGGAGCTGGTCTTCCAACTCCTCCTTCCCTTCCCACGGGGCCCTGAGTCCCTTCTGGGCCCGTCTCTGCCACCTTCCCTTTTCCTTGTAGTTTACAAACAACCTGGGGCAGCTCTCCATACACACACCTGACTCCTAAGTCCCAGGAGGGGTGCTATTTATTCAGGCGAGCATGCCCTCTCCTGGCTTTTCCTTGCTCATGCCTCCGGGCCCATCTCAAATATCACCACCTGCTCCACGAAGCGGGTCCTGATTCAGCCCGGAACTGCCTGCCTTCTGCTGTGGGCTCCCAAGGCGCCACACGAGCCCTTCCAGGACAGCACAGACCTCAGCTGTCCCGTATCAGAGTGACCTCGCAGACCTGCCTCTGCCTCTTGCCCAAAGTGGTGCTTCGCACTTATCAGCTGAAGGAACTAGGGAACTAGCTGGGGGCTAGTTGTCTGGGACCCCTGGGTTCCGGTCTTGATTCAACCACGAACTTGCTAAGTGACGTTGGACCCCTCCACCTCTCTGGGGCTCAGTCTCTAAATCTGAAGCATGAAACAGATATTGGGTGGGCCCTAGGGTGCCAGACGTGCTAATGTTCTGTCCTTTGACTTCAGGGTGCTGCCCTCTGCAACCAGCTGCGAGTAGCAAGGACTTAGAGAAGCTAAAGTCTCTTGCTAACGTGTTGCCTAATGAGTATGCTTGGACCTCTGGGATTATAACACCCTTACCACACGACAGGAGGATTTGGCATTTCCTGGTGTAAACTCTTATTGGAGAATTTTTCAGGCACCGTGGTTGGCAGTGAACAAAGTATCTGAGGGCAAGGGGAACACTTAAAAAAATTTTCTTTCATGTTTATTTATTTTTGAGAGACAGAGGGCGAGTGGGGGAGGGGCAGAGAGAGAGGAGACAAGAATCTGAAGCAGCTCTGAGCTGTCAGCACAGAGCCCGACACAGGGCTTGAACTCATGAACCGTGAGATAATGACCTGAGCTGAAGTCGGATGCTTAACCACCCAGGTGCCCCCGGGGGAAAACTTTTTAGAACCCCTCAGAGTGGGGGGGGGGGTCTGTCTTGGCAAATTGGAGGAGGATTTATGAAGCATTCCAATAGACCTTGGTTCTCTTCATTCATTAGACAGTATTCATCGAGCATTTATTAGTTGCCAGACATTTTTCTAGATGCCGAGATTAACAAAGGTGACAAACAATAAATACCATTTCTGCTCCTGTGGATCCTACAGTCTGTAGGAGAAATAGGTTATCATCACAACATAGATGTGAAATAACAATGATGACCAGCACAGTCAGGGAACTCCAGGAAGGCATCGCCAAAGAAATGACACTTGAGTTGTGATCTGAAGGCGACATGGGCAGGCAATGAATAGCTGAAGAGGGAAAGAAATAGAGTCCCGATGGGAGCAGCATGTGCAAAGGCCCTGTGGAGAGAGGAAGCATGATGAGAACAAGGGCCAAAAGAAGCCAGTGTGGCTAGACAGAGACCAGAGGAAGTGGGGTGAGAGAGGAGATTGGGAAGCAGAGATAATAAGAGCTAATGCCAAGTATCACTCTAGGTGCTTAATGCATGTGACCCTCAAAACAACTGCATGGAGTGGTACTATTGTTATTCCACTTTACAGATGAGGAAGCTGAGCTATGGGAGGATTCAGAAAGCAGCGTGCCTAGGATCACACCCACGGTAACGGGTGGAGTCAGCCTATAAGCTAAGGCAGTATGTCCCAGAACTCTACGTGACTTGAGCGTCCAACCTTGAAAGTTCTTGAACGCCACACTGTGTTTACCTTAAGAGCACAACGGGTAAACAGGTTAAGACGGGAATGATGACGTAATTAAATGCGTTTTGCGAAGACATTGCGGCTACGGTGTGGCTCAGCAAGGACTTCGGAATGGTCCGGAATCATGTGGCACGTGCCAGTTAGGAAGCCAGAGCGCCGGAACCAGCTTGGACTAGGGGAGGTGGGCGTGGTGGAGACAGAAAAGATTGGATGGAATTGAGAAAAACTTAGGAAATAAAATTAGGTCATGGGTGAGATACGGGGAGTGAAGGAGAGGGAGGTTTCTGGATGCCTGGTGATACCAAGTGGAAGAGAATCAGGATTCCAGAGGGGAAAGAGGTCTGGGGAGACCATGAGTTTGAGGACCTGCTGAGTGTGGGGTTCCTTTGTGGAGACAGGGGCAGGGAATAAAAAAAAGAAAGAAAGAAATCTCCCAGGTGTGACATTAAGTGGCAGGTGCACATGTGGACCTGGGTGAAAGATTTATGTGTTATTTGCCATTGGTCATGAATGTCACAGATATGAATACAATTAGCTGAGGTGGGGGGGGGGGGAAGAGCAAGGAAGCCCTGGACTCCAGCTTCCGTGGCCCAGCGGTGGAGAAACGGCCTGTATAACAGACCACAAAGAAGAACCACAAAGAGAGGAAGGGGGAAACCGTCAGGTGTCCCTGAAGCCCAAGGAGAAGGGAGGTTACGCAGCGAGAGTGAGTAGTGGGAGGGGCTGCTTGGAGGTCAGGCAAGACGTGGGTTACAAGGCAGACATGTGGCCATCGGTGCTGTTAGTGGGAGCTGTTTGGGTGATGCGGACGGACGGGAATCCAGACAGGGAATGTGGAAGAATGACAGGAAGAAGGGAGATGAAGGCGGTGTAGCCCAGACAGCCTTTCCTGAGAAGCCAGGGATAACGGAGGAGGAGGTGATGGCTGGAGGCGAGTGAGGACAAAGTGAAGGGTTTTCCCTCTCCTCTCCCTGCCTGCCCCTCTCCCTCCTTCCTCTAATGGTGGGAGGGAAGAGAATATATTTAAAGGCCTGGAAAGGACTCGGGGGAGAGGAGGGATAATCATGGCAGTAAGATCCCGAGCAGGTGGGAGTCAGGAAGGCAGGGCCCCCGCACGGCCACCAGGTGCTGGCGGCCGAGGGCCTTTCTGTCCGGTGACTGTCCTCTTCTCAGACAAGTGGGGAGCAGGGACCACTGCTGAGAGCTGGGGATGGGGGCGGGGCTCGGAGGCATGCAGAGAAATAGAGAAGGTGTGCAATGGTTATGGAAAGATGGAAGAAGCTGGCCAGGGAAACTCCGGGGTTTTCTGGGAGGAATTAAGCATTTAATGGCTGGAGATCACACCGTCGTCGTCGAAAGCCAGTCTGCCCTGTTCTCTGCCTCCCCGCCACCACCACAGTGCTTGGCTGCTTGGGTGGGGACAGCAAGGCAGTATGTGGCTGGCTTCATCCGGGGCTGGGGTGGTGGACATGTGGTGATCGAAGAGGAGAGCCGAAGAGATTTAGGGGCCCAGCAAAGATGTTATTGAATGATAGACTGTGGCCTAGAAGGTGGATGTGGGAAAGAAGTCAGGACAAGACAGGGCGGACGAACAGGAAGGAACCGGAGGACCGTGGGCCCAGAAAGGGCTGTGGGGGCGAGGCCACTGCATGGAGGGCGCTCGAGGAGCGGAGAGGCCAGGGTGCTGGCCGGGTCACCGTCTGCGTGGATGGTGATGTCATCCAGAAAGACTGCAGAGGGCATGGGGTGGGGGAAGGCTGTAAGCCAGGAGCCAAAGTCTTTGATAAACGAGGAGGCGGGACCTGCACGTCCAGTGGTGACAAGGGTTGAGTGAGTGGGACGGGAGGGTCCCAGGCCGAAGTCAGGCGCCTGGAGGGAGAAGCGTCTTCTCCCAATGTCCACGGCAGCCCTGGGAAGCGAGTGGACCAGTGTCCCTCGAACACAGGAGGAAAGCAAGACCTGGGAGGGTACACAACGGGTCCTAATTCATAGCTGGGGTGAGGCAGAGTGGGGCCCTGTGTCTCCCCTGCACCATATCCTGTGATACACGGGGGTCCGCCCAGCCACCAAGGGGTGGGGTGTGCTGTCCCGGAATCTCACTTCTCCCTGCCTCTCCCCTGCCCGAGACCCTGACAAGCTTGTGACCTGTCCTGGCCATTGCAGGTGACTGACCACCACCTCCCTCCCCACTCTCCAAACCCCAGAGCAGGAGCAAGGGAGAAAGCAAGTGGGGAGATGGGGTCAGCCTTGCGGCGGCCTCTGAACGCGGGGAACAGCAGCACCCTTTACTGAGCACCTACCCTGCGCCCTGAAGGACTATATTCCCTCGCAGCCTCGGGAAGTGCGTGCCCTTGCACCCACTGTTCAGATGAGGAAGCGGGGGGCTTCAGGGAGCTTGGGGAAGGATGAGCTGAGAACCGAGTGCTCTGCCTGTGACTCCCGGCCCCTCTGTGTGGCCGTGGGTGTCAGACGTGACCGGCAGAGCCATGGGATTCAAAAGAGGGGGTGCTGAGCTATGGCTGCGCGGTCAGGAGCACGGCCACCCCACAGCGCTTTCTGTAGGGGAGGGAGCTCTTTGAAGCCCAGCACCCGGCTGCAGCTTAGACCCCCTGCACGGAGCACCCGGGGCCTCAAGTATACTCTAGGTTGACCAGAATCTTCTGTGGCAAAGGCAGGGGCAGGGGCAGGGCTTCCAGCCCACAGGTCTGGGTGCCCTGTGGCCCTGGGCACTTTCCAACCCAGTACCTGTCTCCTGCCTGCCACAGCACTTCCCGTGGCCCCAGACAGTGGGGCACAGGGGCGAATACTGAGTGTGAATAACCTCAGCAGGAGAGAGACTCCTGAGGGCATGAGGCCCCCGTGGTGAAATTGTGGTCCAGGAGGCCCAGGAGAGGCGAGGGTGACGGAGCCCAGAAATAGTAGCCTCCCTGGTTTCTCCTGGTTACTGCAGCTCAAAGGCTGGGAGAGGGGTGGCTGTCCCTTGCCCTTTTCGCGGCTCCCCTCAGTCCCCCCTTCTTAACTCCTAGGCCCAAGAGCCTGAGACCAGAGACCAGGCAGGACGGTTGATGGTCTGGAGTCGGAATGAGCAAAGATCCTGAAAGCAAGACCTGAAGGTTCCTGGAGGGCTCTCCGCACGCAGAGGCTGAGCCAGGAGAGAAGCCCCAGGAGGCCACGAGGCCCTTGAAGGATTTTCTGAGGGAAGCAGAGCCAGACCTGACTGTGCGGCCCCACAGTGCAGAACCGAGGCCCCAGGGGTGAGAGGCAGGGAGAAAGAATCGGGCTCAGTTCCGTTCCAAGGAAGAAAGGTCTAGCAGTTGGCGTTGCCCAAGAGTGAGCGCCCTGCCGGGAGGTATGCGTCACCCCTGGGACGGTCAGCACTGGTTTTCTAGGATTCCATGTGTCCCCACTCCCTGCCAGGTGGCCCGACCTGTTACTGGACCACATCCACTGTTGTGGGGAAAATGCAGACGGAGGCGGAATCACCACGAGGGTCTCTCCTCTCTGACCTGGGGCTGTGTGCAGGGCCCGGGGCTGTGGGATGGAAAGGAGAGTGGGTAGGACCCTTATCGGCCTATCTCCCAAGCCCCCGTCAGCCCAGGGTCCACTGTTTCTCACAGAGGCTCCCCAGGATCCTACGTCTAGGGCCCAGGCTGCGTCACCTGGAGGTCAAGGGTCATGGAGCTGGCAGAGGCCCAGGGGAAGGGTCGTGTCGCACCTGCCCTTTCCCAGTGGGGCAGACCCCGGACGTGAGAACCAGTCAGGGGAAGCATAAATCCAGCCGGAGCCTGGCCCTCTGGTCAGATCCCACGGCCGGGTGTGTGCCGTGGGGTCGGGTCTTCCGGAGGCCGGTATCTCTCAGGAGACAAAGGGTGCCCAGGGTTTCTCTAAAAATGGTCTCAAATCCCACTTTGCTCCATGACAGTGATCCCAAGGAGATTCGGGTGGTGTGACCAAGGCTGGGAGTGCCCAGTGGAGGTCGAGGATGAAGGCAGACAAGGCTGGTGGTTCAGAGAGCCTGGTTTATGCTGCTTTGAGCCAAGCACGGATTTATTCCCGGCCATGGTTAGTGGGAAACTCTTGCCACGCCCACTGGTATGGAGGGAGAAACTGACCTTGTTGAGCCTTCGAGTTGGGGAGATTGGCATCGGGCTGGTCCTGCTTCTGTCCATAAAGAGCAAACACTGAAGCAGGAGAAAAGATTAAAAAAAAAAAGGACATTGTCTTTCTTCCATCTGACCTCCTGCCCACATCATGCTGAACTCCTCAATCCCGGAAGGCCCCAGCTGGTTCCTCGGAGGAATTTTTCAATCAGATGGAGGCCCTGAGCCCAGCAGTGAGGAGCAGCTGGGGCCTTGAGAGGGAAAGAAAGACCCAGAATGGAGTTTAATAACCAGCCTGGGCTGCCATGTGTGGGTGGGTCGTCCAGGAGCAATTAGTTGGAGAGCTCTGGGGGAGGCACCAGGGCTGGGACCAGAACCTTGGAGCTGCGGGGCCGGGGTGGAGAGAGCCAAGTGCCCTAACCTGTTTGTTCTGGGACCTTGGAGGAACAGGAATTCAGCCACAGGGTTGGGGTGATCCCACCCTGAGGCCTGCTCAAGAGATGACCCAGGAAAATGGAAGGCAGATCACACAGGTCTTGGGAGCTACCGGGGTCTGAGGGGGAAGCGAGGATTGGCGGGCGCAGGGGCTCGCGGGAGACCCCGGTCAGAGGGGGTGTTCCTGAGATGAGATGCACCCAGCGTAGCGGGACCAGACACCAAACGCTGAGGCACGAAAGCTAGAAACATAATCAACTGCTTTCCCCCAAACGGCACTGGAGGGTCTGTTTTATTATCCGAAAAACCTTAAACTAGAAGATCCCTTTGCCGGAGGAGGGTATGATGGTGAAGCAGCTCAGTGGAGTGTTCGTGGCGAGGGTGGTGGTGATGCAGGGGGTGGTTCTGACCGACAGGGAGGTATCCCAGCAGGGGTAGAGCTGGGGTGGGGCAGGGCTCTTAGAGAAAGTGTATCCCAAGAACACATTTCCTAGAAAATGGACCTCTTCCTTTCTTCCTCTTTCCCTCCGTCCCTCCCTCCCTCTTGTTTTTCCTTCCTGCCTTCCTCCCATCTGGTATTTTTTTTTAAGTAGGCTCTATGCCCAACGTGGGGCTTGAATTCACAACCCGGAGATCAAGAATCACATGCTCTCCGGACTGAGCCAGCCATCTAGTATTTTTTATCAGAAAAATAAACACTCTAGTTAAAAAAAAAAAAAAAAAAACACAATAGGACTAAGAGGCTGGTAATGAAACGTAGCAGTCTCCAGTCCTGCCCTGAGCCCCCAGCCCCCAGTCCCCCCACCCCCTATCCTGCGGCACAGAGGCAATGCCTTTGACTCCCGGTCGTTTAGACTCTTCTCGAGGTTATGCTTATCTTTCCATTTCTTAATTTTCAATTTCATACATTATGTATTGATCTTCTCTCATGGCAGATGAAGATTTCTCCGTCTTATACTCCAACCCTCCAATTTTGGCAAAATCAAAAGTCAGTGTTTACATGATTATAATTAAAGTATGGTTCACAGTGTATAATGCTTACAATTCCGTGATTTTTTTTTTTTTTTTTTTTTGCTTTTCATTAAGTTCATCACTGCCCACCCCTTCACCTTTTCCCCACTCCTTGTTTTCCTAGGAATTCTGCCCCGATCCCCCAAACCCCCATCTCCACCTGGTGCCATGTTCAGGTACGGTTCAGTGGGATTTTCTCCCGGGAGCTCTGTGCTCCTAGGCTGGCCACATGCTGTTGGCTGAGGACCTCCTTGCTGCTCCCGGCTGTGGCGTTCTGTGTCCAGGCTCCGGGGGGGTGCCTCTGTTCTCACTCTGTACTTTTGTTGAAGCAGACCATGTGCTTCCAGAGTTTGCTGAGAAAGGGTGCTTGACAAGCAAACCCTTCCAGTCCTGGCATGGCTACAAATGTTTCCATTCCACTCTTACTCTTTATAGTTTGGGTGTGAATAGAATTCTAGGCTGAAATTCTAGGCTGAAATTTATTTTCCTTCTGAAGTTGGAAGTTGTTTTTCTGATTTTAACAAGTCTGGTGCCACCGAGTCGGGACTCTCCTGTGGATTTCTCTCTGCGGGCTTTTGCCACCTTTTCCTTTGTCCCTGGCCTGGGTCTCTTCCGTTCATGTACTGAACACTCAGAGGATGCCCTCGATCTGGAAAATTCGTGTCCTTCCATTCTGGAAAATTGTCCAGCATTGATTCCTTGGTCATTTCTTCCCTCCTATGTTCTCTTCTCTCTTCTGGATCTCCTACTAATAGCATATTGCAACTTCTGTTTGTTTTCTAAATATTGTATACATTTTTTTTTTAATTAACAAGCACCCAACTATTAACTTCTTTTTTTTTTTAATTTTTTAATGTTTTTTATTTATTTTTGAGCGAGAGAGAGAAAGAGAGAGCACAAGCAGGGGAGGGGCAGAGAGAGAGAGGGAGACACAGAATCCAAAGACCGGCTCCACGCTCTGAGCTGTCAGCACAGAGCCCGACATGGGGCTCAAACTCACGAACCGTGAGATCATGACTTGAACCGAAGTCAGACGCTTAACTGACTGAGCCACCCAGGTGCCCCATAAGTGTTGTAAACTTTTAAGTAATCTCTATACCCAGCATGGGCTCAAACTCACAACCCCAAGATCAAGAGTCACATGTTTTACCGACAGAGCCAGCCAGGCGCCCTTCTCCTGAGTTCTTTTTCTTCTACCTTCTAGGAGATGTCCTTAACTCTAGGTTCCAACTCTTCAATTTCTCTACAATTTTTTTCTCCTGTATATATATTTTTTACTTCCAAGAGCCTTTTCGGATTCTTTGATTATTATTCCTTTGTTTAATGCATCCACTACTTGCTTTATGGATGCAGAATTTTCTCTTATGCCCCCGAGGGTGTTAATTACAGACCAGGTTTTTAAAAAATGATGTCTGTTTTCTTTGTGCTTGTTTGGTTTGGTCTGCATCCAGACTGGAGGTTTTCTTCAAAACCCCTAGAACGCCTTGGCTCTTGGTTCATGGTTGAGGGAGAGAGACAGGTGGAGTGGCCTAGAGATTCAGTGTGCATAGCAGGGCTCGTGCTGGCCCACCCTCTCTAGATGGAAGTTCTGAGCTGGCTTCTCCCTGGGGCACTCCTGTAGACCGAATGCTTGTGTCCTTTCAAAACCATATGTTGAAATCCTAACCCCCAAAGTGATGGTGTTTGGAGGTGGGGCCTTTGGGAGGTGATTAGGAGATGGGGATAGAGTCCTCATAAGTGGGATTGGTCCCCCAAGGAAAGAGATGGGAGAGAGAGAGAGAGGCCCCTCCTCCTTCCCACCATGTGTGGATACAGCGAAAATACAGCCTTCAGGAACCCGGAAGTGGGCCCTCACCAAGCAGGGAATCTGGGGCCCTTTGATCTTGGACCTTCAGCCTCTAGCACTGTGAAGGACAAGTTTCTGTTGTTTATAAGCCACCAGCCTGTGGTATTTTGTCATGGCAACCCGGATGGACTAAGGCACCTCCGATGTCAGTATCTGAGGTCCTTTTTTTTTTTTTAAGTTTATTTATTTTGAGAGAGAAAGGGGGGGGGGGGGGAAGGGCAGAGAGAAAGGGAGAGAGAGAATCCTAAGCAGGCTCCATAATCACAGTGAAGCTTGACTCAGGGCTTGAGCTCACGGGGCTCCAACTCACGAACTGTGAGATTCTGACCTGAGCCGAAATCAGGAGTCAGAGGCTTACCCAGCTGAGCCACCCAGGCGCCCCTCTGAGGTCTTTCTCTGGGACCTTCTCTCTTGGACCTTGCCTGGCTGTGTTGCCTGGGGAGACAGGATGCAAAAAGTTTGACTTTTCCACGTACAGATTTCCAGCCAGTCCCCGCTGTTTGCAGTCCAGGATTCACCCCAGCAACCTCCCGGTCCTGAGACTGGGTCCTGGGGTGCATCAGCAAACCCCTTGGCTGGCTTTGAGGTTGTATCTTCCCTCATTCTGCCAAGCCCTCTAATTTCCATCTTCAAAATCTGGTTGTCATTTCTCATCTGCTGTCCCTTCTCTTTGTCCTTGAGAATTCACGCTCCTCTGTTCCTTTGGTGTCTTTTAAGGGGCTTCGGAAGTGAGCAGACATCAATGTGTCAAAAGTGGTACTTTTTTTTAGTATTTTGTGATGTTAATACATCGAAGGGACAGTTGTTAAGACTCTATTGGACAACTTTAGAGGAAACAAACAAAATGTGAGAAGGGGATGAAGGTGTGGCTATGTGTCCTGTCCCCCTTCCCCCTCCCTGGGCTCCCAACTCTGAGCCAAGCGTGGAAACGTGCTGGGCTCTGATGTCTTTAAAATGGAAGACGGCACTGAAGGTAAGGAAAGGCGTTTTGCTGGCTCTCCCTGGACTTGACCCCCTTCACTCCCGGTGACTCCCAGTGAGTCTGAACTGGGGAGGCTGCTTCCCGAGAGAAGGAGAATGACAGGGGAAAAATTCAGATGCCTGGCCCTTGACAGGAAGTTGGAGGGGAGGAGGCCTGCTCTGGGTCTCGGTGACTTCACCTGTGTTGTTATGAAAGCAGTCTGGAGAGGAATTGGGATAGAGTTACACCGGCTGCCAGCTGCCGGACCAACTTCCCAGGACAAATCTTTCAGGAAAAGGGTTGGCCTGACACACAGCGGGGGGCCAGAGAGAAAGGAAAGCCTGTGGTGTCTGCAGTTAGCAGGTGGGGGTCTGCCTCTTGGCTCTGTAAGTTTCCTGCTGTGTGACCTTGGGCACACCACTTCCCCTCTCCCAGCCTCAGCTTTCTCTTTTGTACCATGGGGATAATATTGCCCACCTCCTGCAGGTGTTGTGAGGACGAAATGGGGCAGCTTAGCTCACCGCAGGTACTCAAACATTTCTTGTTAGTGTATTAAGTGTAATACCAGAGGCAGAAATGTCTCTGCCCTCCTATTCCTTTCCACAGCAGGTGTGAGACCAGCTTCCGGCTATGCTAACAGACTTCCCAAAGGAGCTGGGACTTGGGAAGAGACCCTCCCCCTTTCCCTTCCTCCAGTGAGGGATGCCCAGGCCTTCCTGGTTATTCAGATCCCAGGGAGGAATGGATTTGAGTGTGCCGCGTCTTTGGGGCCTGGTGCCCTAGCTATAACCCAGAAAGTCTAGAGAGGCAGATGGGAGCCCGTGGGGCCAGGAATGTTTATAGCCCCTCACAGCCTCCAACCTGCCCTGAACCCTCCCTCCAATCTGGGTTCAGAGTCAGTCTGGGAGCCTCACGAAACCAAAGAGATCCCTTTGTCCCAAGACCCGGGGCCAAGAACTGTAAATCCCAAAGTCTTTCAGGCAGAAGCATGGGACCCAGCTCCCCTCCTGCTGCCTGCTGAAGGAGGGCCTCTAGATCACCCAGGACAGACATCCTCAAGGACACGTGGGTAGCAGTGGGGGCTGAGAAAGCCTGCAATCTAGTTAGAGGGGCCCACACCACACACAGGGTCACACAGACACATGTGTATGAACATGCACACAGTTGCTCACATTTAGTCCTCTTACACGACACCCTCTCCCACACAGGCCTGCTTCTTATGAGAACCGTGCCCCTGAAGCAGCGCACGTGCACACACACAATGCGTGTGCTCCTAGCTCCTCTCTGCCTAAACTTAAGGCTTAAGGAAGGGTTTGGGGGCAGCGCAGGGAATTTTGTAAAAACTGGGCTGCCTAAGAGCACATTTCAGAGGCCCTTTACACTCTTCCCACCCACGGTCTTCATCAGAGAAAGGAACGGCCCAGAGAGTAGGAAAACTCACTTAGCAGATAGGTGTTGAGTTTATGACTCCTTTCCCAGAGGTACAGAGACGCAGCCTAGGCTGTCTGGGGGAGAAGTCCCTTCCAAATATCAACAGCATCCCCCTGTCATGCCGTGCTATGACATGAGCTCACAGCAGTAGCGATAATTTGAAAGATCCTGGAAGATGGTTTCAGGGTAGAGATGGGGGTGGGGCAGGTTGTCCTGTTCCCATGGCAGCCTGTCTCATTGCCATGGCAACACGTTCGCCCTCCATTCAGTGGAGTCCTCGTTTCTGTAATGGGTGGAACACTGTGGCGCTTCTCAGGATGGTGGTGGCCCCATAGTCCTTCTAGGAAAGAGCATTTCCATCCTAGACCAGGCAGGGTAGGAGCCTACAGACTGTCAGAAAGGGCTGGCTTTTCTTGTGGGCAGAAGGGTGTGGATTTCCTGTCAGTTTCCCTACTGACAAGCCTCTACTTCTTACTAAAGAAACCAACTCCCCAGCTGTTGGGGGGGCCTCCAAGAATGTCCCCATAGGGCAGACTGACCTTTCTCGATGTCCACCAGGGCTGACTCAGATGGAAACCCTTCCCGGCATGAAGTGGGGGCCCGGTGCTGTCTGGAGACTGATTAGGCTCACCATTCATTGGCTGCAGACCTTCAGTGAGTTATGTATCTTTCTGAACCTCAGGGTTCTCACCTGAAAGTGGGGATACTGCATGCCCAGTGCCCTCGGTGATTACAAGGATGCAGAAAAGGGATACAGGTAGAGAACTGGCCGCATCCAGGGCTTTCCCTGGGGGAGGGGTATGGGTGGCCCAGGCCACTCTTGCATGCAGACTTCAGTGCCTTGGGGCTGAGCGCCCCAGCAGAGGTCTGGGGGGGGGGGGGGGGAGGTGTTGCTGGAGTGATCTTTAAGCTTCAGTGGAAAGGGTAGTGGTTGGCATCATTTTCCAGATCAAGCTGTCCAACTGGCTGTAAACTTCCCTGGGAAAGGAGGAGGTACTTAAGCCGTCTTCCCCTGGCCTAGATCAGTGCTACTCAAAGTGTGGGCCATGGCTCGTGCCCCTCTGTGAAATGTTGCCACCTGCAGGCAATGAGCTAAGTCTAGGAATTAAGAGGACAGCTGCAGCAATTTTAATAGAAATTTGATGTTGCCGAAACACTGAAGCAGCAACCAGTTCCGGTTTCCTTTATTTTTAAAATTTTAAAATTTTTCAGCGATTCATCGTGTGTGTGTGTGTGTGTGTGTTTTAAGTAGTGATCTGCCCCAGACTGGGGAAAAACAATCTGGTTCTTCATATCTCTAGTTTGAAAAGCACTGAGCTTGATAAGACTAAAGTCATCTTAAAACCAGTAAAAATCCAATTGAGGAGCGAGGGAAAACTATCTAATCGGCGCTGCTTGCAAAAATCAGCCACAAATCACACTCAGGATGTTTGGGCAGCATTTCCTTTACTGTTTCAGGACAGAAGCTCCAGTCCCCCTCCCACTGCCCTACCCCCCACCCCCAGCTCAGATGCCTAGTCTGGGATTTGAAATTCATGCCCCCGCCCCCATCCCGCACCTGGCGCTCAGCCAAGCGCAGCGCCCCCCGCGGACGCTTCCGGGAGGCGCGGTCTGCCGCTTCCCGTAGCGCAGGCCGAAGGAGTTCCAGTTGTAGGCGGACAGGTCCTTCTCCCGCTGAACCAGCACCGCGCCCCGCGGGGCGGGGATCAGGCGGCTGCGGGGGGCGCACAGGCCTGGCCGCTGGGGCCCCGAGGCACTCTCGGGAGGAGGGCACAGCGAGGCCCCCCGCGCGTTGGGCTGGGCCCCGGCGGGCTTTCTCTCCGCGCATCGCGGGCTCTGCTCCCACGGGGCCAGGAGGGCCTGGGATCCGAGCCGCTGGCCTAGGGCAGAACCACAGGGAGAGGTTGAGGTGAGGCCAGGAGAGAAGGCTTTGGACCACCTGCTCCCACCCCTAGCCTGTGCTTCCCTCTCGTAGTTCCTGGTCCCTTTCGTTCCTGGACCTCTAGGAAGCCCAGAGCCCAATGCAGACCATCTTAGCCGCCCCCCCCCCCCCCCCCCCGGGGGTTAGGTCACTGGCTCCTCTTTCAACATAGCTTTGGTTTCAAATGGTTGCCAGAATGATCTTAAATGTCTTTTGTATTAAATCACTTCCTTTTCGGAAGCAAACAGGGTAGAGCTTGGAAATAAGCCTGCAGTATTTGTTGGACACTCAAGTTGGGCATTTCTTGGCTCACTGCCTGGCCCTCTGTCCTGTCTCTGTCTCAGGCTCCCCCACTGGACTGAGCTCCTTGGGGCGGGTGGGAGCCATGTTCGTTCAGTTGTCTCTCTGTGTGCTTGAAACAGCGATCTGCGCCTGCACGTAGTAGGGCTTCAAATGCTTGTTAAATATATAAGAGCAAATGAAAAGTCTGTAGTTAACAAAAACACGGGTAGAGCTAAGACCACTGTGCCCCACACCTCTTCCCCAGTTAGTGTGACCCCCTAATAAGCTGCATAAGGGCTCAGTGAAGAATGAGAAATTATCTGGGTCACCTTCACCTGCTCACCCCTGCCTCCCCAGATATAATCTCTTCCCTTCACACTGAGGGCTAACAAGGCTAATTAGGAAGGCACTTCACATGCAAGGCTTGTTAAATTCACTGTAATTTTTGGCAGTAAAATAGTGCAACTAGCTCTGAGTAGACAGGAACCCCAGCCAATTGTGGCACGAGATTAGTGGAAATGAGGCCTGGTGTGTGAGTGGGTGTGTTGAGGGGGGGGTAGTTGGCTTTGAGCCCTGCTCCTCAATGCCTTGGCATACTTGGGAGGAGAGGAGTGTGGGCGTGGTTCAGAGTTAATGCTAATCTTCCTAGAAGGCCCCTCCCGCCTTGCTTAGGGCCTGGCTGAGGCAGGGAGGGATGATGGCTTTCTTCCCAGTGACACCCATCATCCCTGCAGTAGGATTACTGCTCAGGCTACTGTGTGTGGCCTCACTTAGAGCCACTTGCCAAAAAGAGTCAACAGGTCAACGTCCCTGGGGGGGAAGCAGTGAGGTTATTCTCTGGGGGAGCCTCCCTCACCCAGAAAGAACACGTGGATCCCAGGAGAGAAGACACGGTTGGCCAAGGGCACCCGGGCCATCTTCTCTTTGCTCTGGGATATCTTATGGGCGCAGTGGTATCACACGTGTACAGGGGATGCTCCAAGTTCCATGGCTAGAGAACTACCACAGGCCGGAGAGGCCAAGCCGCATCTCATGTGCCCAGGAAACTGACCACCAAGCAGCGTTAAACCCACTACTCCTGTTCCAGGGACTAGCTCGTGCCGCTCAGAGGCCCGCTCTTGGCAGTTCCTGCACCTGCAGGGCTGTTGCAGCATTTGATTGACTTCCGGGGGTTTCTTTGCCTCTTTGGGCCTCCGTTTCTCCAGCTAATCAGTTGCACAGTGAACTCATAAGGTTGACAGATATTAACGATCTGTCCTTTTGCTTAGGTCTTTTTTTTCCCCCCCCAAATTCCCCATACAGGGTCTGAGATCACTGATCAGAAAAGCTTGCATAGTACATTCCTTCCCAATGGATCTGCTCAGACAGGTGGTTGGCATCGAGCAGAGAGGAGCTCAGTGGTTGACCCGGGTCAGCCTTCAGATGCCCGTAACAGCAGTAAGACATCCCTTGCTTGCAAGATTGATGCGGCCCCTAAATGAATGGCATGTGCTAGTCTTAGATTCTCATTAGAGGCAGCGTTTAAGTCACATTGATAGACTAGCCTTAATCTGAGAACCATGGTAACTCTTACTTTATGACAACTCATGTGCACCCCCGTCCCCGCCCTGCCCCGCCCTTCTTCCCAGACCACGCATACCTGTAGATAGAGGATTCTCCATGGGTGCCACCTTTTCAAATGTCTCCCTGAAGGAGGTGGCACAGAGGAAAAGCATCAGCTGCCAAGAAACCAGCGAGTTCATCCTGGTGAGAAGACAGGACCTGGCAGCGCCCTGAGGCTGAGATAGAAGGAAGGAGGGGAGACTAAGTCAGGCGCAGGGCATGGGCAGGGTGCTGCCCAGTGTGAAGAGGAAAGCCCTGGAGGCTGGGGGGGGGGCGTGTGTGGCACCCAGGAGGGAGGGGTGAAGCGAAGCAGGGCAAGGAGTTTCACTGAGTGGAGGGCACTGAGGTCCAGACATCCTCTGGAGCCTGGGAGCTCCCTGCCGGGTTCTGCAGAAACCCTCCACTTCCTGGGCCCAACTCTCCCGTTAGACTGCAACTTCCCGAACCGGGCCCAGTTCCCTCCTGCTGCAGCAGAGACTTTCTTCTTTTCCTTTTCCAAGAAGAAAAGTAAGAAAGAGGCAATCATCTCATTATCTCTCATAACCCTTCGCAGACCTGAGGACTGTCATTAAATTGTCTTATTGCCTGTAATACAGGGAAGAGAAAAAACTTTCCCTGATGTATCAGGTCAGTGCCACCTTTTTCTAGTCTTTGTGGGCTCCAAGAGGATATGCACTCAATTGACCTCGTGGTTTCGGCTGCTGGGGTGGGGGCTGCGTACCCTGACCCACACTTCACCCCCTTTGCCTTTACCCTCTCAGCCTCCCACCCCCACCCCAGCTCTTGCAGCCCCCAAGTTGAATTTCTGTTTGAAAAAGTCATGGGGGGGGGAGGGGCGCCTGGGTGGCTCAGTTGATTAAACATCCAACTCTTGGTTTCAGCTCAAGTCATGATCTTATGGTTTGTGAGATTGAGCCCTGCATTGATGCAGCTTGGAGCCTGCTTGGGATTCTGTCTCCCTATCTCTCTGCCCCTCCCCTGCTTGTGCTCTCTTTCTCAAAATAAATACTCATTAAAAAAAAAAAAAAGTCATCAGCACTTTGGTATTGTCCAACAAGCATGATTAAAGACAAACTAATGGGGAGGCAGGTCAAAGGGATGGACAAAAATGTGTCCACTGGAGCCGCTGTGGTTCAGGGGGGCAAGTGGGAGGGGCAGGGCTATCACTGGCGCCCATCAGCTGCTAAAGAATGGTTGCTTAGCATCCTCTACCCCTTTGTTCTTGCCCCCACCCCCATCCCCCACCCTGCAGCCTCCAGGATCTGGACACGGGGCAGATAGGAAGACTCCTGAAAGGGGATCAAGAACACTCAAACCTGAGGCGCCTGGGTGGCTCAGTTGAGTGTCCAATTTCGGCTCAGGTCATGATCTCGCAGTTCATGAATTTGAGCCCTGTGTCGGGCTCTGTGCTGACAGTTCAGAGCCTGGAGCCTGCTTCTGATTCTGTGTCTCCCCGTCTCTCTGCCCCTTCCCTGCTCATGCTCTGTCTCTTTCAAAAATAAATAAACATTAAAAGAAAACACATTCAAACCTGGCTCCAGCTCTGCCCCCCCCCCTGTGGGATGTAAGTCACCCCCATTTCAGGACCATTTTGCCTCTCTGTGAAGTAAGAGCATTGCATCAGACTGGACACCAACTGTCCCCTCAGATAGTCGCTTTTCCTTGCAGACTTTGATGCTGTGACACTGTGAAATCCAGACAAGTTTTCTGCACCTGCTTTAAGCCCTGGGTGGGTATGGAGGAGAGGCAGGATCAGTTCATTAGAGCAGTGTCAACCATTTCTTTTGTGGCTTCAGACCATGGATGCACACAGCCCAGGTTAGTTCAGAGATCATTCCTGAACTAGGTGCTGTGCTAGGTGCTAGGAGTGCACAGGTGTGCTAAGACACAGGGTGCTTGTTCCCAGCTCCTCCCCCAAGAACCTAGCTCAAGAAGTTGAGTCGTCTTAGCTGACCACTTCAAAATAACACCAGAAATGACAGGCTGGCGGCATGTGGGTACCCAGGGAGCTGTGGGGGCTTATCCTGGATGGGGGGCAGGTGGGTTTGCCACAGGGGGTGGCGCCACGGCTGTTTCTGAGCGCTGGTCAGCTGCGTGAATACAGGATTAAGGAAGGCATTTCCATCAGGGGGCGCTGGAGCTGGCCAGCAGGGGCCGGGCGTGGAGGGGACCACAGGTCCTCGACAGAGCTTCCCTGGAGAGACAGACTGTCTGTGGTGAGGCTGGAGAAGGGGCACGGGGCGGGGGCCTTCATCCCAGTGTAGGCTGAGCCCGAGGGGGGAATGCGTGTGTGTTGCATTTCAGATGAAGCATTCCGGCTGCTATGCGCAGGCAGTGTGGTGAGTGGGGAAGGTGAGGGGTGGGCAGGCGTGTGGTTAGAAGGCTAGTGTACCTTCTTCCAAGCTCCTGGCACCCCGTAGCGCCTCCTCCCCATTATAGATACCACCGTGGCAGGCGAGCATGCCCACGTACCCCCCCCCCCCACCACAGGGGTTTTGAGCCCCCCCCCCCCCCCCCCCCCCCCCCCCCCAGGCAGCACAGGGGCATTGAACATAGTAGAGTTGAATTGTTTGGAAAAGAACCATCAGCTTTCACAGGGCCTGGAGAGGTTGACCTGCTGTAGGCAATTTCTGTGCCCCCACCACAGGCTATGTACCTAATCAGTAAAAGATTCCAGGTGTGGTGGGAAAGCTTTTGAAGTGAGGTGGCTTCCTTCCTGGGGTGACCCCCGGTTCTTGGTGCAGGTGGCTAGCAGGGTGCAAAGGGGCTCTTGGGTTAGGCTTGTACTTGCCACCCGGAAGTTGGGAGAGCTGCTCAGAGGAGACCTGTGGAGCCCATGAGCCCCGAGGGCTTCCCTAGCTCCCTCCAAAAGCTCCCGTGGCCTCTCATCCCAGCCAGAACTCTCTCACTGTTCCTATTCCTTCCACTGTAAGGGATCCCCAAGGTCCTGGTTTCATAAATTTGAGTCAGGGTATTCACTGACTAATCCCAGAATAATCTGGCCAACCTGATAATCAGGAAAGATCAGCATCCCCTTTGCCTGTCTGGGCTACAACTGTCGTTCTTGGAACTAAATTCCTGTTCCCACCTCTGGAGCCTCCCTGGGGCTGGGCAGACCCCTCTCCACGTGTGGATGCCCCCGGGCACCTACCTTGGCTCTGTCCGGCCGGGTGGCAGCTCCGTGGGTCTCCAGGTGCTTCTTGGGTTGATGAACACGCACAGAGAGGGGAGCTGGGCTCCAGGGCTCACCCTCATCAGTGCCCTGATCGCGTCCCTTTTATAAAGCCTGGGGTGACGTCTCGTCTCCAGGCATAGGCCCACCTCTGCCTCCTCCCCGCCCTCAGACCCCTCAGAGAGTACAGCGTTTGCTGTCTCCCACTGCCTGGCTCTCAGCACTGAAAGCAGCCTCTTTGTCCCCCTCCAGAAGCCCTCCAAGGCTGGCTTTCTGATTCCCACTCTTCCTTCCATCCTCCTCACCCCCTACACCTCAGACCCACTCAGCTGGAGACCCATTATGCCCCAAATGACATGGAAATGGACTATGTGAGGGGGAGGGGGGGGACCCTGCCCTCTAGACAGGAAGTACAAGCACACCCAGTGTGAAGGAGCAGGAGAAAGGGGGCGGAAGAGAGAAACTCTAGAAGGTGAGCATACCTGGGAAGTGCCAAGGGAATCCAGACGGGTGATTTGCAGGTACAGCATCTGAAGATGCTGCTCGTGGGCTCCCCTCCACACCTCGCCATCCCATGGCTTTGTAATCGCCGTGTTTGGAGGCAGCGACAGGGCTCCCTTTTGCACCCTGAGCATCTACTCCAGTGCTTGGTGTAGACACAGGGGGCCCTCATGGATATTTACTAGATGTATGCATTTACATCTATGTAGATGCATTTACATCTACATCTATGTATGCAAATGCATCTATGTATTTACTAGATGTATGCATTGCAAGGGACTCTGGTCTCCATCCTGGGCCTGCAAGAACGCTCTTTACCCTTGGCCGAGGGGCTCCCCAGGACAGAGAACATCCCTTCTATCAGGCTTGGGCTCTCTGAAGGCAGGGGCTATGTCTCCGCCCTCAGACGAGAAGCTCTCTGAGCCCAAGTGTTACCTGGAGGGTGTGCCATGCAGGCAGCCGCCTAATTAATGGTTGAGTAGCATTTCCCACCAGCATGCAGGCTGATACCCATCACTGGTCTAATGCCTACTGCTAACAGGGGTTTACAGACATATTATCTCACTCATTAGGGCCATTAACCACAAGGATAAAAATGATAGGCTACGAGAGCAGGCCTGCCCCTCGCTCAGTAGAATGCTGTATGTGTCGGCCTGCCCTGAGTCAGGGACTGGACTTGACAGGCTAGAGACAGTGACTCTGAGTCTCAGACACACTCACAGCCTGGGGATTTAATCTTCGCTCTCCTCCCATAAATACAGGGCAGGATGTAATACCAGCCCCAGTCTGACCGCGGTGGGGCCCCGGATCTCTGTCCGCAGCCATGTCAACAGCCTTTTGAGTTGACTTGGAATCTGAGGTCAGTCATTCAACTCTGTTCTTCCTTCTGGACTTGGAGAGGGCTGGGGATGATGGGGAGATGAGTCACTGCAGGGTGGAGGCAGCCCCCACTTCCTTTCCAGCCCCCTCAACCAATGATCCAAGTTCAAGGAGCTCGTCTCTGCTGTTCAGACCATTGAGCTGGTGCCTTGAAGCCTCCGGAACAGCTGTGGGAGCCAAGAATCATTACTTCAGACAAAGAGTGAGCAGCACACTCCATATCTAGGTTATTGTGGAGCGGGCCTTGAGAGCTGGGCCTTGAGTACAGATCGGGAGAGGGGGTCACGGGGATGAGCCAGCTGGCTCTAGGGCCTCCCTAAGCTTCTCAGCTCCTGTTCTGTCAGAAAATATGCTTTAGAGAAAGGGAGGGGCAGGGGCTGGGGACCGCTGCCCCCTGCGTGCCTCCAGGAGAGGACAGGATCAGCCACCAGCTTCTGTTGTCACTGGCTGTCACACATCCTCTCCATGCCTGGGGCCCAGACTCAGCCAGCTCCCCAGAAATCTCTGGCACTTTCTGGCTGGGTCACCTAGACTCTCTGAATCTGTTTCTTTGGCTCTAATAAGGAGCTATGAATAGCCACTTGCCTCAATACCTATGCCTTAGGCACAATGCTCCCGGGTGCCCTCTCCTCATCTGCTCTTGTCAAATGGAGACGGTGTGGGGACAGGGAGAGGAGTTGAGGGGAAAGGGGCTTGAGGGGAGACGGGAAGGCTCCATTGCACTGGGGCAGCAGTCTCACCAGGGCCCCTCGCCCCAAGGCATCATCACCAAGCCACATGCATAATCTACTTACCGCACTCAGGAAGGGGATGTCAGAGGCATTGCCCAGGAAGCCAAAGACGACAGGAAAAAAGCCCCTAGGAGCAGAGGTGGGGGGAGGGGTCAGCGATGGCCTGGGGTGAGATCCACCCAAAGGCTCCAGCTTTGGTTCCCCAGAAAGCGGGCCCTTGGGCACTGGGGGCAGGCTTGGTTCTGCACCCCCTGGGTTTGGGGAGGCAACCATGTGAAGTGGTTAAGAATAAAGGGGCTGGGGTCAGGCTTCTTGGGTTCAAATCTGGGCTCTGCCACTTGCTCGTGCTGTATAAACTTGGGGCAAATTCCTCAACTTCTCTGAATCTCAGTTCCCAGCTGTAAATGAGGTTAATAATAGTATCTACACCATAGGGCCTTCCGCAAAGAAATGTTCAAGAAGTGTTTGTTTGGGGGCACCTGGGCGGCTTGGTTGTTTAAGCGTCTGGTGCGGGTTGCGATCTCACGGTCGGTGAGTTTGAGCCCCGTGTTGGGCTCTGCGCTGAGAAAGCGCGAAGCCTGCTTGCGATTCTCTCCCTCCCATTAAAAATTTTTTTTTAAGAAAAGAAGCGTTTGTATCGTTGTTACTGTCTTCTCCTCCCTGGACTGGGTGGGTGCTGCCTGCTTCAGATTTCCTGGGCCCCTGCATGGGTAGCTGCTGGCGGCCGTGCTCATGGGTGTTTTCCCTGGTGCCTCGGCGTGGTGCCCACGCATGGAGCCACCCTTTGCCCTTGGCCTCCCCACTCTTGTCAAACACACCCTGGCAAGGTCTGGCTGGGCACATGTGCACCATCGTTCAAAGGGCTTGGAAACACTGAGGTTGGCGTGGGGGGGGAGCCCTGTGTGTGTGGAGAGGCGAGGGGGTTAGACATTTGAATGCTGGCTGAGCTATTTCCTCTCCCGGGGCCTCATTTCCCCGCGGCTCACCGATACCTCTGACGTCCCTTAGAGCTCTGATTTTGGTTTTCTCGCCCCCCCCAATGCTGTCGCAAGGGGTCTTTGTCAAGGTTTATGTTTGGTTGGAGCTACTGAATCTGCAGTGGCCCCGCTCACCCTTCTAATCCCTCAATAAATGGTCACTGTCGTCAGAATTTTTCTTCTCGACTAGGTTGCGAGGTCCTCGGGAAGTTTCTCCCTGTTGAGTGCCACATCCCCCCACCTAGCTCTGTATTTGGCACGCAGTAGGTACTTTTTGTGTTTTTGACTATTTGAATAAGTGGCTGTTTGAATAGTGACATGTCTGGATGTTAAACAAGTGGGTGGCAGAGCGCGTGTGAGAAAATTTAGTTTCTCGAAGCCACATTATATGATGTCTAGGAGGTCTGGGCCATTCAGGCTAATCAAAGTGTTTTCAAGGCTGCACTGGGCAAACGGAGGGCTTTATGAGAAGTCGGGGTCCTGGCCCCGGCTCCTTCCGGTGAGTGCATAAGCCATGCTTCTTCCAGCCCGTCTTCATCCCACCACTGTCCTCCAGTGTCCCAGAGACAATAGGCACCCTCCCTCTCTAGCCCCACCTTCCCGACATCCTTTCCTTTCTTCTCCTTAAGCACCCCCCAGTCTCCTCTTAAAGCTTGCCTGTCCCCACGGCCTGTCTCAGGACAGGCCCTCCCTGCCCTGCACACCTCCCTGGCCTTGGCAGTGGCCACACATCTTCGCTGACTTCCACCCCACCTTTCAGCAGGCCAGGCTGACACTGGACAGGCCGAAGGACATGAGGCCAGCAGCCAGGGATGCCTGGATCAAGTCCAGATCCTCTGCATACTTTGTGTGAGACCTCCGGCGGGTGGGGGGAGGGGGGGGCAGCCTCTCAGATCTGGTTTCCTCATCTGCAGAGAGCAATCCTGCAGTGGGTTGTAAAGACGATAAAGTGAGGTGACGACTGTGAATGTGCTAGGGGCATATGAAGGGCCAGGCAAATGCTAGTTCACTGCCCCTCCTCCCTGCTGGATTCTTCAAGTTGAAGGCAGGCCCTGTGTCTCCTCCTTAAGGGCAGGCCTAGGGCCGGGCACACAGCAGGTGCTCAATGTTTGCAGGTGGATGGGCCAATCCCTCCAATTTGTCCTTCGTCCTACGGTTGGAGGGAACTTCCAAGTGCCTGCCTGATGCCCATCTGCCTTTTCAGTCCTTCTGTGGCTCCCATCCGCGGGATAGCATCCCTGTGTCTGCATACCCTGTCGGTCGTGCTGGCCAAACCTGGCAGGGTGATCTCAGCTGCTCAGCGGCCCTGGTGGGCTCATCCAGGGGAAAGAGACCCGCACTCACTTGAAGAGGCTAAGGAATCCATAGGTTTCCAGGAACATGCCCAGAAGGGGCCAGCGCAGGAGCACAATGACCACACCCCCCAGGAAGAAGCTGGTCCCTTTGAGCTTGTGCCTCTGGAAGAAGAAGGAAAAGGTCTTCCTCAGGCCGATGATGAGCAAGAGGCCAGTCAGGAATAGCAGCTGCGGGGGAGGGAGGGAGAGAAGCATGAGAGCCAACACACCAACACCCCCCGCCCCCCACCAACGGGGAGTCGGGGGCCAGGCCTGGGGCAGGACTTGCTGCCTCTTCAGGAAGAGTTCTGTTAGGAGCAGAACGGCCCCGAGACAGGAGGATGGACAAGGAGGACTTTGAAGGTCTCCATCCGTTCACCCAATTCAACCCAACTTCTTGGCTCCCAATCACTTTTTCATATATGACTTTATTTCTTGTCACACCAACACTTCCCGGGGAAGACGGCATAGACAGAGTCTCTCCATTTTACGGAGGTGAACACTGAGGCAGCCATACCTAGCCATAGCCAGCCATCAGGGCTCCACTGTCTGGCCCCGTCACTATCTTCAGCTTGGCTCCTAATGGTCCCTTAGGAGTGCCCAGGTGTCCATCAGATTTAACTCTCTGGCTTTCTTCCAGCATGTTCCATGCCTTTCCTCCCCTTCCTCATACCTTTTCTCTTGCTGTTCCTTCTGCCTCCACACCCATTGCCTTTCCAAATTCCTTTTCGTCCCTCTCCAGCTGGATATGCTTTCTTCCTCCAGACATCTTGTTCTAGATTAAGTGTACTTATCTTATTGCGACTTTATGGCTGCCCCTGCCTTCCTTCCCAGTCACGGACGTTCACGTTATGTCCCTATCCCTAGACAGGGGCGTTCCACTGGCAGGGACAGCAGCCCATTCATCTTGGTACCTGCAGGGCCTCACCCAGAGCTTTGGCATGAGAATCCACATCCTCGGATTCTCCGTGCCCAGCAGGCCTCGCTGCCCACCCCCGGCCACCCTCACCGGCCCAGGCTTGATGGTGCAGACCCCTGGATGGGCACAATCTGAATGCACTTGGGGCCCATCTTCCTGGCAATTGAGACCTCAGGTAGGTTGGTGGCGGAGGGTACGCAGGCTTGGGGACTCACGTTTCCGAAGGCCAGGAGCACCGAATCAAAGTACAGGAGTATTCCAAAGAGGATGAAGAAGATTCCGAAGCCGGTGGTGCCCACACCAATTTCTGCAATGGGCAAGGAGGATGGGGTGGGATGGGCTCTGGGGAGCAGGTTGGGATGCTGGAAGTCTCCCCCACTGCTACTGGACGGTGGGGGATGGGGCGGCTCCATTTCCACCCAGGAATCTCAGCTTCCGTGCTCACGGGGAATGATGGGACGGGAAGGGAAAGGAAGGGCAGGCACGGGTTTATGTTTCGCCCCTGCACACTCCTGATCCGTTCCGTGCGCTGTGGCATTCTGTCCTCACCATGGGTCTGTGAGGCGGCTAGTGCTACCCTCGCTGCCTTTTGTATTTTCAGCTTCCCCTTGTTTACAAATGCTACATTGTCGGGGCGCCTGGGTGGCTCAGTCGGTTGAGTGTCCGACTTCAGCTCAGGTCACGATCTCGTGGTCTGTGAGTTCTAGCCCCGCGTCGGGCTCTGGGCTGATGGCTCAGAGCCTGGAGCCTGCTTCCGATTCTGTGTCTCCTTCTCTCTCTGCCCCTCCCCTGTTCATGCTCTGTCTCTCTCTGTCTCAAAAATAAATAAACGTTAAAAAAAAAAAAATTAAAAAAAAATAAAAAAACAAATGCTACATTGTCTACACGATGGTCAGGGTTAGTTGGGTCCCTCCGGTCCTGTCCTCCTGCAGCCGGGAGCTGCTGATGCCCAACGCACACCCAGGCAGAAGGGCACCACTGACCACTCACCACCACCAGCCCCGAAAAGCTTAGAACCGCCTGGCTGTCCTGCTCGATTTCTCAAGAGGCCTGCCCTCCTGGATTATTCTTCACACTGTCTGCTTCCTCCTCTAACTGCCCCATCCGCAGCTTTCAGGTGGCGACCTCTCATACTTAATTGGAAAAATAGAAGAATGTGCTCAGTGCTCACCTGGGAGTCTGCAACCTGGCCAACACCTGCTGCCCCACTCTGCACCCTCCCTCCTGCCACAGCACCTTGGGTGGCCCACCACACGCCCCTCAGCTTCCTCTAGCGTCAGTCCCGCGACTGGGCAGTTCTGTGCCAGGTTCTGGACCCACACCGCCAGCACCCCACCCCGGTTTGCAGTGTGTGTTTTTGCTTTGTGTCCCAGGGCAACCTTTGAAGCTGCAGGCGTTTGCTGAGGGCCAGTGAGCACAGCACAGAAGGGCAGGATATTAAGGCGCCCCTTGTTTGGTCAAGGGGCTACATCTCTGACATTTTGATATATCTTCCAGATCGCTCCCCTCAGTAGGAGTTGTCACAAGAGCAGGATATGAAGTTCCCCTTTTCCCGAAACCCTCTCCAGCCCACAGAATTGTTCATTTTACTTATCTCTGCCACTCTGAGAGTCCACCAGTGACCATTCACTGTGCGGCTTCATTTCTAAATGGAATTAAACTGTCATTTTCAAAGGTGATGAAATACACATACAATTCAGCATCTTCGCCATTTCTACGCACACGCCCAGGGGCGTGAAGTACCTTCACCGTGTTCTGCAACGGTCACCGCCAGCCACCTCCCGGGCTTTCCATCTGTCACAACTGAAACTGTCTCCATTGAACACTAACTCCCCGTTCTCCAGTCCCTCTCAGCCCCCGGCAACCTCCACTCTATTTTCTAGTTCTGGGAGTCTAACTAGGTGGCCTCTATGGGAAGTCATACAGGGTTTTCACATGACTGGCTTATTTCACTTGGCATAATGGCCTCAAGGTTCATTCAGGCTGCAGCCCTCGTTGGAATGTCCCTCTTGTTTAAGGCTGAGTGGTAGTTCATTGTATGGATGTAACAGGTTGTTTACTCATCTGTGGGTGGAACTTGGGTGGTTTCCACCTTTTGGCTACTGGGAATAATGGTGGTGTGACCATGGGTGAACAAAGATCTCTTTGAGACTCTGCCTCCATTTCTTCTGGGGTATATACCCAGCAGTGGATTTATAGATGATACTAGATGATAGGGTAGTTCTGTTTGTAAGGTTTTGAGGGAGCGCCACACTGTTTTCCACAGCAGCTGCATTTGACATTCCCAGTACGAGGGTCCAAGGGTTCCAATTGCTATGCATCCTCACCAACACTTGTTATTTTCTGTTTTGTTTTGTTTTGTCTTCTTTTTGATAACATCCATCTTAATGAGTGGGAGGTGGTATCTCGTTGTGGTTTGGTTGGCATTTTCCTGACGATCGGTGATCGTGAACATCTTTTCTTTTTTAAACGAATTAATTTTTGAGAGGCAGAGAGAGAGAGAGAGAGAGAGAGAGAGAGAGAGAGAGAATGATCAGGAGCAGGGTAGAGTGAGAGGGAGAGAGAATCCCAAGCAGGTTCCGTGCTGTCAGCACGGAGCCTGGCACGGGGCTCAAACTCACCAACCGTGAGATCATGACCTGAGCTGGAATCAAGAGTCAGACGCCTAACTGACCGAGCTGCCCAGGCGCCCCTTGAACATCTTTTCATGTGCTTGTTGGCCGTTTGTAGATCTTCTTTAGAGAAATGTCCATCCAGGTCCTTTGCCCATTTTAACAGGTTGGAGTTGTTGTTGTTGTTGTTGTTGTTGAGTTGTAGGAGTTCTTTATATATGCTGGATATTAACCCCTCATCAGACATATGGTTTGCAAATATTTCTCCCATAGGAGAAATCACTCTGTTGATTGTGTCCTTTGATGCAGGGAAGTTTTCAATCTTGATACACTCCAATTTAACTACTTTTTCCTTCGTTGCCTATATTTTTGGTATTATATCCAAGAAATCATTGTCAATTTCAGTGTCGTGAAGCATTTCTCCTAAGTTTTCTTTAAGGGCTTTATAGTTTTAGCCCTTACTTTGAGTTAAGATAAACTTTGAGTTAATTCTTGCAGATGGTATAAAGTACAGGTTCAACTTCATTCTTTTTGCACATGGATGTCCAGTTTGCCCAACATCGTTTGTTGAAAAGACTGTCATTTCCTCACTGAATGGTCTTGTCACCCTTGCTGAAAATCACTTGACCTCTGTACCTGGGTTTACTTCTGGGCTCTCTGTTCTATCCCTTTGGTTTATGTGTCCGTTTCTATGCTAGTCCCACACTGTTCTGATCACTGTAGCTTTCTAAAAGTTTTGAAACCAGGAAGTGTGAGACCTCCAATTCTGTTCTTTTTAAAGATTGCTTTCGCTATTTGAGATCCCTGAAGGTTCCACATGCATTTTAGGATGGATTTTTCTGTTTCCACAAAAAACGTCATTGGGATTTTGATAGAGATCACACTGAATCTGTAGACTGCTTTGGGCAGTATTGACATCTTAACAATATTAAATCCTCCAACCCATAAACAGAAGATGTCTATTTATTTGTGCCTTCAAACTTCATCAGCAACACTCAGTATTTTTCAGTAAGACTTTTGCCTCCTTGGTTAAGTTTGTTCCTAAGTATTTATTCTTTTTAAAAAAAATTCTTAAGTGTTTATTTATTTTGGAAGGAGGGAGAGAGGGAGGGCGGGAGGGAAAGGGGGAGAGAGATAATGTGAGCAGGGAAGGGGCAGAGAGAGAGGGAGACACAGAATCTGAACCAGGCTCCAGGCTCTGAGCCATAAGCACAGAGCCCAACAAGGGTCTTGAACCCATGAACCACGCGATCATGACCTGCTGAAGTTGGATGCTTAACCGACTGAGCCACCTAGGCGCCCTGTAATTTTCTTCTATTTGATGGTATTATAAATGGAACCACTTTGCTTCCTTTGAAAAAATTACTGGTGATGTGACACTTCAAGTTTACACTGTAGTTCTGCGACATACTTTATCTATTTCATATATTTAGAATGCCTTCTTTTCTTTTTATTGTAAATTATGTGGCAGATGGGGATATGGCAAGACTGTCTTTCTTAACGACAACATGTGTAACTTTATTTAAAATGGCTTCATTTTTAGGAGCACCTGCCTGGCTCAGGTGGGAAGGGCATAGAACTCTTGATCCTGGGGTCGTGAGTTTGAGCCCCAAGTTGGGTATAGAGGTTACTGAAAAAATAAACTTTAAAAAATGGCTTAATTTTTTAGAAATTGAAGGTGGCTTAATTTTTTAAAAGTGTATTTATTTTGAGAGAGAGAGGGCATGCACATGTGCAAGTGGGGGAGGGGAGAGAAAGAGAGAAAGAGAGAGAGAGAGAGAGAGAGAGAGAGAGAGAATTCCAAGCAGGCTCTGTGCTGTCAGCACAGAACCTGATGTGGGGCTCGAACCCACAGACCGTGAAATCATGACTTGAGCCGAAATCAAGAGCTGGACGCTTAACTGGCTGAGCCACCCAGGTGTCCCTTAATTTTTTTTTTAAAGAAACATAAAGGTAATTTTTAAAGGGAAAAATTTTACTGGACTTGCTAACTAACATCTTAGAATGGGTCCCTATAATACCTATGAAATTTGCATTACTGCCATAGTTTTAGAGATAGTTATAAAATGTTGTTAAAAGTCTGTTATAAAATGTTGTTAAGAGTCTGGTTGTTTCGAGGCAGAACTGTAAAAACAAAACAAAAACAAAGTCTTTGAGACTAGACTTATTGGCTACGTTCTGTTTACAAGGGAAAGAAAATCAAACAACGCTATCATCATCAGGTCATTTTTCATAATCTGTTACCATAGTGAACTTAAGAGGAGTAGGGTCAGGTTCAGTATAGAAATAAGGCCAAAGAACTTCTTTAAAAGAATCATTAAACATAGAGATAAGAGGAGGGATGTCTGGCCGGCTCCGTGAGTAGAGCATGTGACTCTTGATCTCGGGGTTGTGAGTTTGAGCCCCACGTTGGGGGCAGAGATTACTTTAAAATACAAACGAGACCAAAACCTCATTTAACTCACGGTACAGAAAAAAATGCCAGTCTCACTGGGTCTCCCATTTGGCAGAGCTGGATTTTGTGAGGACCCAAGGCAACATCCTCTCTCTCGACACATCCAGCCAGCTGCCCAGAATGCATCTCCTACTAGCGGCCGATTCCTTCCGTTTCTGACAAACCTCGGTGACGTATAGGCACTTGTCTCCTACCATTAAAATGTCATTGATTCCAATTCTGATGATACACCCTTCCCTTCCATCTCCTTTAGTAGATGTTTTTGTATAGAAATGGTGTGAATATCTTACTGGGTTTTCATTTTGTTGTGTTAAAATATCCGTATGTCCATCCTGCAAACACTTAAGAAGACCCTCTCACTCACTTTGCAGACACAGCATAAGTTTCTTGAATTCACACTATGTTCTCCCTGCTCCTGCAACAATGATTTACTGGCCTGGAGAGTTATCACTTTTCCAACTTGTTCCATGTCTTTCCTCAAGAGCTGGTACAGGCAAGCGAGGTGGCCGAGGGGGCGGGAGATGGGGCATGTCACCGGGAGTGACAGAAGTACCTGCAGCCAACGTCCCCATGAGCCACACAGATGGGGCAGCGCTCCCCCTGCTGGAGACCAGCCAGAGTTGATGTTTCTTCAATCACTTGATTTAGGTGGTGTCAAATCAAGCGGGCCCCCCCACCCCCACCCACTACAAAGTTACTCTCCAGCCCCCCACCCCGACCCTGCCAGGATGCCCTCCTCACCCTGCCCTGGTGGCACCCTCTCCCTCCCAGCTGACAGCTTTAAGACTAAATCAGGACTAGGAATAGGAAGGAGGGAAACGAGAAGAGAAAGAGCCTTTCTTCACTTTCAAAATTAACCAACAGTGATACCTAGTGAAAACTGCTAACACTCATGACCACCCTGGGCCAGGCACAGTCTAAGCACTTCACCCATATTCACTCACTCACTCACATATATTCACACGCATTCACTCATTCATTCATTTTCGTCGCTGCCTATGAAGTGGGTTATGTAGGAAACCCTACTGCGCTGTTGGCCCCACGTCACAAACAGAATAGAAACGCGGAGAGGCTGAGTCACTTGCCCAGCAGTACGCAGCCAGTAGCGGGCAGAACCAATGTCTGCCCCCAGTCGTCTGGCTCTAGAAGATGTGCCTTTAACCACCCCGTCCGGTCCGCTTCTGCCCCCAGACCCCTCCACAGGAGTGGCTCTTGCTCCGGCCATCCATGATGTCCCTGTTCCCAGATCCGACAGCCATCCATCCAGGCGGGTGTCGGCCCTCATCTGTCAGTGGTTGGCCGCTCCCTTCTCAAAACACCCTCCCTTGGCTTCCGTGACACCTGTTCTCGCTTCTCATCCTGCTGTTCCGACCACTCCGTCCCAGTCTCCTTTGCCAGCTCCTCCTTCTCTCTCTTCCTCTTGGGGTTTCAGTTGCTCGGGGCTTCAGCCCGAGCTCGCTTCGCTTTTCATTCTATTTCACATGCATGCCCACGTCTTTAAATATCACTTGTGTGCTGACAGCATCGATATTTCTCTTTCCGGCCCATGCCTCTCTTTGAGCTGCCAAACTCATACCCAGCTGCCGGCTTGGCATCCCAGCTTGGCGCTCTCCCTCCAGGGCCTCTGGAACTCCACAGGTCCAGGCGGAGCTACAGGGCTTCCTTCCTTGGTTTTCCCCAAATGAATAAAAATGTCCCCCCCCCCCCCCGCCCCAGCCAGCAGCTTGAGGCAGAAGCCCGAGAGCCATGCCAAGACTCCCTCACTGCTCTCGCCATCCCTCCTGTTCGGCCCACAGCTAAGTTTTACTGCTTCTTCTTGCCTAAGCTATCTTGAAGGGGGTGCCTTTCCCTCCACCTTTACCGCTAAATTCCAAGCCACCATCATCTCTTTCCTGGACTCCTACAACACTCTCCAGTTTGTCCCCTACTTCAGTCCCCCGCTTCTCGGCCCTTCCCCACACAGCACTCAGGGGCCTTAGAAAGCATACAGCCCAATCATATTAGTGCACCGCTCGGGACCCTTCGTGGCTTCCCACCGGGCTTAGGCTACAAGTGTCCCCTGAGCCACACCTTGGCTTACAGGCTCTGCATGGTGCGGTCTCCACTTGCCTGTTCATCTTCCTCCTGCCACCATCCCCCTTGCCTATCGTACTCTAACCACATTACCCTTCCTCCCTTGCTCCCTCTCCCTCCTTCTTCCCTCCCTTCCTTCCTCTCTTCTTTCCTTCCTTCCTCCCTCCCTTTCTTCTTTTCCTCCCTCCCCCCTCCTTCTTCTCTTCTTCCCTTCCTCCCTCCCCCCTCCTTCTTCCCTTCCTTCCTTCCTCCCCCCCTCCCTCCCTTCTTTCCTTTCTTCCTCCTTTTCTTCCTTCTCCCCTCCCTTCCTCCCTCCCTGACCCCTCCTTCTTCCATTTGTCTCTTCTTCTTTCCCTTCCTTCTTCCCTCTCTTCCTTCCTTCCTTCCTTCCTTCCTTCCTTCCTTCCCTCCTTCCCTCCTTCCCTCCTTCCCTTTTCATCACTGTGTCTCTGAGCCTTCCTTCCTCAAGGCCTTTGTATATAGGCTTCCTCCCACATTATCTGCCTAAGGCATACACATCCTTTAAGTCTTAAGGTTCCGGAGGGAAACCTGGTCCACTCACCATTACCTGACCTAAATCTGGTTCCCTCATCTCTCTCTCTCTCTCATTGCGGACTTCCCACACTTTGGTTTAATAAAATGTTGGCTTGCCACCAGACTCAGGGGTCAGCTCCCTTCTCTATTTTTATTCCCTAAGTCAGCAGTTCTCAACCCAAGGGATGGACGGGCAGGAATGATTTTGTTCCCCAGGGGACATTTGGCAATGTCTGCACACATTTTTCAGGGTCACAGATGGGAGGAGGACATACCAGCAGCAAGGACAGACCCGCACGACAAAGAATTGTCCTGCCCCCAAATGTCAGTAGTGGGGAAGCTGAGAAACTGTGCCCTAGGAGACCTCATGCACTCGTGGTCTTAAATACCGTCTATATGCTGGCAACTCCCAAATGTCTCTAACTCGGCGCTCAACCTTGAACTCCAGACTCCTATACCTGACTGCCTGTTTGACAGCTTACCTGGATGTCTACTAACACAGCAAACCCGACATGTCCAAAACCCAAATCGACCCACCTAATCGCTCAGGCTGAAAATACTGGTGGGATTCTCGACTTCTTTCTCTCATGCCCACATCAAGCCCACCAGCAAATCCTTCCAGCAGTTTCCTCAAAGCTGACCCAGCCTTGACCACTTTCCACCACTTCACTGCCACCACCCTCATGGCTTCACCATCTCTCACCTCGGAATTGTCCCCCTGTGGCTGACCGCACACCTCCACAGTCTGTTTGCAATCCGGCACCCGGAGCGATCTTTTAAAAATGTACATAAATTATACACTGGAGTATTACTCGGCAATCAAAAAAGAAGGAAATCGTGCCATTTGCAACCACGTGGCTGGAACTAGAGGGTATTACCCGAAGCAAAATTAGTCAGAGGCAGACAAATATCACACGACTTCACTCATAGGAGGAATTTAAGAGACAAAACAGATGAACATAAGGGAAGGGAAGCAAAAATCATATAAAAACAAGGAGGGGGACAAAACAGAAGAGACTCTTAAATATGGAGAACAAACAAGGGCTTGTGGGGGGGGGGATGGGCTAAATGGGTAAAGGGCACTAAGGAATCTACTCCTGAAATCATTGTTGCACGGTATGCTAATTTGGATGTAAATTAAAAATATAAAATTAAGATAAATTTACACAAATTGGGGTGCCTGGGTGGCTCAGCTGGTTAAGCATCCAACTTCGGCTCAGGTCATGATCTTGCCGTTAGTGGGTTTGGGCCCCGCGTCCGTCTCTGTGCTGACAGCTCGGAGCCTGGAGCCTGCCTCAGATTCTGTGTCTCCCTCTCTCTCTGCCCCTCCTCTGCTCACACTCTGTCTGTCTCTCTCTCAAAAATAAATAAACATTTAAAAAAAATTTTTTTAAAGGGTGACTGGGTGGCTCAGTCGGTTGAACGACTTCGGCTCAGGTCATGATCTCACGGTTCGTGGGTTCGAGCCCTACGTCAGGCTCTATGCTGAACGCTTGTTCAGAGCCTGGAGCCTGCTTTGGATTCTGTGTCTCCTCTCTCTGCCCCTCCCCCACTCACACTCTGTCTCACTGTCTCTCAAAAATAAATAACTGTAAACAATTTTTTTTAAATAATAAAAATAATAAAAATGTCCATAAATTGGGGTACCTGGGTAGCTCAATCGGTTGAGCGACCGACTTCGGCTCAGGTCATGATCTCTCGGTTTGTGAGTTTGAGCCCTGCATAGGGCTGGACTCTGTGCTGACAACTCAGAGCCTAGAGCCTGCTTCAGATTCTGTGTCTCCGTCTCCCTCTGCCCCTTCCCAGCTGGCACTCTTTCTCAAAAATAAGTAAATCTTTAAAAAAAACCTTAAAAAAATAAAAATGTACCTATATCATATCACTCACTCCTTTGTACAAAACCCTCCAGTCATTTCACATCGTGTAGAGATAAAACCAAACTTCTTACACAGCTTCAAAGCTGACCTCATTGTTCGGTGACCTCCCAGACCTAAACTCCTCCCACCCTCCCCTTTACTCACTTTGCTGCAGCCACACCACACACTAAGTATGCTAATGCCTCAGGGCCTTTGCACGGGCTATTCCCTCTCCTGGAAAAATTTCCCCTCCAGATCATTGCATAGCTTTGCTTCCTTGCTTCTCTGTATAAAAGGAAGCCTTCCCTAACCACGCTATACAATGCAGTAACCCCTCCTACCTCACTCTCCCTAGCCTCCCTACTCTATTTTATTTTTGTCCAGAGGACCCATCACCATCTGACATACGACATACTTATTTCTTGATCTGTTAATTCCCTGTTTCCCCACCCTAGCTTGCAAGCAGGAAAAGGTCTGTTCCATTTCAGTATACTATTGTATACTCTATGCCCAACACAATGCTTGGCACAGAGTGGGGACGAATTTGTTCAGTGAATGAATATTATCTCCAGTTCACAGATGAGATCCTGGGCTCAGAGGCTTTAAATCACAGTTCTTCCTGCCCCTCCCACACCTGTGGACTATCTCCCTTCCCTCTCCCTGCAAAGGAAGAGAAGGATATTTAGGAGTGGGGCACCTGGGTGGCTCAGTCGGTTAAGCTTGGGATTTCAGCTCAGGTCGTGATCTTGTGATTTGTGAGTTCAAGCCTCACGTGGGGCTGTCAGCACAGAGTCCGTTTTGGATCCTCTGTTCCCCTCTCTCCCTGCCCCTCCTCCACTCATTCTCTCTGTCTCGAAATAAATAAACTTAAAAACAACCATATTTAGGAGTGATGGTATGGTAATTTGGGGACAGGCGTGGAGTTTAGTTTTTGGTAAGAAGAAACCCAAGGTGGAGTGCCTGGCTGGCTCAGTCTGTGGAGCGGGCGACTCTTGATCTCGGGGTCATGAGTTCGAGCCCCACGTTTGGTAGAGTTGACTTCAAAAAATTAAAAAAAGAGAATCATGAAATTTAGAAGAAGAAGAAGCGTGCCAAGACCACAGGAGACGCTGAGAGTTTGTGGGGAAAATGTCTGAATGGGCAGAGGCCTCCTGAGTCCCCCTTGGCGGCATCCCGGGTCTAAGAACCATGATGGGAAAGGGAACAGCACGGGGAGGTGAACTTGCCGCCCCCCCCCTCCCCCAGGCACCAACCTCTGGCTACGCGGGGGTCCTGAGCAACCCTCCCCCACGGGGAGGCAGAGGAGCCACACCCGGTCCTGGCCCCGCTGCCCGGAGGATGCCAGCACAGCACCTGCCGGCCTCCGGCTCCAGAGGTCGCCTTGTCTGCTGCCCTGAGAGAGATCCTGGCTGGGAGGGGCGGCGTCTCCCTCCGCCCCAGGCTGGATCCTCCCTTCCAGCCCAGCCCCCTCCACGGCACCAGCCCCCCACTCACTCTGCCATTCGGTGATGGAGATCATGCCGCAGGCTGCCTGGGGGGCCTTCCGGGTCGAAGCTGCCAAGGGGAGAGGAGCAGGGAGGACCGCGCTTGTGCGTGCTCCAGGCAAGCTGACCCTTGGGAAATTGTGAAACGGGCCTCTGGTAAATCATTAACTCCCTCCGCTCTCCAAACCCCACCTCTCCCCCATCCCCACCCAAACGGCTGCTTAAAGTCGCAGGCTCCCTTCTCCTGGATCTTCCCAGAGGACACCAGCCCTGGGCACACGCTCCGCCCACCTGGCGAAGGCAACGCCCACCTGGCCCCGCCAACGCCCCCCACTCCCGCGCCCTGAGGCTGAGTGTAACTGCTTCCAAGTCCTCCGCAGAACTCAGACTGTAGAGTGGACTGGGATCTCGGGCTCCCCGGGTTCCTTGCCTGGCTTGGTGGGGGTGTGGCAAGAGTTGGAATCCGCGTTTCTCTTCGGAAAAGTATTCAATTCATCGTGCCTGTGAAGTCCGCTTGCTTGGCGCTAGTACCCATGCTAGACGCTAGGGGGCGGCAAGCCACTGGGTAAAACCTGTTGCCGGCAGTCTCTGGGCGAGCCGGGTTGGGTTACAGCAAGGGCAAAAACGCCTCAGAGGAGTTAGACACAAAAGGCTTCGACCTCCTTTTCCCCAGCGGTGTCCAGCGTCGGACAGTGAGGTTGAGCCAGGGAGGATGAAAGATGAATTTGGGCTTGGGGTAGGGCTGGACGATTTCAGAAGCCTAGTTCTGAAAGTCCACCCACCAGCTGTGTAGACATGGGTCATCCTTCCCTCCCTCTGTGGGCCTGTAAAAAGAGGGGCAGATAGTTCTTAACATCCTTTCTGCCACCGTAGAGCCGTGGCTCTCAACCCATGAGCCAGCATCCCCTTTGTAATGTCCCCTCTATACTGAAATGAAGTTCATAGACGATATGAGCAATCTACACACATCATTTTTAAAAACACAAATAAAACTATGTAAAGAAGGGAAAAATCATAGTAAAGCACGGTGTCTCTCAATATATTAATGTTCAGGCAAGATTTAATGAAGCCATAAGTGAAACAGGCAGATTGCTTGCACCTACTTATAATAAATACACTTAAATTTAAGAGAAATAGAAGACCAGAGAGTCATTATATACAAAACAAAATAAAAATAAAAACACCCTCTCCACCCACAAGAAAATGAGAGAGTAGTAGGAAATGAACAAAAGAATAAAACCCGTTAGGTAAATTACAACAAATGGAGTGTACTTACATATAAAAAGAGAAAGAGGGAAATAGCCTTAATTGAAAGAGGGATAACGTAGCAAAGCAGAGTGGAGACAATGAGGAGGCGCGACGTGAATGCAAATGAACCGGGTCTTCTGTGTGTATTGTTAAAATAGCTCCCGGTGCTCTGGCGGGAACGGAGTAAGCGCGGGCATGTCACAGACACACAGATCTCTGTCTTGAAATGCTGTCGCACGTTGAGGGAGAATTCAGTCTAGAATTTGGGCCTTGGAGGTCATGTATTTCCAATAGGCAATGGGGAATGGAGGCTAGATTGGAAAGGGACTTGGGGATACAAGTGCCTGAGGACAATTGCATGTGGGCCCCCGGGACAGGGGCGGGGAAAGCTAGAGAAAAAAACAGCATCCCCAAACATTACCACACCGAATCCATACAACTTAGGTGTCCATCCTGAGGCTGCAAAAACTTAAAAAATCTAAAGAATGACAATCCTATGAAATAATCTCTAAAAACATTTATTAAGGCGATCTAATGAGATCTCCTGCATTTCAGGTATCTTTGCTGTAATGGTTGGTTCTCTCAGATCTCCTCCGTTAGATGTTTGCAGTCGGTCTGTGCTTGCTCAGTAAGACCCTACTTGGAACCATCTTCAACCACGGAAACAGTACTTGAATGTTCCACTGCATTGTGGGGACAATGTATGCGGTAGTTTAACTCAATTTTTAAACCATGTCTTTATTCCATTTAAGTTTCTTCTCCATTAAGACCATCTCGTAACTTACCGAGTTATTCATGAAACTGACTTAAAAAAAACTTAGAAGCTTATACTTCGTACTATTATGAATTGCCGTATGACCAACTTATATTAGAAGTGGGTTTAGGTCGGTTGTACATTTTAAAGTCCTGCAGGGTAGAAGACAGTTAACTGTTTTTGGAGATCTGCCCGGTACCTTGCAGCCACTACAAGCTCCCCGCAAATTTCCAAAATTTCCACTAGGGGGCGCGATCACCCCCATGGAAACAACTGGTAGGTTAAGAGCTTCCGCTCTGAAGTCAGAGTGTGCCTCCTGGGCTTCCTCCTAGCCTCGTGCGTGAGACCTTGGCAACTTGATTTACCCTTTCTGGGCCTCAGCGTCTTGGGTGAGAGTTGTACCTGTCCCCTAGAGTTAGAACGCGGACTGGTGAGTAAGTGCGTGGGGAGTGCACGGAACCGGAACCGGGTACCGGTTCACAGTAAACACTTGATGAGCCATTGTTCTTACTCTTCCAGTATAGTTATGACCATTGCTCTTGTTATTAATATTACTAGTGTTGGTATACTATTAAATGCTGTTATTGAAAGACTTCTCTCAAATGTGGTGCTTAACTGCTCGCACAGGTGTATAAAATAGCAGTTAGGAATATTCTCCACACACCCCGCCTCCTTCCCGCCACCATGGGGCTCGCCTGTGAGCTTGGAAGAACGGGACAGTCCTCAAACTGGGCCCTCCCGGCCTGGTTCCCTGATGGCACCGCTGGGTACAGGTGTTGGGCCTGGACGGGCTGGTCCACAGCCCACACTCCCAGAGAGGAGCCCCTTCTTTTAAAAAGAATTTTTTTTTAACGTGTATTCATTGTTGAGAGAGAGAGACAGAGTGTGAGCGGGGGAGGGGCAGAGAGAGAGGGAGACACAGACTCGGAAGCAGGTTCCAGGCTCTGAGCTGTCAGCACAGAGCGCGACGCGGAGCTTGAATTCACAGACCACAAAATCAAGACATGAGCTGAAGTCCGACGTTTAACCGACTGAGCCACCCAGGTGCCCCTTCTTAGGAGCACCCCCCAGGGAGGAGGTTGTGGGCCCTGGAAGGCTGGAGCTGGAGGAATAGAGGTGGGGAGGGGAGGGACATCTCAAAGGGCTGGACAGCAGGGGCCCTGGTGATGTCTTTGTCGAAGGCAGTGGAGGTAGCAAAGTGGGAGAACGTGGGAGAACGTCTTTGGGAGACGTTCTCTTTCTTCCCCAGGGGTCTACATCACGTCACCACTGCCTCCTCACATTTGTAGATGAATTTGAGTTTTCAGAGTGGTTGTCATTCGTGTTCCCGTTTGACTTTCTCTAGAGCTCCGTAAAATGGTGGTTGATATCCCCATTTCATGGACCAGGAAACTGAGACTCAGGAACTGTGGTGACTTGTCCAAACTTCGGCAGGGCCAGGAGCAGGGCCAGGAGGCAGTGGAGGCTCAGGGATGAGGGGGCTGTGGAGTGGGCCTCGTTCCCTGGCCACAGAGGCAGGATCCGAAGACTGGTTGCCTGCCTGAGCCCATCATGCCTCTCTCCAAGAATAATACATGACCACGACGTTCCAGAGCAGCACTCTTTGGAGGGCATTCTGCTAGGTGCGTTTTCACTTACATTTCCTGACTACCACCCCCGTTTCCAACCCCAGCCTAGCTTGATTAGAAGGCTGATCTGGGCCGGGAGTTGGAGCAGGCAGAGATCCATGGGCATCGTTCTTTTCTTTTCTTTTCTTTTTTTTTTTCCCCCCCATGGGCATCGTTCTTGGACAGGAACCAGCCCATTTGTGGAGACAGCAACACCCAGCCATGTCCTGTGCTCTCCTGTCCCACACCTCTTCTCCAAGCCTCCAGCTCTGGCCCCAAGGGAACTGCAGACAGACACAGGCCCTGGAGAGCTGCAAGTTCTCCAGGGCACCTCCTCCAGCTCCAGTGGCTTTTGTCTTGAGTCTGCTTCGATCCCAGTTCTCCCGGCTTCACAAAGGACCACAGGGCGTCTAGCTCTCCTGGGGATGTGACAAAACCCCCAAATATACTCCTATTATTTGTTAAACACACACATGCTCTCTGCTAGCTCTTTAGGAAGGAGAACAGGTGTCCAGAGTTTGAAATCAGCCCTTAGAACCAGACTAAAGCAAAATCAGGAATTGAAAGAGGCCTGCCTTCCCCTTTCTTCTTTCTCAAAGTTCTTCTCTACCTTGAACCATTAATGCCTCCACCTCTCCGGAGACATCCTGCAGGGGCCCAGCTGAGGCCTGCCACTCTCCTGGGCTCACTCTTTCTACTCTCCACCGCATAGAATTCACAGGGCTTCTTGACTATTACTCAAGATTTCAAATTGAGAAGCTCTGATAAAGTCCTTCACGCTGAGGATCCATAGCTGATAATCACTGAGTACCTGCCAAAGGTCATAAACCCAAAGCACTGAGGCCGGATGAGTATAATTTGGGGTGGCTTTTCTGATACCCCTCCCCAAATCATATACCTTGTTGTCCCCTCAAGCAGAAGTACAGGGCATTGTGTAGTAATTGAGAACACCTAAGAATTTTCTCCTGTAGTTCTGTCATTCTCAGAGACGAGTCAAGGGAAGTCTCTAGGATCTGAACACTGATCTAATTAATGTTTGTTACCCAGGACCTTGCTTGGGACACGTCTTGATTCGGGGCTACCCGGACAGAAGAGATGACCGCGGTGGCAGCATACCACGGACCCAGCTTTGCTTTTAGCCACAGGGAAGGCTCCACCCCAGACCCTCTCCCCTTTTCTGCCAAGCTCGTAAGCTGCCAGGAACCGCGAGGCCAGCCACAGGCAGTCACAGAGTGAGAGAAACACACAGCACGTGTACAAACCATTCATTTTATTTCCTGTATTGGGTTTATACAAACTTGCAAGATACAAATGCAGGGCTCACTGGGATTCTTCAGTACCTAGATCTAGAAAGAATGCTGCGGGGCAGGGGAAGCGAACATTCACGCTCAGTCAGGAGGCCCCTCCCCGGGGAGGGGCTTGTTGGCTAGAATGATGCTAAAGCAGCTGCTACAGATGTTTGGTCCCCAACAGAGATGCCCTCTGTTTATCTAACTTTAACTTTTCTTCTAAGGTCACTTTTATACTAAATAAAGACACTGAGATCATACATTTCCTTGTATGGTTTATTGTCTAATGCTAGCAAATCAAATTGGCCCCAGTATGTGCATAAATAGATATATGTATATATACGTGTATTTCATATTTTCCTTAGTTTTAAGAGCTGCCAGGTGGGGGGTGCCTACAGGGGAAAGGAATTGATTCCGTCTTGCTATTCTCAGCCCTGCCCCAAGACCATGCCTCTCCCCAAGGCAGGAGAGCAAGTATGCACAGCTTGCGACCTCAGAAAATCTTTAAAGTGACAGTAGCGGTATTTGATTACAGCCTCTTGGTTATTGATCAGGAAGGTAATGTGCTAATTGGGAAGGCCCTAGAGTAGTAACCAGGGCTGTCTCCCGGGGGGTCACTTAGCCCCGGGCCTCCGTCTGGGCCCCGTTCATTCATAACAAGATGCTCCAGGCTGGGAATAGGGTGTCAGTAAATGTCAGAGTTGGGAGGTCAGGCTTCAAATGCTGGCCAGGAGCTCTGTGACAGTCCCAAACCTTTGATTCCGGATCTGGACAAAAGACTTCCATTCTGCCCGAAACCTTGCAAGGCAAGAGCCCCTTGCCTACTTTGTGGGCGGATAAGAGCGTGGAAGGCCGAGCCGGCGGAGTTCAGCGCCCCAGCGGCAGCCCTCCAGATGAAAGTCCCGGGGGGCTTCCTGGGCAAGGCTGAGATGTTACCTTGTCCGTGGGACTCGCTTCAGCCCAGAAGCTGACTTCGCAGTCTGGATGCCAGACCGAGGTACCGTCCCCTTATCAACAGCCCCCAGAGGAAAGGTCACAGAGGGAGACAGAGGTCGTCGATGTGACCCAGACCGGAAAGGGATCAAGGAGTGTGAGAAGTCCGAGGAACTTGAATGTGTCTGTGTTGAAGGACCTGTGATCCCAAACTGTTTTCCTTTGGCCTTTGCACTGCATCCTGGCTCCATCAGGGAACAGAATTCTTGGTGCTGTTTAGCATAGGCTGCCATTAAACTGTCTGCCCTTTCCAGCAGACCGATGAAGGGAGGAGGTCCAGGAGCACATCGGGGGAGTGTGTGTGCCCGCACGGGTGTGCTTTTGTGCACACAACTGTAAACATTTCCTTTGAGAGGATTCACATCCCGTAACCTTAGACGGTCATCAAGAGTTGACAGTTGTAATCAAATCCTTAGACCAGGACTTCCAAGAGCCTGGATGCCCTGGTAAGATGCTTTCTGGGTGAGCTCTGGGGACTGGTCCTTTGCAGACTGGAGAATAGGAGGAGGAAGCTGCCGGGGGTGTGTGGGGGGGGGGGAGGGTGGGGATAGGGAAGGACACAGGGTCGGACCTAGAGGCAGCTGCCCCAGTCTCCTCCTACCATTGGCCAATTCCATTCAGACATTGCACATTTTGAAAATAGATTTGCTTTTATAATAAAAGCGTAAAATAGATCTGTCTTAAAATAAGTCTGTCCTCTCCCCTTCTTTGGATCAAAAGGCATGGGGTGTGGCCACAACGTGCTAGGTAGGAATGGTGTGGAAAGTGAAGGGGAGAAAATGGGCCTGGGCAGGAGTTCTGGGAAAGGACCAGACATCCAAACAAATATATATATTATGTATATATCTATAATATGTATAATCTTCATAAAACATATATTAAGGCATGTAAAGCAACATAAAGAGCCAGCTTTATGAAACGGGAGGTGAGAGCGAGGTGGCAGGCGTTAATCCTTGGTATTTTACATGTAGTTCTAAAAATACCACTTTAAAAAAGGAGAGACGGACAAAGAAAGGAGAAGGCATGGAAGGCCCCCAAAGAGCCATTTCTTGTGGGTGGAGAAAGGTGCCGGAAAGAGGGAGAGGGCCAATCCCGCCCACCAGTGTGTAGGGGAGGGGAAAAAAAACAGGTTTGGGGTGCTCGAGCTGTGCTAAAGATGGGAACTGTAGCCAAAGGTCACGGTCAACACCTCTGCTAAAAGTGAAGTGAAATTCCCCAGCCTGCAATCCCGCAGAAGCACGAGAATATCCTAAGCACCTAGAACAGTGCCTGGTACATAAAAGGTGCTTGATAAATATTTGTTGAATCAACTGCCATCTTTACTTGCATATGAACCAGTAACTGTCCCAGCCGTGAAGGGGTGGAGAAGAGTTGGCGGCAGATAAAGTAGTCGTTCTCGGGAAGTCTCCGGGCATCAGCTCTGGCAGAGAGAAGGCCCAGGGGCCGAGGTTTTTCCAGCTTCACTCTCTCCCCTCCCTCCTCTCTGGCTACGGTCCTCGAAGACGAGCCGCAGAGGAGGAAGAATGAGCTTTGCTTCTGTGTCTCCTCCACTGGCCTCCCCGGGTAGGTGGACTGTGAGACAGCCAGGCCGGAAGGGAGTCCTTCCATACAGCCTCATCCAGACGCCTGGAATGCGGGGTGGGGTCCTAGAATCTGGCCTCCCAGATTAAGGCTGTGCTACCTCTCCAGGGCACTCGCTCAGCTGGCCCACAGCCCATTCCAAGGGGAAGGGGGACAAGGAAATGTCCCGAACAAGGTTAGGAAAGGCCCCAAGGCTGACTACACCCTACAGAAGACAGGTCCTTCTCTCGGACCCTGAGCCTAGTAGGGGGAGGCAGACGCTAGGCCCAGACCTAAGAAAGAGCCATCTTCCAACCTGCTCACCCACACCAGCATCCCCACACCTTCGTCCCCACGGCCTCAGGCCCCCACGTGCTTGCTGGTGGGTCCTCCGGGAGCCAGTGTGCGGGCAGCCCGCGGATCTGGGGCACCCGGTGGAGGAGCGGAGCTGACAGTCCGGCACTGTACTTGGCACGAAGCTAAGGCTCCATCCTGGGGAAACCAATCCCATACCCCCTCTTTGCATCTCTGCCTTGTCCTTTTTCTTGCAAACGATTCCTGCTGCTTCCTTGTCCTCCCTCCCACTCGCCTCCAACTCTCCCTTTCTCTCTTCTACCCCTTCTCAACCTGCCCTCAGACGCTGCACAGACCTGCGTGCTGCTCTCTACCCACAGCCAGCACCGTCCCCTCCGGGAGCCGAGGAGCCTCTCCCCATGTCTTGTCATCTTGTCTTTGGCTCAAGCAGGGTGGTCAGTCTCCACTGGACCCCAAAGGAGCACCCATAAGCAGAGATGTGTCAAAGCCTTGGGTGCAGCCGGGGCAGTAGGGTGGGGCTGATGGGGGAAGGACATGATGGCAGGTGCCGTCCTCGGTGTCAAGAGGGCCCAGAAGAGGCAGAGTGTCCATCTTCCCCTAGTCCTAACCTAAGACGGCCCAGGGCGTCTCTCCCACCAGGGCATCCTCTTCATCAGGAAATGTTCCAGTAAGACCATCACCAGCCCGGGCAGGGCCAGGCCTAGCTCCCTGTGACTTGGGCACCAGACAGGAGGGTGCTCCCTGCCCGCCCTCTCAGGCCCTGGCCGAGGACCACCATCTGAGTAGCGAGGGGCTTCGGGGCTGGGCGTGGCGGGCGTGTGGACACTGAGGCATCCTCTCGGCGGCAACCCCGGCCCCCAGCCTGGCTCCCTGCAGCATTCCCACGGGAGCGCAGGCGCGGGGGGGCCGGGGTGGGGGACCAGGACCTCGGGGGGGCAGAGGCGGCCTTCAGAACGTGGCTCTGTGCAGCTTCACGGCGTTGGCCTCGGCCAGGGCTTGCACTAGAGAAAAGAGAAACGGGTCAGAGAGGTGCTGCCCAGACGAGAACCGACTCCAGCCAAGCTTCCCCGGGAGACAGAGGTCTCTTCCTGTAGAACCCTGCGGAAACCCGCCCCACGCCCCCAACCCTGAGAGGGGGACAGATGAATGGAAGTCCGTGTTCTTTTCCACCTGCCTGATACTGAGCGGCTGTGTGCGAGGGGAGGGGAAGATGCACAGCCTTTGCTACCGTTTCCAGTGTGATTTTAATTTACAGGAAGATCTGGGGGTGACCTGGGGGCTTCCGAGGCAGGACCGCTGTGCATCTCAACAGGTAGAAGGCTTGTTGGCCGACAGAGGGACAGCGGGGGCCTCAGCTCTGTCCCTGTCTGCTTCTGGAGAAGCAAAGCCCGCGGGCACTGCGGTACCAAGCAGCGGCCCTGCCAGCCGGCGCCAGCCCAGCACTGCACGTGACGCCGGAGGGCTCAAGCAGATGGAGGGAGGGGGGGGGGGGGGGGGGGGGGGGGGGGGGCACGGGGGGTGCAGGAGAAGCGATGTTGGGATGAGGGGTGTGGATGGCTCACGGGGGTGGGGGGCGGGGGACCCACTCCCCGCGGTGGATGAAATACAGAAGAAAAGTTCTTACGTCAGAGCTCAGACCCGCATGGTATGGCTGCTGTCGGTGCCCCGTGGGGATTCAGACGATAGGGGGTTGGCTGGTGGAGTCGGGGAAGCAGGGGAGGTGGGAGGGCTTGGGGTGGCACATTGCACTGGAAACAGAAATGAACAGGGAGGTGAATAGGGGTGGGTGGGTGGAGGTGGGTGGGGGAGGGGCGGGGAGGCGGGGCACCCAGAGCAAGCGAGGCCCTTCCCCAGGCGGCGAGCCAGGCAGGAGGCAAGCAGAGAGGGGAGCTGAAGCGGAGCTGGCCTCGTTCCCGGGGCGCCCCGGAGGAGCACGGGGTCCCCGGAGGAGACGGGGCGGTTGCGGGCTCTGCTGAGAACCAGTGTGACCGCGGCCGAGGCCGGCCTCTCTGGGCGGAGGCTCCACTCCCGTCCGCGCAACGGGGAGATGGCGCGGAGGGGACCAGCGACGGCGCCTTATACACGGTGGTATCGCTAACGATGATGATGAATAGTGCAGTAAAATCACACTAGCCCAGATCGTCAGGCCCCCATCTGACGACTGGATCCAAGTTGTCACCGGGGTGGGGGAATCCCCTCCATTTAAACGGAGGCTTCCGGCAGGGTTGAAGTGAGCTCCGTGGACTCAGACGAGCTCAAGGTCTTGGAAACACGGCCCCGCTATCACCGGGGAACCCCCTTCTCCTCAATCCAGGAAGGGCAAACTTCACCCCCAAGCCAAACAAATCATTACAAACCTTAAAGTGGTGACATTTGAATTAATGGATTTTACTCTTATTACATTATGATGCCATGCTGAGACTAGCCAAGTGGAAGGGCAATGGGAAGGGGGGGTCGTATTATGAGGGACCAGCTCTGTGCGGGCTCCAGGCCCCTGGGCACCGCGGTGCGGCTGTGAGGCAAGGAGACTGGCAGACAGAACGTCCTCACTTGGCCTCAGAGGAGAACCAGACCTCACCCAGGGTCACACTGTTTCCTTCAAGAGAAGGATCCTGGCATCGAACTTCCTAGTCCCTTGCTCTCCACCCTGCCCTGGACCTCATCACCTTCCCTGCCCTCCGCGCAAGAGAGGGGGCCGGGGCAGCTTCCACTGCATATATACGTACACCCACAGTTGTATATAAGACCTGGAACTTTCCCGTGAGCGGGAAGTTGTGTCTGCCCACACACAATACATAGTTTGTGCACAGGATCCAATAATACCTCCACACGCGCTGCAAACATCTCAGATACGTGTGCGCGTGCACTTCCAAATCTGTTCTCTTCCACGTGACCCAACACACGTGTAACTTCACATACAAACACTCACAAACGCTTTCGAAACACACAGTTGTGCGTCTGTCTGTATCGTGGACCCAATGGTTAGTTATGTGGCAGCTTCAACTTCTAAAATAGTCAAAAAGATGGAAAAAAAAAAAAAAAACCAGGCAAGGGCTATTTCAGGAAAGCCAAATTGATGTTCCAACGTGCATGCAGTGAGGCTCTTACACTTATTCATAGATGAGCTCCTTGGACTCCAGTTACTTTCATTTCTATACAATTCTTTTTTTTTTTTAATTTTTAAAAATGTTTTACTTATTGTTGAGACAGAGAGAGAGACAGAGCACGAGCAGGGGAGGGGCAGAGAGAGAGGGAGACACAGAATCCGAAGCAGGCTCCGGGCTCTGAGCTGTCAGCACAGAGCCTGACGTGGGGCTCGAACTCACGGACCGCGAGATCATGACCTGAGCTGAAGTCGGACGCCCAACCGACTGAGCCACCCAGGCGCCCCAATTTCTATACTATTCTAATAGGTGTTGACCTGCTGGGTTTCTACCCCCTGGGAGATCAGAAGCAGGGAAATTAGGGGAGAGAAAGGAATCAAGAGGCCTACTGACAGCTAGAAGAAGACACGACTGAGGAAGAAAAAGTCTTTTGCAAAATTAGATATAAAACCTTTAAAAGTGTAACAGTTTGGGAACATTTAGCATAGCTACAGTCTGTACCAACTATAGCCTCTAAGGGCATTCCCTTCAACAGATCCACAAAATAAGCATATTTACAATGATACTAAATTAGCAAGAGCAAGCAACATGGGTTACGTTAAATATAACTTCCTTACCAAGGCAGAAAAGTACGAAATACGTATCAGGAATGTATGCACTGCAAAAGTTAAAATTCACATATGTAGCAGCTATGGATTGGACAGATGTGATATTGTTACTGTGTGTCCACAAGTACTACCCCATCTGCATGCATAAATAATTGGTCACGGGGTGCCTGGGAGGCTCAGTTGGTTGAGCGTCCGACTCGATTTCGGCTCAGGTCACGATCTCATGGGGATCAAGCCCCATGCTGGGCTCCGAGCTGACAACGCGGAGTGTGCTTGGGATTCCCTCTCTCCCTCTCTCTCTCTGCCCCTCCCTGCTCACACGCTCTCTCTTTCACAAACAAATAAATGTCACACGTGCTCTCTCCCACCCTGCACACAAAGATACATCAGTACTGCCACGTGTACATATATACGACATACACTCATGTGCGTTTGATCATTCCCGATACTGCAAAAAAAAAGCGCCAATCGCACACAAACACGTACGTTCGTAAACACCACCCCCATCCTCCTATTGTACGCTCACCTACGCATATGTAACTCTGACGGTGTACCGGATGCCACCTGTGCTCATAAATAATGGTCTCCACACCATATCCGTAGACATCTTGCACACGTATACACTCACGCTTCACACCCGAATACACACAGATACGTGCGCCTCTGCCAACACCACCCGAATACAGACACCGCACGGGACATCATGCCACACACACATATTAAAAATTGCCACATCTTCCCGTATACACCATTCTTGAGTCTGCACACACTGGGCACACCGACAAGCGCTCCAGCACTCGTTACTGACCACACGCCCACGCTCAGGCACCACGCCTCCATCCTGTGCACGCCGCCCTGCTATTATGGCCCCAGGCCCAGCACTCAGGTCCCGGGCTTGGACCTATGCCCGCACGGCATGTGCCCAGGGACAGTCCTCGCTGTCCCTGGCAGAGCAGCAGCTCTGGGAATCTGGGCCACGAGCCAAGGGGCACGGGGGACAGTGGGCTTAGTCTGAGGTCTGGCCCCGCTGTGCCATTTTTTAAATAGTTGGGGTTTTGGCAAAAGCGAAGGATAGTTTGCTTTCAGCGCGTAGACCCTGAAATGTAAGCCGGTGTCTATCAAGAGGGAAATCTGATAGGCTGGGGTGGGTTCTGTTTTCATGGAACCTTTGGCTGGGAGACTACAGCCGAGAGAGCCAGGGGCTGCGGCGAAGGCAGAGGGAAGTTTTAAAAACAGTGTTGTGTGCTCTAACCCTCGAAACAGGAAGTTGCCTTCTGCCCAGAGCACGGGGAATTTGATCTTTGGAAGATTCAAGTTCACTTTATGGCTAAAGTACAGAGAGGTTAGCTAGAGGCCTCCATGCAGCCAAACTGGTTTTGCCGCCCTTGGCTGCAGGATGGGGCTGTCTGAAGCCCGTCCCTTTCTCGTGTCCTCGACTCCAGCCCAACTGACAGCTTCTTTCTGAAATACGCGCGCCCCCCCCCCCCACCCCGGGCGGGGGGGTCTTCCTCGGCCACCCATCTAATGTCCCCTAGACTCTAACTGCCAGTAGGTTCTTCCTCAAGGCGTACTCAAATCCCCCTTGTGGTAGCTGAAAACCCTCTGGTTTCTAAAAATATCCATATTTAAAATAGTTGGAAAAACCACAAACAGACCCTACTTCTCCTTCATCTATTGCTATTTCAATGAGCCACGACCACCGTCACCAACGCCACCACGACTATACCTGGCTAGCATTTATTGAGCACCGACGAAGGGCCAGGCACCGAGCTAGGTGCTGAGCATTTATTGTTGACATTCCTTGCACCACCAGACAGGTATTTTGATTTGGATTTTACAGAGGAGGAGATGGAGCCTCAGAAAGCCAGAATTCAAACCCCTCTTAATCACCAGCACGAAACGCCATGCCTTCCACCGGGCTCCTGGCCACAGGCCTGACCTCGCCCAGGCTACCGTCCCTGTGGCCATCACCCCTGTCTCTGCCTCTTCCTCTTCCTCTTCCTCGACCAAAGCCCTTGTAACCCTGGCATCCTTCCTGGGCCTCCCTCTGGACTGGCCCTCAAAGTTCTTCGTCTCTGTCCTCACCACCTTTTGTCTTGAGGAGGAGGACGCGCTCCGTCCCCCCCAGGCTTCATGACATAATCGCTGTCTTGGAGCCTCGTCCATTCTTCCTGATTCCATTCTTACCTTCTCTGGGGCCATATCTCAGGCTGGCTCCGGCCTCACCGTGTCTGCCTGGAACCCTCTCGCTTTTGGGTCAGTGTGAAGTCCACTCGTCATGTTCATCTTTAATGAGCAGAAAAGTGGGTTCGGGTCCGGAGCCAGGCTGGTGACTGTATCACTCTCAACTCTGCGGCCACCTAGAGCGTCTCCACCTTCCCATGTGCACGCGGCAGGAAAGGGCCATGAAAGGAGGCCCTGATGCCTGGCCCTCACTCCACGCCTATCACTCCCAACCAGACTCAGTTATCACCTTTTGGCTGTGCCTTTCCTCGAGCTGTCCAGGGGGTGGGGGTGGGGGGGCTCTCTTGCTTCCTGCGTGGCCTCTGGCCATTCCTCTGCGGAGCTGCTGGGAGGGTCACCATGGCTCTGAGCTCCTGGATGCAACTCTGGCCCCTCTGCACCCCGCGGAGCCTAGCACAGTACCTGGTGCTCAATAAATGCTTATCCTGATCTTGACGGTCTCTCTGTCCCTGGCCCCCTCGCAGCACTGAGCTTCCTCCCCTGCACCTGGTCAGCCGGTCTCCCTGGAGGAGCGAGGCCCGGCCCCTCTCACCAGACAGCATGCGGCCCCTGCGGGAGGCCTCGGTCGCCAGGGCACAGGAGATTTCAATCCGCTTCTCCTGCTCCTGCAGCTGGCTCTCTGAGTCCTGGGGCACGTCCACAAGGTCCCCCTCGCCGACGGGCACCACGTTCTGCATACTGAGGAGGCACAGACACACAGACATGGAGTGGGGGGCGGACAGGACGGTCCCATTGGCTTGGGGCGGGGGCCTGTGGACTGAGGTTGGCAGGGTGGCCGGAGGCCTGTGAATGGGGTGAGTGGGACCCTGGCCGAACACATTTTGGGGCCCCTTCCTACAATGTTTTAAAATTAATCAGAAGGTTCAGGTGAACATTTAGGGCGGCCTCGACGAGGAAGAGAGGTCACCAGAGGGCAACCCATCAGTTTGTCTTGACGACAGCACGTGCCTGCACCCAGCTGTCTTTTTGACCCCGACGGCGGCAGCGTCGCAGCCCCTGCCACGGGCCCGGGCCTGGTCCGCTGCCTCAAGCCACGGCCTCCACGCGCTCTCCGCTGGGAAGGCTCAGGGCTCCCACTGGCATGGGGTGGGGTGCTGGATTCGGTGGCGCTAATGTCCCAGGTGCCCTGGGTGCCTGGGTGGGCAGATGTCGTCGAGGTTCACCCAGGCCTGTTACCTGGACTTGGCAATGAGCGTCTTGATCCTCTCCACCTTCTTCTGCTTTTCCTTCAACTCCTCGGGGCTCAGGGGAGTATCGGGCTCCAGGTCAATGTACCGTTCAGGGATGAGGACTTTGTCCGGCGTGGACAGCTGCGGAGGGACCTGGGTCACCACCCCCATCCCACCCCCTTCCAGGCTTCCTCCCCCTCCGCCCTCCCGGACTTCACTCACCTCCTTACTGATGTCCACGTCATAGTGCTGGGGCTCCAGCTCCATTTTGCGGAGCCGGGCGATCTCCTCCCTCGGCGTCTCGTAGGCCTGCCCGCCAGGCTCCTCTGCCCGCAGGGCCGCCTCCAGGTTGGAGATGTCCACCTCGTGGATGCTGCGGTGACGGCGCACCTAGGGGACAGCACCGCCGTGACCACGCGGGGCCCCTGTCCTGCTGTCGGCAGCCATTTCCCCTGCTACCCGTGTCTCCAGACAGCGCAAAACAGGCCTGTGTCCTCCCTGCTCGTCACGCCCCATCCGGCCACCGCCCCGCGGCCCCACCACCCGGCTATCTTCCTTCCGTGCTGCTTGTCCAGAGCGGGGACGCCTGCAAAGGCCCAGACGCCAAATCTCGACAGGTCTCGTCAGTACTTGGTACTTCGCATCTGGCTGTAGCCTGTGTTCCCATATTCTGTGCCATACGTTTTGGGCAGTTGATTAGTGTGCCTGACACTGGCCTTTAGTTGTTGCGTATCAGACAAGCTCCAACCCACCAGGTAGAATGCAAGCTGGTTGAGGGTAGGACTTACGAATCGTAATTTTCCTGTATTTTTGAAATGTGGTGGAAAGAAAACTTAGGCAGATGCCTGGGGCTACTCCCAGCTCCACACTCAATACCTGTGTGGCCCAGGAATCCTTAATTTCTCCTGACTTTGTGTCCCTGTCTCCCAAACAGGGGTGATAATTCCGAACCTCGCGCTGCTGAGGGACCCGGATAGAACAACATGAGGTTTGGGAACGGTACCAGGTGACAGGGTGGCATCGTGATTATCTTCAGTGTGTATCTTTCAATACATAGAAAACGCTCTAGAAACTGCGTGAGCGATGCCTCTCTCTGGGCGGTGAACTTCGCACTATTCTGTGTTAAGTGAATTGTGTATACTTCATTTCCACTAAAACAATCAACGCATTCTTTGGGGGTGGGGGGGGAGTTATTTTTCTTTAAACGCACAAAAAGGGATACTTGTTGCAATGAATCTTCTGCCTAGTGGGGAGAAGTCTCCCCCCACCCCCCCGCCTCGTTCTCCCCAGGTGCCCAGCTCGGGCCCTTCCCAGCCCCTCTCCCAGTGCCCCGCACCCAACTGCCCCGGCCCAGGCTGGTCACCCACTGGGAGTGGACACTGTTAGCAGATGCCGGGCCAGGCCCGTGGGTCGCTGCGAGGACATTACCACTTTGTAGGCGGGCCGCGTAGCAGGGTCGGGGGCCGGACTGGCCGGGAGCTGCAGGCTCCTTCGCTTCTCCTTCATAGAACCGCTCTGGTGCCTCCGCATGCGGTCGATCTGCTCCTCCACACTCATCTTGACCTTGCCCTCGCCAGGGAACACGGCACTCTTGGGGCGCTCCTGCTGCACGGGGAGAACGGGGCTCTGACACGTGCCTCGTCTGCCCTCCCAGCTTCTTCATCTGCCCTAATCCCTTAGATTTCCCTTCTCTAGGAAGCCTGTCCATAGCGGGTTAAAGCATAGCCCCTAAGACATACGTCCAGGTCCTAACCCCCTAGTAACTGTGAATGTGACCTTATTTGGAAATAGGGTCTTGGCAGGTGTGATTAAGGTAAGGACCTCAAGAAGAGAGCATCCTGAATTAGAGCGGACCCGAAATCCAATCATGGGCGTCCTTACAAGAGACAGAAAAAAAGAAGACGGAGTAGAAGGAGATGTGAAGGTAGGAGTGCCTACTGGAGTGTTGGGTCTACAAGCCAAAGAACAGTAAAGATCGCCTGCAATGCCAGAAGCTAGGACAGAGGCACTGGACGGGGTGCTCCCTCAGACCCTCCAGAAGGAACCAACCCTGATGATCTCGATTCGGGACTCCTGGCCTCCACAACTCTGAGAGAATAAACTTCTGTTGTTTTAAGGCCCCAAGTGTGGGATGCTTTGTTAAGTTCCTGGCAGCCCTCGGAAACCCATCTACTGCCTTAGGTCGGCTCGTTTGACCCTGATTTTTGCTGGATTTGTATTTCATTGCTGGCACATTATAATAATTTTGTTCAACATCCTTCTATCTTTCTCATGAATTAGGGCCACGGCAAATTTGAGAATTGTGAGGAAGATTAGAACAATGAAAGTAATGTGTATCTTCCTTGTCCCTTGTCCCTCGATATGGCTTCCTGAAGGAAGGCTTCTCCAGTGGAGCTGTTGCCCCCTCCTACTTGTCCTGCCTTCCTCCTCCCACCCGGGGTTTCTTGATGGTGGACAGATGGGCGGACACAGAGAGGCCTCAGCCCAGCTCAGGCCCACTCGGGCCTCGGCGCCCACAGATTGTACTCACCCGGGAGGAGAGTCCGTTGGTGAGCCCATCGGCACTCCTCCTCACCACCCTTGACGGGGTTACCTCTTCATCGGTGGGCGACTTCGTCCGAGGGGGCACAATGCCAACTGTAGGGAGGCAGAAGAACCGGTGGGCCTCCTGGAGAAGCAGGAGGGCAGACACACAGGGGAGCCTGCGTCTAGAGGCGGCTCAGTGCCACCTGTGGCCGAGATGAAAGGCCGAGGATGGGTGGGCACTCGCTGTCTTTGGTTGTGATGAGCACCTCTCTGGGCCGCTCTCCGACTCTTGGCCTTGCGTCTAGGGGAGGATGGGACAGGAAGTACCTTTGTTGAGAGCTGTCTGCTTCTCTGCCTCCGCCTCTTGCCTGGTGGGCACCAGGTTGATGTCTCTGGCGGTGTCCAGGGGTGACGTCTGGTGGGGGTCTTTCTTGCTTTGCTCATAGCTTGCTTTGGGCTGGGGAGGAAAAAGGAGGAGACGGTTGGTGCCCTAGGGACTGCTGAGGATTTGGCCCCCAGGGGTGTTTCTTTGTTTTGCAATGGTTGGAGCACAGACCCTTGAAAACAAGGGATAAGGAAACTCTAAGTGAGCCAGTTGGGAGGCAGGCAGGGGTGAGATCGAGCCTCCCACTCAGGCCACCTTAAGGCTGGCCAATGCTGGCTCATCTTGGGGAGTGAGGGCTCAGGGCTTCCAAGAGACCCTCAGCAGAGGCCCAGGAGGGGTCTATAAGGCCGCGGATCTCTGAGGATTCTGTTGGAATCGCACCCAAAACTTAAGCGAAAGAACCAGCTGGGCTTTGGTACCAAGATTCTGGGCGACAGAAAAGTGCACTTAGCTTGAGGGCTCGCAGAATCATGAGACTAGAAGGGGCTTCAGATACCACCTGCACCCCCTTTCGCCCCCATCGTGCAGCTGAAGAGTCTAAGTGTCAGTGAGGTGCACACACAAAGACTGGGCCAGAGGCCAGAAACCCCGGCTCTAGTCCAGGGAGAGAGCACAGGTGAGCCCCATCGCCTCCCCTCATCTGGAAAGCATGGCCTGCTTTGCCCCCCTCACTGGCGGCCCCTCCGGGCGGTGCAGATATGGCAGCCGAGCCAAGATGGAAATACGGTTCCCTGTTTTAGGCACAGGACTCTTTCTACTCACCGTGCAACCTCTTGCCAGCCTAACTGCACCTCTCTCCTGGGAGAGGGGCTGGGGAGCCAGAACGGGGCAGAAAAGGGGGCCCTGTATTCTTACATCCCAGGGCCGAGGAAACCCAAGAGGACACAGGCAAGGCAGAGACAGAGACAGCACAAGAGGACCGGCGTCTGAGGCAGACAGGAGCAGGAGGGGATCCGAATGGCACCGGTCGCTGCGGGTCCCTGGCCCTTCCTGGCCGGCTGGTGCTGGCAGCCAGGGGCTGCCCGGGAGCCGCGGCACGGAGGGGAGCAACTCATTGTCCCCCTGTCCACAGAGAGCACCAAGGGGAAAGCCTTCTCCGCCATCCCTTTCCTTATCCCAGGGTCCAACTGGGCAGCTGTGGGAAATGACTACTGGAATGGGGAAAATGGCTCCGTGTCCTGCCTCGCCCCCTCGCCTGGCCGTTCGCCCCGCTCCCTCCGCCCCTGCCCTCCAGGACCCAAGGGTGCTGGGTACCTGACCCCTGGCTGGCTCGCCACGGCGGTGCCAGGAAGGGGAGCTGGGGTACGGCCAAAAGCGGCTCTCGCTAGGGAGTGGAGGCACGTTTGGAGGAGACTCCAGGGGGACGTAGGCTTTGGGAAGGGGGGGCCGCGGCGGGCCGGGCTCCTGAGGCAGAGAGAAGCCAGAGCATTAGGAGGAAGGAGAGCAGCCACTGTGAGAGCAGGAGAAAAGAGCGTTAGCAGGCAGACAGACAACATCGTGGAGACCTGCGGCCCCCATCGTGGACATCCGGGGCCCTGGACCACCGGACTCCCACCCACCGCCCGGATGGAGCTCCAGCTCCGGAGTGAACTCTCAGCCCGGCCTCAGGGCCCTCTTCAGCAGAGCCCCCGCCTGTGACTGCTGCCCCCACTGTTCCCCCATTTTTCTCCAAAGCTCCCTGCTCACTGTCTCATCATTGCGCTGGGCACATTCGTGCCCCTGTGTCTTTGCTTCTGCCGCCCCTCCTGTCTGTGATGCCTTTCCCTTGTTCCTCTGACTGTACCAATGCCTAGTGGCCCAAAGTTCCACCGTCTCTTGGGAATATCAGATCGTTTACGGTCAATACTGAGACACACACCGCCACGCTCCAGAGGCTGGCTGTTTCCTACAAATTGGTCTCAGTCGGCACCAGACGCTGGGCTCCCCAAGTGGAGGGCTGTGGGCACACACGGGCACATGTCTGAGAGGGCCTCACACCGTCCCTGGCCCCTGGGAGAGCCCCTGTAAACTCTTGCTGACTGGCTAGGAAACTGCTCCCCATGCTGACTCTCCACCCTCTCGTGTGCTGGAAAGCTCCGGATTTAAATCCCCACTAAGTGGTATCTTTGTTAACCATCCTGCTGTTTGGGAAGAGACTTCCCCGGGAGGAAGCTAAAGATGGCAAGTGCAGATGAGAGCAAGGAAAGGAGAAATCTGGAAGGAGGTCCGCCAAACTGGGCGCAAGATGACGACTGCCTCGGACCGAAAGCCAAAGCTCCAGGACTGGCGGCCTCTGGGGCAGGGAGGGGCACAGAATCCAGGTCTTTCAGGCAGATGAGGACCTGCTCCCCCCTCCCCCACCTACCTTCTACTCCATTTTCTCAGCTTACCTCACTGGATCCGGGCTTCGTGGGGGACCCCTGTGAGCCGGACACCAGTGAAAAGGGGCTCAGGGGGCTGGTGAGACTGGCAGAGCTGAGAGGGCTGGCGGGGCTATTGGAGCTGTAGGTGGTGGTGGGGCCAAGGCCTCCTGGGGGCAGAGGAGAGGAGAGGTGAGGGATGATAGTGTAGGGGTGTGGCCAGGCGTGTGGATGGGCTCCACAGGTGGAGGAGGCAGGGGAGGACCCGGGGATGTGGGAGGAAGGTTCCAGGGCCACCTGGGCCTGCTGAAGGGACTTATTATGGGGGCTGGGGTGCAGGCTGGCCGTGGAGAACTGTGCAGGGACAGGGGACAATGACAGACGGAAAGGACACTGTTGCCTCCGAGATGTCAAAGAAAGCCAGCCCAAAGTCCAGCCCAAAGGGCTTCAGGAAGACATTAAGGTAGTGGCTTCAGATCGCCAACGGGCCCATGGGCTTAGGGGCGGGGAGAGGCATAGGTGCTCTTTGACCTTTTCTGGGGAGGAATCTAGACCATCAGGGGCAACAGTGTCTCTGAGGGGTCTGGTGCATTCTGGGAGGAGAGGAGGGAGTAAGGGAGTCGTACCTACCCGCCCGGGGGAAGATTCTGGAGGCCTGAGAGGGCCCTGACTAGCTCTGAGCTCAGCGTAAGGGCCTGGAGAGGTGGGAGCTGACAGATGTGGGAGGGACGCCAGAGACACCAGAGCATTTCTGGCGAGCGTTTCAGGAGGCTGGTGGAGAAGGCACCCACCTCTGTGCTTGGCCGTGTCCGTGCCCCGGGACGGGTTGTTTTTCCTCAGCCCCTCCATCACGTCCTGGATCCTCCAGATTTCCTTCTGGATTTGCCGGTTGAGTACCTCATTCTGAAACAGCAGAAGAGCAGGTCAAGGGAGGTGGCCGTGAGGAGCGTCCCAGCCTCCTCCCTGCATCCCTTTGGGCCGGCGGTAGACAAGAGCCCTGTGCGCACGCGCACGCTGACGGGCACACAGCCCTCCAGCACGTTCCTCTTTCTCACGGGAAGACTGTGCCCCCCCCCCCCCCCCGGCTTCTGCAAAACGGAATGCGGGAATTGCCAGAGGAGAGGGCCCTGCTATCGCAGTCAAGAGCCCCGTTAGATCAACATGACTCAGCTTCCCCCAGGGAGGTCAGGGTGGTCTTGGAGCAAGTGTTCCCCTAGGTGGCCACTATGGGAGCCAGTTATCAACGGCAAGAGTTCCCCACTTACTAAGATTCTTTGTATCCAAACAGCCCTTTCGTAACACTCACGCCCAATGCATGCCTACACACTCATGGATTCTATTCGGTTAGAGTTTACACTCTTTGAAAACTGACAGCTGCCACTTATTTAGCACCCGACCCTCCTCCGTGCCGCGTACCAGGCTCCGCGCTAAGTGCTTTGCATACACTAACTCATCTCGGCCGCACCAGAAGTCTGCGAGGCAAAAGTGACAGGTGTCCCGACTTTGGGGATGAAGGGATGTGCGCCCAAGGCCGTCCGTTAGCAAGCAGTGCGACCACCATCTGAGTCTGGGTCTCTTTGTCTCCAGAGCTGGTGCTCAGAGTGCTTTCCTACCTCCTAAAATGTTCGTGTTGAAAGTGAGGCTTGCCCACAGGACACGGTGGCATTCAGGTGACCTGGACCAAGAGGGCCTTCACCGCACCCTCCCTAACCAGCTGCAAGTGAGGGTGGTGGTAAGTTTTGTTGCCAGGAGGAAAATAGGGGAAACTGGGGCATTAACCGCATCAGAGAGATAGGGCTTGCACAGCTTGGGTAGATACGATTGATCGAGGGAAAGGATAAGAATTCCCCAAGGTGGATGAGTCCAGCCTCCTGCCTCCAAGCAGAGCGTTCCTAACCCCTCCTGGGAAGGAAAGCCTCTTTCCTATCTTAAAGTTCCTGGGTGGCTTCTCCCGTACTGCCCACTCCTTCTGAGGTCACGAGGGATAGCTACACGTATACCCATAACTATATCCCCGTAGAGACCTATACGCTTGTCTAGACCGAAGCCCGTGTCCGTATTTATGTGTTAAATCCTTTCAGTCATAAAATACCTTCCATCTAACCCAGCTCTCTTGTGTTTCAGCTTTACTCCTTCCTAATGATTTGATGGAACTAAAGAAGAATCCACATTATCTTCGTCCTGAAAGCGTCTGTTTTAAGCGGACTTGAATCCTGTCCTTTGTCTCAGGACCAACTCCCTGTCTCAAGTCTCTGAGATCTCTAAAGCAAGAAAGGAAGCCACTTTGGTCTCTTGTGGCCCTAAGGAGAAGGGAAGGCATGCCAACCGCCCCTCCCCTGCCCAGGGGCCTTCTTCACCTGGACGTCCAAATTGAGCTGCTCCCAGAGGTCGTCGTGCAGGGCAGAGACCTCGGATTCAAGGTTCTCATACTCTATGGTGCTGTTCGTCAGGGCCTGCAAGGGCGGGTGGGTTTACTGAGAAAGCGGCCATTGCCGAAGCCTTCCTCCCATCCCGCCGCGGGGCCCGGGGCCAAGGTACCTGGGGTCTGGCAGGGCGAGGGAGGAGGGCACAGAGGGACAGGTGGAGAGGGCCCAGGGCTGAGACATTCTGATGACAGCCAAACACTGGCCTTACAAGAGGCGCAGTGGCCCATTGTACTGCAGGCAGACACAGGGAAACCAGAATCCTCTCCAGACGTGGGGGTAGGCCACAAGGGGATCGTACGATGCCCGCACCCTACTGTTCTTCCCACACTGGGTGATGCAAAGTGGGAGGGCAGAAAGAGAAAACCCAGAGGTGTTTGCTTGCTGGGGGTTAGAGACCTTTCTCCCTTCTGGGCCACGTTTTCCTGGGCCTTTGGCCGCCGCAGCCCAGAGCCATTATCCAGGCAGTGCGTACCGGCCGCAGGGTCGGCCCCGTGCCCACGGGAGATGAGGGAGGTGGCACTGCCGCCCGTGTCCTGGATCTCCAGGGGAGAGGACAGAGGTAGGCAGCAAAGCTGTGAGAACAGCCGAGGAAACGAGTAGCCCTCGACTTCACCCTGTCCTGATCGAATCCCGGTGCAGGTGCGGTGTGTGAAAAATAAGCCAGTTTCCTCGGCAGAGACTACGGATCGAAGAGGCCGGCATACGCACGGCCGCGTGCAGGGCGGTACTAAGGTCTCGCGTTTGTGCCCCTTCTGGCCAAGAGCCCCCTGCTGCTCCTGCCCGTAGAGGAGAGTCGGGAGCTAGAGGGCACAGCCTGGGGGGGGCGGCTCTCCTGTCGGGGTGCCCACGGGGGCGGGGGGGTACCGTGGTCGCCTGTGACAGCTCCACCCGAATGTTGATGAGCTGGTTCTGCAGGGACTCTTTTTTGCGCAGCAGTTTCTCCGGGTAGGCGGGCTGGTTTCCAAACATCTCCAGTTCCTGGTGGGTCCCCATCAAGGCACTTTCCAGGCTCTCCTGAAGAAGGGCAGGGGACCGGCTGTGAACAGCCCTGATAACTCCTCTCTGGGTCTTTAAGAGGCCTGAGCCCCAACGGTTCAGCCCAGCAACTTGGTGGCGATTGTCCTCCCTGGCTGGGGCCCCCGGAAGAGCTTCAGCAGTTCCAGGGGAGGGCGGTACAGAGGTTTATGACAGAGCTGTGTCAGCTTAGGGCGGAGATGGCAACCCACACCTCTCGGAGCCAGCCTCCCCCCGCCCCCCCAACCCCACCCCGCCGTCCCCACATGCCCCCAGCCCAAGACCACCCCTTGGCTCTCACCTTCTCAGCTCGGAGCTGCTGCACTAGCCGGTCCTGCTCCCTCACCACCTTGTTCTGTTCACACAGTTTGCCCAGCAGCTTCTGGGGGGCCCGAGGGGGTCGAGGGAAGGGAGGGAGAGAGAAGGGGGTGAAGGATATGGTTTGATGGGGACCTGGGAATTTGGTTGGAAGGGACTGGCCTCTGGATACCTCCTCCTTTCCCTTGCTGAGGAACCCTAGGCCTTCTTCACCTTGACCTTGGAGGCTCCTGGGAATAGGAAGTCGGTCTTCACCTTGGGAGACTCCCCAAGGACCTACCGGGAAGGGAGATGTGCTTATTCTCTGAGGAAGGGAGTCAGCTTGAGAGAGGAGTTAAATGTTAAGCCCCTGCATTCCCCTCCTCCTGGGGGTTCCGGTTCCCGAAGGGTTGAGGAGACAACGTGGCCTGGGCCTCCCAGGCCTTCCCGGCGGGCATGGATTGGAGGAGCAGGCAGTCTTGGGAAAACCAGTGAACTGGCTCCCCAGTCTCACAGGACCCTGTTCTCCCTTCCTTCCAGGGTCTCCGGATGGCTGAGGCTGGGATTTCCTTCTGAGATCTGGTCCTCGCCTGGATGGAAACTCTCCTAGGCCTACTGGGCGGACCCGCTACCCAGGCAAGGCCAGTGGTGATGGGGAGGAGGCAGGTTAGGCCAAACTTCTCTTCTGGGAAGATTTACGCTTTCCCCATATCCACACCTTTATTCACGCCATTCCTCAAACACTTCTCTGGCTCTTTTCTACTGAGCCACATCTTGTCTTCTGGGCCTTTGAACTTCAAGGCCCGGCTCACATGCCACCTGCTTGGTCCCTGGCCTCCCTGCCCTGCCCTCCTGTGGAACCCATTACCGAGCCCATTTAGTACGACACTACCCTGAAGCTCCCTGAGGCCAGGGCCAGGTTCCTCCCTCCAGTCACCGAGGCCCTCCTGCCAGGCTGGGCCCAGAGCAGCCTAGCTGATGTCTCTCCTAACCAAGTCTGAGTTCCTTGTAATAAGCAGCCCCCGCTGCTGTAGACGAGAGGGCCTAGGGCTCAGTGGAGAAACGCACGCAGCTGGCATGGGAGGAAGGGGTAATTGGTACGAACGAGAAAAGAAAGGGGATGAGGAAGGGGCAGGCAGAATGCTGTCTTGGTGGCGACAGAGGACATGAGTCAAAGGTATGAAGAGCCGGCAGAAGGACAGAGATGGACGGAGGAAAAGCCCCAGCGGAGGAGAGCGAAGATGAGGGCGACAGCGGGAGGGACCGGAGAGGACAGGGGAGCAGGAGAGCTGCTCTTACATCTGTATCCTGCTCGTTTAACTTGTAGGTGTGGAGGCCGTCCCGGAACACTTCTGGGTACGGAGGGACCTGCAGGAACACGAGGCCGGTTACAGCAGCGGGGGACAGGCAGGGCGTGTGGGGACAGGAACGCGGACAACCCTCGCTCCGTTCTTGTCCGAGACCGTGGTCCATCACCTCTCGCCGCCTCCATTCCGGGAATCTGAGCTAGTTCTTTGCCCCCGGCTGGGAAGCCTGGGATGGCCCCTGTGTAGGTTTTCCCCAATTCTTGAGGCTGATTCTGCCCAGCTCCTACTCTCCCCTCTCCCCTGAGCTCAAGATCTGTCGGGAGGGACTCTGGGGGTGCGTAGATCCCAGATGGCTTGGGTAACGACCATGACAACAACAGTTAACCCTTAGCTGTTTTGGAGGGTGAGGCATGAGGAAATGGAATGAGCATCGGAAACACTTGAGAATTATCATCTTAGTAGATTGAACACCAGCCACAGGGCTTGTGTCTAACCCAGAAGTACACCTGGGTCCGGCAAACGCTGCCCACCCCTGGTGAAGCATCTGGAAATCACCGGACATTCTACACAACCTTGGCACTGGATGGTTCCATATGACACCCCTCATGCCCTTACCCCCAAAGACGTCTGTTAAGAAGATAACAAACACGAGATAGAAGTCCTGGGCATTAAAAAGCAGATTCGTGATCCCTGGCGTGATACGGGATGGTGGTGCTGGCTATTTTGATGGTTTGAGAAACGGGCCTTGGGTCCACCCATGAACATGAAGAACAAGAGAGACACGGTGGGATGAAAGGAGAGGGGCCAGGCGGGGCCTGGAGATGAGGCCTGGTGGATGGAGGGTTGGGCAGAGCAAGCCCCAACCCAGATGGCTTGACCCGACCATGCACAAGCAGCTGAAATGGTGTTGACAGGGACCATGCTGCCAGGCGGAGGCCTTACTTGCATGAAGAGTTGGGCCCTGGGGGAGGAGTTTTCCACCATGCGGTTCACCATACTGATGAGAGTCTCGCTCTCACTCATCTGGAGAGAGGAAGGAATGGACGATTCAAACTCCGGCCCACATAGAGCTATCTCCCCATCACCCGCCTGGGCTTGTTTTCCCAGAAACAGGACAGGACAGCTTCTCACGGGGTCTCCAGCTCCCTCTCTGTTTGGCCTTAGCCATCGCTGGCCCCTTGTGAACTGTCCCAGGACCAGCCCTGAAGGTGCCCTGAGGAAAGGCCACAGAAGGGAGCTGGAGGGCTGCTGTGCCTTCGCTCACGGCCCTGCAGAGACCGCCCCCCGCCCCCCAGCCAGTGACACTCCCCCAGGGTGCCTGAGACGTGTGGGTCTCATCCACACTGGCCAAGGTCAACTCCCTGCCCCAACTCTCTTTCCTCACGTTGCTTCAAAGACCACACCGGCAGTTGGAAAAACCCATCTCCCCAAATTTGAACTAAATGAAACAGCTGAGAAAGAAAACTGGGGCTGCCCTTTGGATGGGCCTTCACACAGAGGTGGGCACAGCTCTCTCTCCCCGACCCCTGCCCACCTCTTGGCTCTAGAGTAGAAAGGATTGCTAAACACGGTTTCCAGAGCTGGGCTGGTAACATCCATGACGATCTTGGATGACACTAGGGAGCAAATAAGGAGGCCAAAACAAGCAAGCCATGTTAAAGGGACACCAGATGCTGGAACACTGCTCTCCCAACAGGTTATCTCTACGTTTCAAGGGCCATTAGGAACACGGAGGGGGAAAGACTACTTGCCAAATGAAAAAGAAAGAGAGAGAGAGAGACAAGGAAGGGCAGGAGAGAGGAAGGACAGGGAGGGAGGACAAGCCGACCAAATCAACTAGAAATGCTGTCATTTCCCCCACTGGTTCCAGCGTGGCAACATCAAAACGTGAACACATTCGGGAGCGTCCTTGGCTATGTCCCTTTAACTCAACTGACCTACAGGCGAAGGCAGCAGAAAACAGAGGGAAGTTCTGTGGGAAAAGCCTTCTGGGGAGAGGAAGTGAATGAGGGAAGGGACAGAGCCACGTTAGGGCAGAGCTTCTGGGGTCATGATGCAGGAGGCTCTCACGTTTTCGGCCCTTAGCTGCCCAATCTGTGTCACGCCCACACGTATTTTTATCTTATCCACTTAGGTGGTGACCCAGGGGCAGCCTTGCTTCTGTGTGCTGTGGGCAGGGCGAGGGGTACCCACTCACTCCCCTTTGCAGGGTCCACAGCATTTTCAAAGGCTTTCCTAGGATCTGATCCCTCTACCTCTTTTAGCCCTTTGGAATTTTTTTCCATGGCACAAAGTGTCATTGAAAAGGCTTTGAAAAGAGCGGTAGTAAGAGGTTTGTCAAATAGTTAACGGTCAACAGGACATCAGCCACATCTTTCCGTAAGGATCTGAACTCAAGTCAATCCCTATCTTCCTGGAGCCCTGTGTGTATGAGATTGTGTTTGTTGTGTATGGGGTGTGCGTGTGTGGAGTATGTGTGATTGTATATGGTGTGTGTATATGTGTGTTTGCATGCTGCTGTGTGCCATGACTGTGTCCTCTGTGTGTGTGTGTGTGTGTGTGTGTGTGTGTGTGTGTGTAGGGCAAAGCAGACCTGGTAATGCACCAGGCTTGGAGAGGGCAAAGGCGGCCCAGGCTTCTCCTGGACACCCACTGATCTCATTCCTTCCCCTACCAGTGGATCTCAAGCAATAAAGGAGGGAAGCCAGAATGTTCTCGCCCTGGCCTCTGCTCCCACTCACGCTGCAGCTTTGGGGATCTTTTAGCCCCCGCAGGCTTTGACTGTAGGATTCCTTCCTCTTCTGTGTGTCCCTTCAGTCTGTCCAAAATGTTAGATTTTGTGAGAAAGCACCCACCCCAGTGCCTTATACACCATAAAGGTGCTCGAGTAATATTTTAAATTGAGTTTTAGAAGAAAACGAATAAAATCATTATAGCAGCAGTGACCACTTCTCGCCAATGCCTGACAAAGCGTTGCCATGTACCCTCTTACTTGATTCTCCAGGAACTCTGTACGGCAGAAAAGGCGGATTCTACAACAGCCATTTTATGATTGAGAAAACCAAGGCCCAGGGAGACAAAGTGACATTTCCAAGAAAAAAGAAAAACAAAAAACAGAACAAAACAAAACAAAAAAACCACAACCCTCGTAAAATGGCAGAACTGGGACTAAATGTCTGATTCCACATTTTGGACTCTTAGCATATACAACTTCCTTTTAGGAATATTATTCTTTTAAAAAAATTATTCTTTATCTAGAGGAGGTCCTCTGAAGGGTTATTTCTCAAGCGTCCCCCCCACCTCAGGGCCCAGCCCTGTCATGAGGGCCAGAAGCCCCAGCAGGGGCCCAGCTGTGGCACTGAAGTCCTGTGCAGCCAGGCACTGTGGATGGGCCACAGAAAGGAAAGTCTGCCCAGGAGCCCTGAGGGCACTCAGCCCTGCCCCTCACTACCCAGGGCACTGCAGACCCCGCTTCCTATGGAGAAACGCCAGCACTTGTCAGCGCTGCTCTGGGCTGGCATCCGGAGACCCATCCCCACGTGGACTGGACCACTCATGGTGTGGACACCACGTGCTGTTTCTGGAAGTAAAATGCAACGCCCGTGAGGGCTGGGAGCTGTCACTGCTGATCAAAACGTGGATATCAATTCTTCCTAGTGCCCAGCGCCTTCTAAGAGGATGATCTCCCCGAGGCATCGAGGCCTGTGTGTCTAGAACGACCAACAGTTATGGCGGTAGCCTCTGATGTCAAGGGTATGGTTCTCTCTGGAACTGTAAGAGCGTAAAATAATCCTGATGAGGATTGACTCCTGCTTGTTCACATGTTAGTCATTTCCTCTGCTACAACTTGGGTCAAAATCTCAGAGCCACATTCCAAGCTCTGCCGTTTGTTGGCTGTGTGTCCCCTGGCATGTTACTTAACCTCTCTGTGCTTTCGTCTTATCGGCTCTAAAATGGGGATAACAACAGTACCCACCTTGCGGGGGTTGTTATGAAGATTAAATGCATTAGGATCTATAAAGACACCATCCTAGGGCAAGTCTGTAGTCCTTGGTTTACAAACTATGTTTGTTTAACAACATAGTTTAACAACAGCCTGTGAACTATGATAGATCATTTCCCGGATTCAGGCTGCACTAAATCCCTAGCATTTTAGCCAGCCCCCTCCACCCCCCCACCTCCCTGCCTGGCGCTCACCCCCAGTTCAAGGTCTCTGCTGCTCTCTCCAGCAGAAATGCAAATTCCCGCTTACCCCCCAGGGACAGTTCCATCTGGCCTGAACAAATAGGAGGTGGCATTAATTATTCATGTGGTCATTTCTTATTCTCCTTTTCCCCAGGAAACTCCCAGCTGCCCTAAAGGGCTTTGAGGCGAAGGGGGGCGGGGTGTGAAGGCGCAAACCAAAATATAAGCCACTTTGTTGTGTCTGGGGGGGGGGGTGCCAACAAAGGTTGTCAAATGGAGGGAAGATGAGAAGGTGGGGAGGAGCAGGGAGACACGACAGGAGGGCAGGGGAATGGGAGGGGGCACCAGCTCTGCCTACCTGCTGATCCAAATACTCTAGGTTTCTTTGCAACTGAAGGTCTAAAAGTTCATCCTACCCGGAGCCCGAGGCCCAACAGCAACACAAACAAACAGGAACAGGACAACAGAAAACAATAAAAAGGAAGCAAAGCAGTTAAGAGTTAGCTGGGGGGGCGGGGGGGGGGGGGGGGGGGGCGAGTGGGGGCAAGGTCAAAGAGAGGCCTCTGTCTATCCTTGAGGAGCTCTGGGGAAGGGAAGGAAAGAGGCTGGGGGCAGGCACCGAGGTTGCCTCCTGGACGCCTCAACCAGAGGAGGGACTCACTCTGGCCCCAGCTCGAGGGCCCCAGTTCCAGGGCTCCCGTCCGCCGGGCCCTCCCCTGGGAGAGGGAAGCACCATTGAAGCAATGCAGTTGGCCCTCCCTACCAGCTCCTGGGTTTTCTGGAAGAATCCATGGTTTCTGGGTGGGTGCACGTGCTGTGTGTCAGGGCTAGGGCTTAGACAGAGAAGGATCAGGGAGAAGGAAGGAAGGGGCACCCCTCCACGCCTGCGCAGGCTCCTCCACCCTGGCCTCCCGGGGCTGTGTCAGGACAGGGGTCAGCAACAGGACTTCGGGGACAAGGACTCTGCCTGTTGGTTCCTGTGACCCTCCTCAGCATCCCCGGTGGGGCGTCTCCATCCAGTTCTCCGGGTGGAGACCGGTGGAGACCAAAATTCTCTGGAGAACAGATTCCAGGGAGAGACCAGTGGAAAGCAGGGAGGAAAGGAAAAGACACACCATGGAAAATCTTTTCTTCCTTAATCCCACCACTTGTGTCGTTTCCCAGAAGCCGCACTCCAGGCCAAGGACAGACTTGGAGAAGACGTCTGCTAATGGCCACTCGGACCTAACTTTTCTTCCCAGGCCGTGACCCAAGCCCCTGACCATGCTGGACGGGAGGCTGTTCTGGAGTCGAGACGATCAGGACATCACGCGCCTCCAGATCTAGTCAGTCCCTGCTCCTCTACCTTATGTCACAGAGCTGGGGGTAAATGGCATCAAGCTCTGCGTTGGGGTTAGAGTCCCGGCCGGGAGGGAGGAGGTATCCAGAGGTTGCTGAGAACCAGGAGGGCCAGGTACCGGGCACAGAGCACCCCTGTGGCTGCCCTAGTTGGGCCCCCGCTCTGGGAGGAGAGGTCGTGCGGGCAGCGGGCGGGAGGAGAGGACGTACCATCTTATCGTGGGCCGTGGGGGATGGTGGGTAGTTGTAGGGGAACAGTCCTGCAGGGACTGGCCGCCTGTCTCCCAGGTAATCATACTGGAAGAGAAAGGGGATTGGAGAGGTGAGGGGGTCCGGCTGGGACACGGACTTCCCCACCAACTAACGTTCAAGGTTAGGGATGTTTGTATCCTGTCCCAGAGCAGACTCCAAATTCAAATGGATTTGCAGCATTTATCCACTGCGATAGCCTTGCAGTGACCCGTCCAGTCCTCAAAAGACAGAACCCTCTCTGCCCTCCGACAAGGAATTAGGGTTCCCGGCACAACCTGGGGAAGGGCACCAGTGTTCCTGCGCAGGGGTCAGAGCACATCCCCCAAAGCAGCTCTCCCACAGGCAGAACTGCAGGGCCAGTGGCGTCCTGGGCATCATCGTGGCTCCTGCCAACATACGGTGTGTGTCCCCATGGGGCACAGTGACCCCAAGAGTCCCAGATGCCTGCACACCTGCACATCTTCTCCGCAGATGGTAGTAGGCTCGTGGGGGACCTCAGGGGATGAGGAAGGAGGGGGCGCGCTGCTGGCTCACCTTGGGGGAGCTGACGGATCGCCTCATCACATAGGCAGCGGGGTCAGCATAGATGTCCTCGCTGCGAGGTGGCAGGCGCTCAAAACGGGCACTGGGTGAGCGGACGGGGGAGTAAATGCGGGCGCGGCTGTAGGAGCCCTGGCTGGGCGAGCGGGGCACGGAGTGGGAGCGGGGCTGCAGGGACAGGCGGCGCAGGGAGCCGGATGTGGCATCCAGCTCATCATAATAGACCGGCTGCCGGGAGGGGGAGGGGCCGGGGAGCCAGATGGTGCCATCCTGCCGCCCGTAGCCCGGAGGATCCTTCCACTCCCGAAGCTGGAAGGCAGGGCCGCCTCCATTGCGGAAGGAGTGACGCTTGTCCTCCAAGGCCCAGGGTGGGCTGATCCGATCATAGGCTGGCATTGAGCAGATGCTGTCGGGCCGCACCCCTGGTGGGTAGTACTGGTAATCATCAGGGTACTGGGAGGAGTAGGGGCCATAATACTCAGGGACCCTGCGGGACACGGGGTAGAACCTAGAGGGACTGAGAGAGAGGACACTGTAAGGAAGCCAGAACGAGCACAACCCCACCCACCCATCTGTGCCCCAGCCCCGCCTCTGTGTCCTCCAGCCTAGAGCAGACCGTGAACAGGTGAATGGTGCCCCAGGCTGACCCTGGGAGCACACAGAGGTAGCCGCTGCCTGGGCACTGAGGCTTGCTTCCAGAGGTGCAGGGAAACTCCCTCAAAGCTTCCTTCCTCTCGGGCTGAGGTCACGATCTCACGGTTCGTGAGTCTGATCCCTGCATCAGGCTCTGTTGTGACAGCAGGGAGCCTGCTTGGGCTTCTCTCTCTCCCTCTCTCGCTGTCGCGCGCGCGCGCTCTCTCTCTCTCTCTCTCTCTCTCTCAATAAATTAAAAAAAAAAAAACTGTATCTCAAAAAAAAAACACAAAAAACAAAAAACAAAAAAGCAGCTTCCTCCTTCAACCAACAACCCGAGGCTAGAAATTTCACATTCAGAGCTTCCTGGGAAGAAACTTTAAGCCTTGTTAGTTCTATCCCAGCTTGAAGCACAATGTATCAGATCCTTTCAGAGCAGCAAACAGCTGAAGGAAAGGGAACATACCAGGCACCTGGTGCAGGGAGGAGGGGAAACACCCAACACAGGGGGGACAAAAGGGCGCCTCCCCAGATTTTATGTTCTTGTCAAGGGCGGGACGGGTAGGTTCCTGGGATGCATCCCAAGTGAGGCGCTCACCCCTGGGGCAGGCCAGATGTCCCGAGCAGCAGAGTGCCACCAGAGGTGAGTAGCCTTCCTGAAGGTGTCACCTGGGGTCCCTGGAGTCGCCCACACCCAAGGGAGGGAGCAGCAGCCCCACTTGTCCCGAGATGAACGAGATGAACGCTATCAGGCTAATAAATGTCTTCCAGTATTTGAAAGCCAGTCACTGGACAAAGGAGGAAATTGGTCTAGAGGGCAGGACTAGGATCAGTGAGCGGCAACATTTCATTTCGTTTCTTTTCTTTAAAAAAAATTTTTTTTAATGTTTATTATTGAGAGACAGAGCGAGACAGAGCATGAGCATGGGAGAGGCAGAGAGAGGAGGAGACACAGAATCTGAAGCAGGCTCCAGGCTCTGAGCTGTCAGCACAGAGCCTGACGTGGGGCTCGAACCCACCAACTTCGAGATCATGACCTGAGCCGAAGTCGGACGCCCAACCGACTGAGCCACCCAGGCGCCCCTCTTTTCTTTTTTTACAACTGCAATAAATAAAGACTTTCAAACAATTAGAGCCGTTCAAAAATGGGGTGAGTGGGCTTGGCAGTCAGTGAGGCTCACGGTGGTGGAAACGCTGGAACAGGGGCTGTTGTAAGAGGGTGGGAAGCACAGACGGGTATCTGACAGGAGCAAGGCCGAGGCCCCTCCTATGACTGCCTGCGCATGTCCTGGGCACCCAGCATCCTTGTGGAGAGGTGCCGGGGACTCCGACCCTGTCTCTGAAGCAATCAGAGAGGGCAGGAATCGGGCAGGGGTCACACTCCACAGACGGTGCCACGGGGGACAGGAAAGGATCTGGACAAGCCTGAGACCCTGGGTTTTGGAGTCTTCTTGGTTTCCCAACTCAGCCTGGCTTCCCGAAGGCTTCCAGCAAGGGAAGCTGCAAGTGTTACTACCCCAGCCCCCGCCCCTGGCCATCGCAGCACCCCAGCTCCACGCCTACGCCCCATCAGGACTCACCTCCGGAGATCTTCAGGGGGCGCCACCCCCCGGCGCAGGTTCACCCACTGTTGCAGCTGGTTCATGGAGCTCTTGCGCTGGGCAATCTTGTCGGGGTTGGCACGTGGGGGGAAGTTCCGCTGGTGCCCCCCACTCTCTGAGTCCGGAGGCGGGAAAGCTGTGCTCCCCGGCCGGCTCGGGGAGCTATACTGCCAGCCATTGGGCTGGGCGGGCCGGTCTCCTCCCCCTGGGACCCTTGGGCCCTCGGGGTAAGGGCTGCCCGGCTCCGAGGATGGTTCCGGTCCGGCTTGGATGCCATTGGCTTTCACCAGAGGCTCGCTCTTGACTTCAGGCCTCTCGGGCTTCCGCTCTGCCTTCTCGCAGCCCCGGCCGTCACCCTCCCCTCGAGTCTTGGCCTCTGGCTCGGGCTTGGGGAGGCTGTTGTGGGACGGCTGGTGGTGGTGTTTGCTAGGAGGGATGTTCTCTGAGTCTGGCTTCTCATGGCTGCAGGATGCCAAGGGAGATGTTGTAAGTGACTCCAGCCCAGCAGCGAGCTGGGCAGGGGGTGGTAGACTGGGAAGGAAAAAGGAGTGGAGAAGGGTGGGCGGGAAGGTAGCAATGGAAACGGGATTCAATGAATGACAATTCTGTTTTCCAAATGCCCATTTTGCTTTCTTGCTCTAGCCCGGGCAGTTACTCGAAAACACAGTGCACTCTTGCCCATTCGTGGTGTGCTCATTTCCCCCTCTAGGTCCTCTCCACGGCCCACTCTCTGCTCCCTTCTGCTGACCTGCATTGCATCCAGCCTTCGGAAGCTATGGCCAAGACTAACCCGCCCCAGACTTGGTCTCCTCTGCAGTCTGTCCCCGCTCCAGCCCCCCAAACTCGGTGCACACTACACCAAAGCTTCATGATAGTGACTGTCCTTGATGTTTCGGCCATGGAGGCTCGTTACAGCTCAGCCTGCTGTCCTATGCAAGTTCCTTAACTTCTGCAAGTCTTGGGCTCCTCGTTGGCAGGACGGGTATAACAGTCGCTCCCCTCCTAGGACCGTGCGATCAAACACGGCGGGCGCCAGGCGCCTAAGCTGTTGCCTCAAACATTCTAGGCTTAGAAGCATGCTAGTTTCTTCTCCAGGACAAGCTTCTTCCGGGACAGACTCCGCCTGAACGTAAGCTCCACGAGGCAGAAGCATGTAGACTGGTCTTCCCTTGTTTTCCTAGCGCCCCCTACAGTGCCTCACACATACCTATTTCCAGTAAATATTTATGAACTAAATGAGCAAACTTCTGGAAGTGCGCCCCTCAGCTGAAGTGAAGATGGGACCTCGTGACGATGTTTTCCCTACCGCTTCTCAAATTCAACAGATTCAAGCATCCTTGTTGCAGCGTTGCCTGGTAAACACTTCTAAGACACTAAAATAGACTTGGAGTCTGTATCGTAAAAACCTCCTTCTTCTGGATCCCTGTTAACAATCTAACTCAAGACTCCCATCTACCCGGTTCCAGCAGAGACAGGCCGTGAGGCTGTGGGTGGCGACAGGTGGCAGGGGTGATGGGGCGGCCATGGGCTGAGTGTTCACTGCATGTCAGGATTTCCTGGCTGCCCCTATGAGGTAGGATTATAACTGCTGCCTTCACGGGGAGGAAATTCAGGCTCAGAGAGGTTAAGTGATCACCCTGATGTCACAGTGTGAGCAAGTAGCTAAGTTGGGATTCGCACCTGAGTCTACCCTCCTCCAGAGGTCATGGGTTTAATGTGCAAAGCCAAGAATAAATGAGCAAATGACCCTGGTCTTTGGCTCCTGGCCAGGCCCCGATGGAACCTGGCTTCTCTCTTGGCCTCCACCAGCCCAGAGAGAAGAGGAAGAACCGGTCAGGGGGAAGGGAAGGGAGACTCCAGGCTCTGGAATCACTTAGCCCTGCTAGGAGGCAAGGAGCGGCTCACATGTTCTCAGAGGTTCAAGCCAGCACGCCGGGCTCAGCAGGACACAGAGTGGGGTGCTCCCTTGATCCTCTTTCTCTAGCACTCCCCACCCCCATGCCCTGTGCCCTGGGACTCACCTGTGACGCACAGCTTGGGGCACCGACTTCTGGGCTGGGGGGATCTGTACTCGGGCAGCCTCCCCCATGGCCTGGATCCAGGCCTCCTGTTCCTCGGGGCTCTCGGCACTGAAGAAGTAGGTGCGGACCCCAGCGTGCTCAGCCTGTGGGGAGAGGCAGTGCGTGGAACTGGCCCCGGCCTCATCTACCCAGCACGTGGTCACCTGTCGGGAGAAGACACCCACACCCACAGCACAGGCGGTCAGGCGGGCCGTCCCCCTGACCTGCAGCTCTTTTCCCCACGAGGAGCTCAGGCGCAAACCGAGCTAGGCCAAGGGCTCCAGCTGGCGTCTAGGCGTCCGCCTTGGCTAGCTCTCTGGACCCCAATAAGCCGCCCAATGGCCAGGTAAGCTTACCTGCCCCACCTGAAGTGATTACAAACAGGAAGCGCAATTACCATGCCCGCTCTCCCATCAAATTCCGTCTTTGATTTGAAGGGCAGTTACCCGATGTCTGAGAGAGATGCCCCCCGCCCCCCGCCCCCGGGGGGCCCGCCCCCGAGCACATGCCAGCCTCGGCCCCAGCCTGGCCTCTGAGGACCGAGTGCCGTCTCTTCTGTGCAGAGACAGCCAGGCCTCCACCTCCCTGGGCATGCAAGGGGCACGCACGGACTGTTAGAGCACGCTACCTAGTTGGTGGCCGCGAGCAGGTGCGGCAGGCGGGAACCCAGAAGAGAGCTCCTGTCCAGAGGAGGGGTCCTCACGCAGTCAGAAGGAGGAGAAGCAGAGAACAGGTCAACCAGACACCAGAGGGAGAGCCAGAAGATGACGTGGCAGGAAGGTTGAGGAGCAGAGGGAAGTGGGGAGCTATTCAGTTTACCCCCTTCTACTGGCTGTCAACCACTGGGACGACAGCACCCAGCGATTCCCGGTTCAGCCCGCCGAGAGCGGGGAGGGCAGAGCTTGCGCCAAGGCAATCGGGGCTGTTGGCGGGGAGGATTCAGGGCGTCCGTGCTGTCCCTGACTCCGGCTCTGCAGCTGCAAACAACTTGGGTTTTTGTTCTGGCCTGACGCGCTGCACCTGTTTAATGGGGAGGGCTCTACCTGGTGAGACTCCAGGTTCTAAGGCCACAAGGAAGAGATGCTCCAGAGCCGAATTCTTTCTGGAACCTCAGCATGCTTCCCTGGTGAGACTTTCAGGCTCCCGGAAAAAGCAGGTAGCCCGGTTTACCCCGCTCGACATGAGAAATCCGGGTGGTTACTAGTCTCAGATGTGAACCTCACTTTGGTCTCTGACCCCACGGGTGTGAAATCATGGGTCTCTGAGGGTTGGAAGGAGAGAAGACAGGGCTCTCCTGACCAAGCCCCAGGGCTCTCCAAAGCAGCTGTGTCAAACTGTGTCAAACCCACACCTCCCACATGCTTTCCTGGCTGGACATTCGCCCTGCTGTGCCACCCCTCCCCAGCACGATTCCCTTCTGACGGGAGTCATCACGCAATGACATGTCCTACTTCTCGAGGAGTAGAGATGGGCCTCTTTCCTCTGGATCCTGCCAGTTCCCACCCTCCAGCAGGGGGCTGGCTTGTGGGCAGCGGGACGTGTTTCTAGGCAGTGAAACTGTAAGGAGGCACCTTGGGGTTGAAACTGCACAAGGGTACGGAGAGCAGGGGCCCAGGCTGGCCTCCTGGAGTGGAGGACACAGGGTTATTGTACAGGAGAGAGAGACACAGGCAGGTCTTGTGGGTGTGACCTGGGGCTGGTAGGAGCGGACAGCAAGTGAATTAATTTGCTCGTGAGCGCCCCGCGTGTGCAGAGCTCTGCTCCGGCACCAGTCACAGGAAAACAGACCTGCTCTTTGCACTTGAAGAGCTCACGGTCAAGCTAGAGGACAAAACATGCCCACAGGGAAACAAGGAGAAAGCAAAGGCACGGGAACCGCTTGCAACAGGAAAAGGCAGATCCTGGGAGAAGACAGGGCAGTTGATGGCGAGCCGGAGGGGGACACCAGCCTGGCATTGTGAAACTGGGCCATGATATTGAGGGAGGTCCCCAGTGGGGTGAAGTCTTTTGAGCCGCCACAGGGCTGGGTTAGGAAGAGGTTAAGGCATTCAGCAGCAGGCTGGGCAGAAACAGTGCCCGGCTCATTATTAGCCATCCAAGAGTTTCACTTGGTGGCCGTAACAGGACAAGCCTCCCATCTGTCTCCGTTCCCTTCCCCTCCCTTCCCTGGGGAAGGGCCACTCGATAGCCACAATCGGAACCCTTTGTGGGCCACTGAGCACAGCCCTCAGAGTTGGGTTTTAAAGAGGCAGTGCGCTTCTCGGGGGAAAGGGAAGGAGGAGAGGGGCTGATGGGCACGGCGAGCTGGGGCTATGGAGGGTGTGTGTGCGTGTGTGCGTGTGTGCGTGTGTGTGTGTGTGTGTGTGTGTGTGTGTGTGTCAGTCACTCGGGGCGCTGATGGAATGCCTGTGGCTGGCAGAGCTCCGAGCTGGAGTGTTGATGTGTCTGTGCACAGGTCTGGAGGGGAGGGTAAGACAGGCTGTTTGACTGTGTGGGTGTGTGCGCGAATGTGTACAGTAGGACTTTCTGTTGTTGGTTCAACAACCTGTTTCTATTTCCCCCAGCTAGAACCTGGCTCCCTGGAGCCAGAGTTTTATTAATTGCTCATTCTGTTCACACCTCTGGCAGACAGGACCCTAGGAGGCTAGGAACTAATTATGTGCCAAAGAAGCCCCTCCTGGTTCTGTCCTCTGGAGCGACACCTGGGCGTGCGGCCCACCTCTCTTCCACAGTCAGGTGAGCAGAGTCTGAAGGACAGGAGGGGGCAGGCTCTGAGGTCCTACAGGCTCAGATACTGACCTGGTGTTAGCGGCAGTTTCTATCACCTAACACCACGGCTTTAGGTTTTCAGGGTCGTGGACGGCAATTCTCAACTAGGGGACAGATGGCTTTGTGCTAGGGCAAGGCATGGTTGGTACCCTGATTTTATATTTGGAAGTGAAAGGAGCCTATGGTCTTTGCGTCATCAAGTACAAAAAGGGCGCGGGGTTTTTATTGTTTTCAGTGGGTCATGAATTTTTAAATGTGGAAAAACACTGGCCTGTGATGAGCCAGCTGCAAGTGTGTCTTTGATGGGTGGATTCCCCAGGGGTTCTCAGGGAGCGACACTGAGCAGGCCCACGCGAGGCCCGTCTTCCCGCGCTCTTGTTCTCCCAAACTGCTCTCTACTGGGAGGTTCGGGTTTCTTGATTTGCCATCAAACCCAACTCCCGATTTTCTCTAGAGGCTGAAAATTGAGTCGGTGTGACTGGGGGTCCAGTCCTCCGGGCTCGGTGTAGGGAGGATTCCTTTCCAGAAAGGATGTCAGAACCCCACCAGCCACGGCCCCTGCCTCTGCTGCGAGGAATTTCTGCAGCGACCGATGCTAGGCCGCTGGGCAGAGGGTTCATTCCCCCCGCCCCCAGGAACAACTGTGGGACCACCATCCACATCTCCACGGGCCCCACCTGACTCCCGAGGTAAGAGGAGGCGGCCTCTCGGGCCTCTCCTCAGCCTTACAACAGCCTGTAGCGAGTCCAGGGGTCACTGCCTACTCTTTCCTTCTGCCACCACTGGGGGGCTCCTTGGGGAGGTGGCTCGTGATCCTTCTCCAGTCCCGCGTGCTCTACAAGAGCAGGCCCCCCTCCCCCACCTGGCCTGGGAGAGAAATGCCAACTGACCTTAAAGGTGTGTTTTCGGCTGATGTTGTCCGAAGGCTGCACTGCCGCCACCCGGAAGCTCAGGAGCGGGATGCTACCCAGGATGCTCTCCTCCTTCTCATCTGTTGGGTGAACAGAGGCCCGGGTGAGATGCACGTGCCCGTGGCCCGCGCAGAGGGGGAGAGAGAGAGGAGGGTATCAGCCCTCTTACGACAGATACCGATAAATACTTGTGGCTCATCTACGGCCTGTCAGGACTCGGGGCCGCCACCCACCAAGCACCCAGGGTGTGCTCTGTACAACAACGCGAGGCACGCTCCCGGGAGGTAGGGAACCCCGGCGGCCTTGCAGACACGGTTCTAGATACTGGGACTAGAGAGGCGAACGAGAGAGAAGTGGTACGCACCCTCCAGGAGCTTACCTTAGGGTAAACAGATAAGTGACGACTGACATTACAGAGGGTTTGCTATACGCCGGGTCCCGTTCTAAGTTAATTGCCTTAAAGGATTTCACCGTACCAACAATCCCACGAAAAGGTCCTGCTGCTACCCCATTTTCTGGGGAAGGAGGCTGAGATACAGCGGAGAGGTTAAGTAATTGGTCCCAGGTTACTTAAGTAGAGAGTGGTGGATTGGTCTTTGGACCCAAGAAGTCTGACTCCCAAGCAGGCATTTTTTTTTTTTAATGTTTACTTATTTTTGAGAGAGACAGAGCGTGAGCGAGGGAGGGGCAGAGAGAGAGGGAGACACAGAATCTGAAACGGGCTCCAGGCTCCGAGCGGTCGGCACAGAGCCCGACGCGGGGCTCGAACTCACGGACCGTGAGATCATGACCTGAGCCGGAGTCGGACGCTTAACCAATTGAGCCACCCAGGTGCCCCCTGAGCAGGCATTCTTAACCACTCTCCTGTCTATAGAGACTCTGCAAGCAAGACAATTCCGACAGGGATACACATGGATGATAATGGGATCGGGCAGGGCAGAGAGGATAGTCCCCTCTTCGGCTCAGGCTCCTCTGGGTAACCGTTTCCAAGGTTTTCCCAGTCACCCAGCAGCTTGCTCTGTCCTCTCCTGACAGGGGTCTGCCTTCCCCTCTATGGCCCCCCATGTCTCCACAGGAAGACATGCCCCTGTGTAACCTCTTGGCCCTCTGTTCCCCGGATCAGGCTAACAGCCAGGCTGTTACATAATTCATCCCGAATCTCCAAAGGAGCCTGATGGATTAGCTAGTCAGGCCCCCAGGTGTCAGCAGGAGCCACGGAAGGTGGGGGTGCTCTGTGGAATAGGTGGGGGGGGGGCAACTTTGAGGCCCTGGCAAGCCTCTCCCCATTTCCCTAGGATAGCTCTTTTTTTTTTTTTTTTTTTTTTTTTGGGACAGAGAGAGACAAAGCATGAACGGGGGAGGGGCAGAGAGAGAGGGAGACACAGAATCGGAAACAGGCTCCAGGCTCCGAGCCATCAGCCCAGAGCCCGACGCGGGGCTCGAACTCACGGACCGCGAGATCGTGACCTGGCTGAAGTCGGACGCTTAACCGACTGCGCCACCCAGGCGCCCCTCTAGGATAGCTCTTGAGTCAGGCTAGAGACCCTGCAAAACCCTCAGGGTTCAGAAGGGGTCTCTGGGATTATACGCTCATGGGTTCCCCTTCTCTTCTTCCTCATCACTTAGATAAGATACTTGGCTTAAGGTCCAGCTTCCTATGCAGACTCAGCATGGTACGCAGAGGAAGGGCTAAGCCAAAGGATCAGGAGGGACCCAGGGCCGGGGACCCAGGGCTTCTTCAGGGAAACAGAGGCTGCCATCTCCTGGGGGTGATGGCCTTCTGCCTGGTAGTCCCCAGGCCAGTGTTTACGGGGTCTCTTGAGCGCATCTCTCAGTGGATGGTGGCCCCCATCACGGTGCCTCTTGAGTCCACAGCTCTTAAGTTTCTACCCTCACGCCAGTCCCAGAGTCTCTTGTCTGCAGAGGGCCTGGCTTTCCTTCATATTCGTTCATACTCTGGCTCCAGTCAGCCCTGGGTCCCAGAGGCTCAGCGCCAGGGACCAAGCCTTGGCGGATTCTTCTCCCTCCGTCTTGGGGTTTTCTCTGTGACTGGATCCTGTATATGCAGCCCCTTCCTGATTTCTCTCCTCGGGTTCAGGTGGCAGCAACGCAGGGCACAGGGACAGCAGCATTCTGTAGGGTCACTGGGTACAACCTTTGTTTGTGCAAGTTAATGATTCACTGAATTGCCCCCAGGAGGCCCAGAGGAGGCAGGGCTCTGCCATTCCTGGGGCATGGAGGAAAAGAAACAGCCTCTCCTGCTGCAAAATCACTTTACCCTTCTCTTCTTGTGGCCCCGCGTCAGCGTGACGGGGCCGTCGCTGTCATCAGCCCTCACTAGCTCCCAAGGTGCCTTCCCTGACACAACGTTGCTGTACGTATTTTAAAAATAACTTCCTGGAGGCTGCCTCACCAAAGTTATTAGGTCTCTCTCTCTCTCTCTCTCTTTCTGTTTTTGAGAGGCTAGAGAGTGAGTGTAGGGGTGCACGGAGAGGACAGAAGCTGGGGGATGTTCGTTTACTCAACACTGGGCACCTACCATGTGCCATAATGCAGCGTTTTAGGCGCTGTGGCGACAGCGGTGAACAACACTGCGATTTCTGCCCCCACAGACTGGACGACAGGGCGACAGGAGGAAGCTCCACACACAAGCCCCGATTGGTAGGTCACCTTACCTAGTAGTGAGTAGGGACCTTCCTCTTCTTCTTCCCGTTCCTACCCCATCCCCCGCCCCAGGACTTCACCGCGTGTCACATGACTTTCCTGGTCACCCACTGTGTCCTCCATCCGGACCTAGAACTCTGCCTGAAACCTCGAGGGTGCCCGGGAAGTACTGTTGAATGTGACGTGATCGAGCGCGTGAGCGAGCGGGCTCTGTCTTCATCCCACCGTCAGGACCCACAGGTGCCGGCAGCTACGGGGCATATTTGCATATCCCCCCCCCCCCCCCCCCCCACCGCCCGGCCACCGTTGGCCCACTGACCAACGTCCACCCGAAGCAGAGCCCGATGATTTGGCAGAACAAGCAAGAGTGGGCCCTGCCTTCCTGTGGCCCCTGCCAGCCCCAGTGGAAGCGAAGCTCACCTTTATAGTAGAAGAGACAGCGATCCACCAGGACGAACCAGCGCTTGTTCCACTGCTTGACCCCGGAGCTGGCCTGTGGGACACGTGGAGACAGACGGGAGGGACCGTGAGCTGGGCACGGGAGGGGGGATGCAGGGGAAGGTGTGCGGCACGAATTATATAAGGACATCCTGCCTCTGGTTGCGGTTTTGCCACTAACCAGTGGCAGCCGACCCCCTTAAGGCCTTGGGCGCAGGAAACGGACCCTGGACTATTGCCCGTGACCTTCCAGTTCTGTCTTTCTGGGCCTCAGCATCTCTCCCAGGGAAGATAAAAGGGGTGAGAGATGAGCCAGGATACGTGGGCAGAGGGCAGTCAGGCAGAGTGGCAAGGTCAAACTGGGAAGAATTAGCGGACCCCTAGACTAAGGACAGTCCCCTTAGCGCAGCAAGAGGGACCTGCTGAGAATGAGCCAGACGGCGCTCTCATGGGGTTGGTGACCCAGCGTACTTCAAAGTCACTGCATCTGCCCATCGGGAGACCTGGCTGGATTCCCATAGTTGACATTAATTTTTCTGTGTGATTTTGGGAAGACACTCAACTTCTCTGAGTCTTTATAAAATTAGGAGATTCACAGAGATATACCAAAAATAGGATACGGAAGCACATACCAAAACATGCAGGGACTCAGAAATACAGAGGAATGGGAGCGGCGGTCATGGTGGGGGGACCGGCAGAGGAGGCCTCACCTGCTTGAAGAGCCAGCCCGCCTTGGTGACAGGTGCATTGAGGTTCCGCTTCATGGAGTGTGAGCGCTTCCCAAAAGCGATGGCTTTGCGGGATGTTCGGGTTGCCTGGGGAGGCCGAGAGAGAAGCAGGCCTGACTTTCTTCCTGTCCTCCTCTCTGCTCTATCTGCAACGGAAGCTACCCTCGGTGGGAGCTGTATCTCTCTCCACGCCTGGGGGACTCGTCACGCCAAGAGGACCAGGTGGGACTCTTGGATCTGTCCTCACTCAAGGGCACAGCTGTCCAATTCTTCGCTGCTTTTCTCTTATCTCTAAAATGGGGCTCAAAATCAGTCCGACCTGTCTCACAATGGTGTGGGTTTTGTTGTGGTTGTTGTTGTGAAGAGAAAGTAAGATTTTTCATTTCACCCCCGGGCTTTCTTCTACTGTCCTGACTCCCCAACTCTTTTGTGAAGCTTTCTGGCACCCATCCAAATACAAGTGCATTCCCGATGTCATCATCCTGTCAGAGTCCTGCTCCCTCTCGAATGGCCGACGTAGCACAGAGCAGGGAGGATACACAAGTGTTCTCCTAGCTCCTTGTTGCCACATGGACACTGTCACCCTTCCACATGCTGGCAATAATCACTCTGGAAGCACCCCTGATCTTCCATTGTTTAGCCCTTTTCATCACTGTCAGCTTCTAGATCATTCCTTCAGAATCTTAGGATTCTGGTACCAATCATCCCCTTCATTCAAAGTCTTGCCATCACCGTGACCTTGTCCCTGATGATGACCCACCCACTGCCCTCACCTGATAGTACTGAGAGGTCCTCAGTTCCAAAGCCATTCGCTTCTACCCCAGCACTCACTCCCATGGCCGCACCTTTGACCTGGTCGCACCCAGGCCCCTTCACCACTGACATCTTCAATTCTGAGGTTTCGACTTCCTGACGCCCTCCTGTCCTTTGGGCTTGGTCACCCCATTACTCAACACCATCAGCTTTTCTACTCCACTGGCATCTCCAGCTCCTCAGTCCTCCCCTTTTCTTCTGGATCCGTCAGTTGCCTCTTGGTCGCATCTATTTCCCTAAGAAGCCCAGGGGTGCCTGAGTGGCTCAGTTGGTTAGGCATCTGACTTCTGCTCAGGTCATGATCTCGCGGTTTGTGGGTTCGAGCCCTGCATCGGGCTCTGTGCTGACAGCTCAGAGCCTGGAGCCTGCTTCGGATTCTGTGTCTCCCTCTCTCTCTCTGCTCCTCCCTCGCTTGCTCTCTGTCTCTCTCTCAAAAGTAAACAAACATTTAAAAAAATTAAAAAAATTACTTAAGAAGGCCAGGCCCCACATGGGAATAGGTCAGCTACCCTCCAAAACACCCCATCCGTTGTCATTGCTTGACCTTCTCTAAAACTCAAAATCCCCGAGCAATCAAATTATCCTCTCCCTGCACTCACTGCCAGAGTACGGTTCTGGCAGAGGAGAAGCACACTGCAGTACAGATGAGGCCACCACAGACCACCGTCCCCAAGCACAGCTCAGCTCATGAGCCATCATTCCGCTCCCTGCCCCGCGAGCTCCCCCTCTGCCCTCCCTGCGGTGGACCTGGCTCCCCTCCCGCCAACACACAGATAATCGGGCGATCAGACATGCACTTCCTCAATTTCACACCCTTTTACCTAGAAAATTACTGTCCTCACCACTCATCCCCTCTTTCTCTTCCATGTCAAAAGAGGTGTCGTCCTCCTTTTCAAGGCTAACACATTCGACCCGCCATCTCCTGGGACTTTGTTCCATTCACAATCTCCTCTCAAATCTGTCTTCAACTTTTCCTTCTCTACTGGCTGCTTCTCCTGGGCACATGGGCTCAGTCCTCTCCATCTTAAGGCATCAGTCTGTCTCTGTCTGTCTCTCTTCCCTCCACCTCTCTCTGTCACACACACCAGAATCCCCCCTCAACTCTACATCCACTGCCTGTTGTCAGGTAACACTTTCCCTCCTTTCCCTGCAGGAATATTCTCCTGGGAAGAGTCCTGACATCCTCTCCTCGCGTTTACTCCTAACCCCCCTGCACCTCTTTCCTGAAGTGGCAGCTGCAATGTCATTGAATTAAGGCTGCTCAGTCTTAGGCCATCATCCTAAGACCCTGGAGAGCATTTACTTTCTCTGTTTCCTGCGACTCTTGGTTTCTGTGACAGTATTCTTTCTTCTGAGCTCCTCCGCCTGTGGCCGCTCCTTCTCAATCTCCACCTTTACTCAACTGGTGGGCCTTGACCAAACTTCTAAAATTCTCATTTTTCTTGTTCCACGCTGTCTATGTATCTCATCTATACCCATTGCCTTGACTACCAGCAATGGGCTGAAAATTCCCTAATCTGTACCCAAGACTTCTCTCCTAGCCCTGGTCCATTTTGTAACAGGTTGTCCAGCCAGGATGAAGTAAATACAAACCCAAGCCCGTTGTCTTCCTAACCAAGCCTGTTCTGTATTTCTCACTTGGTGAATGGTACTACAATCCACCCACTTGCCCAAACTAGAACTCTGAACCGCCTCACACCGTTCCCTCCTCCCTCCTCTCCTTATCCCACATTTACGGGTGGGTGAGTCTATGTTCCTAATGGTTCTCGGATCTGTTCTTTCCTGTCGGGTCGTCATCTCTTCTTGCTATGCACCTTCTGGAACAAGTCAGGTTACTTCTCTAAAACAGGGTAATCATGACGCTCTCTTAATGTTTCTTACTACCTCTCACCACTTAGAAGACTATTCAATTTCTTAGCATGGCTCACAAGGCAGGTCTGTAAGAGTCGCCAGGCCCATGACCCACCTTCTGCCCCTCTACCCAACAGGTCCCTTGCGGTCAGGCCAAACTCCTGGTGGTTCTCTCCTATCCCGCCTGCTTTTGCTCATGACCCATGGAAGACAGAGGGATCAGGATCTCCCTTGTTCCCTAACAAATCCCAACTCATCCTTTAAGCCCAGTGTAGACCCCCCTTACTCCACAAAACCTCCTGGATCCCCCGGGACAGTTAGCTGCCCCTCCTGTCTGTCCACTCCTGTAGTCTAGAGCATGTCACACTGCAATGGAACTGTTGGCTTTCCAGCTCCTTCTCCAAACTCTGAGCTCTTTGTAGGGAGGAAGTTGAATCTTATTCATCTCTTCGTCACCAGAGCCCGGCAAGGTATCTGGCTACAATAAACATTTAGCAAATACTTGCAGAAGAAAGGAAAGAAGAAATTGGGATTTATTATAAAGCACACCCCAATCTGGGGAATAAAATTGTTTTCTAAACTTTACTAGTAAAAATCCACATATAAAGGCTGAGATTAGGCACCTGAATCACCTACTCCCCTAAGAATAAGCAAATCCGCAAATCCTTCCCTTCCTTCTCAGGCTCTCACCTGCCATAGCTTCACCTCCTCTCTGTGGCCTAGAAGCCACTCCCATAGTTCACCACTTCAGCCATTCTCCTGCCAAACCCTCCATACTCTCGCCTCCTTATCTTTCTGCCACGGCTTCCCAGCACCACTCAACCTTAGGCTAATCCAACCGTCTGCCTTCCCTGCTTTCACGGCCAGTCTGGGAGTGGTGCTGGAGTAAAACCACACACAACTGTGGACTGGAGTCAGCCAGAGTCAAGTCTGTGACCTCAGTTGACCATTCGACATCATCACACAATATTTCATATTCCCCTCGTGGTCCTCTGTTCCCGTTCTCCAAACCTTGGGCATATTCTCAAGCCTCATTGCCTCTCCACCCACCCCACTCTCTGCAGAAAACCCTACCTCCTACCTCCCTGTAGAAGTTGAGGACGTCAGATGGGAACGTCTTTAACTTTCTACACCCCCACCTCCTAGCTTCACATGACTTTCCCTTGTAGCTCAGGAGTACCCCTTCCCTATGCAGGCTAACAGCACCTCTGCATCGGACTTCTCCTGTCTCCACAGAAATGAGACTCACGGCTGTCCCCTTCCTCCTGAACCCATCTACTGGGCCATGCCCCTTCTGCTCGCACATCTCAAAACAAAACAAGATGGACCAAGCAGACCTCCTGCCATCTTGCATATCTTCTGGCTTCTGTCCCCTACCCCTCATTCCCCCTAACAGTGAAGTTTCTTTACAGATATGTACATTTCAATATTTCAAACACTTCAGAAAAGTAGAGAATAAATCACCACTTTGTTGGTTTCTAACAAAACGTGACAAATACAGCTGAAACTCCCTTTGAGCCCCTCCTCAATCTCATTACCTTTCTTCCTTCCTAGAGGCAACTGCTGACCCAAAACTAGTCAGCTTGGCAGTGGTTATTTGCTTGTACTACAAATATACCTATACATATGCCATATCACTTTCATGTCCGTTTTACGTAAGCGATAGCACGTTTTTCATATTCTGCAACTTGCTTCTTACCCAACATTACATTTTCGAGATTTATCCTCGTTAATACACATAGCTCTCGTGCAATTTAATTTTTGGAGAGCACTCTATTATATGACTGTACTACCCCTTACTGTCCAGTTTCTTAGAAGACTAGTTTCTACTCTTCATCGTCTGTCTGCCCTCCCATCTCCTCTTTAGCTCTCTCCTGCTCGCCTTCTGCCCCCATCCCACCACCTGTCAGGTTCTCCAGTGGTACGCCCCATGGACGCTTTCAGCCCTTATCTTACTGGACCTCTGTGCCACATTCTTGTCTGGATTACTTCTTCCTCCTGAGGCTCTCCTTCCTTTCTGAGCTCTCAATTGGCATCTCCTCCAAGAATGATTCCTCTTTTGCCATCCCCCTAGATCAGTGGTTCTCAATAGGTGGAGGAGGGGGCAATTTTGTGCCCCAGGGAACATTTAACAACGTCTGGAGACGCTGGTTGTCATAGGGCAGGTATTACTGACATCTAACGGGTATAGGCTGGGGATGCTGCTTAACATCCTATAGTGACAAGACAGTCCCAAACCACAAAGAACTATGTGGTTCCAAATGCTAACAGTGCCAAGGTTGAGAACCCCCAGTCTAGAGATTGATCTTCCATAAGGTTCCGGTCTGACCCCTCTTCCCTTCCTGTGCTCTACCCCTCTTGCATCACCTCACTTGCTCTTTGGAGACTGTTGAAACAGCTGGACAGGCTAGCATATTTCCTAGGATTCCTACCTGACAGCTTGCCTTGGGGGCTAGACTTACCCGGACGCTGGGCCGCTCTGGGGGGACCTCGGACACCATGTTGTGGTTGGATGTGTCGCTGTTGGTGATAGCCGGGCGTTTTCCACCTGCTTTATTGGACATGTCCAAGGCCGATCTGATTTCAGGTTGATGAAAACAGAAGAAAGGGACTGGTCAGAACCCAGAAAGAATGGAAGGGCCCTAGCTGTATCCCTACCCTGCCACCCACTGTTCCAGCATTAGCACAAAATCACATCCCCTAAGTGCTATCAAGAGGTCACCTCAGCTGCTCCTTCCGCTCTTCTGAGACCACATGCCAGTAATCTTGGTTGGGCATTTTCCTCTTTCTTTCCTGTAAACTTATTTTAAAAACCTAGACCTTAGGACTCTGGAACTCCTTTTCCTTCTAACTGAAGAGACACAATGCCTCAGTGGATATGAGAGTCATTTAATGATCTTTCTTTTCCTTCCATTCACTGAGCCGAGATCCACAGAGGAAGCCGAGAGGAATTCACATTTGGCTCTCAGGGTTATATCACCTTCTCTCAGCACCTCCCTCAAAGGCCCCTGGGTGATACACCCACCTCAAAACTATCTCACTCCTCGAGCCTGAGATCTGGGAGACACTGGGAAAAGTGGGTGAGGTCAACGAGCTGGATGGCCCTTAGAAGCTTCCATTCCTCAGGACTGAGGTGAGAGACCCTAACTCCCTCTGCTCTCCACACCCCCTCTTTCCCCTTCCCAGCTGCAAAGTGGCAGTGGGGGCGGGGGTGGGGAAGGCTGGAAAGGTCAAGCAGCCAATGGGGGCAGACATACGTTTTCAAGTTAAATTTTTTGTTTTCTTCTGGGACCTGGCCAGTCACTGGGTGCAGAAATGTGTTCCGTCTTTCATTGTGGCTGTGGAGGCAAAAAAGAGAGAGGTTGTGATAAAGACGGAGAAGGCAGAGACACAAGCTAAAGGAAGGGTGGGCCCCAGGCAATGACAGGGCCCCGATGGCCACATGGGAGATGGTCCCTCTGTCGTGTGTGGGGTCCAGGAGAGGCAGGCTGGGGGGCTGGGCTGCAGAAAAAGCAGCTGCAGTCAGGTGGGGGGTAGGGAGACACCTTTCACTAGTCAGTGCTAACTACTTACACAGATCGCTGAGGCTGGAAATACGTCCCACTTAACCCCTTCAGTGGTGACCCTGGGCTTGTAAGTGAGTGGGGGGGGGGGGCGGGGCAGGAGTCTCCAACAGCCAAGGTTTTGTGTGTGGCAGGTTCTCTCCCAGGAACTGCTCCTGCCCGTGCCCCACATAAAAACTGCTCACTCATTATTTGCTGAAAGAATTCCCTTGTGACCTTGGACTCCTTTCTCTCCTGTTTTATGTTGCATCTCTTGCTTTACGTGAAACCAGAGATCCAGAAACTCCATTCCTGAGCTCGGGCTGGGACCCACTCACGCTTCCAGTCCAGGGTCCCTGCATCTAAGGGGCCACTTGATGTACTGAGGCCCCAGGGACCGTCAGGCATCGAGGTGAGTGCCGGCTCCACAGTCACATCTAATTAAGGGATGCTGGGGCCTGGGGTGGGCTGGGGTGCTGGGAGGACAGGCTGCTAGGAAACAGGGTCTGTGCAGAAGCAGATGGGGAGCAGGGCCGTGGAGGCTCCTTGGGGAAGTCCTGCTGTGGCTCTCTGGCTGGCTGAATGTCAGCCTAGTTTCCTGGTGGCTTCTGGGGGAGACAGACAGTCTGTGAAAAGGGTAGCAGATAGACCTTAGAGGGGGGCTGGTGCTGTGGGTCTAAGCCACCAATGGCAGCCATTGAAGATGGCTTCTGCGAACAGGGGACCACTTGGCAAGAACATTGTAGGATCCAAGCATCTAGCCAGTGGGGGACTGGGTGAGTTTTAAGGTCTTCACTCATCCCTCGTGAGAGATGCTGTGAGAGCCCAGAATAGTCTCAGTCCGCCCCAAGAAGCAGGCACCTGGACGGCGCCTGCTGAAGCCATGCCAAGCTTGGGGCTTGGGGCGGGGGGGGGGTCCTGACACCAGGCCACTTGAGCACTCTGACAGAGATCAGCCAGGGCTGCCTGGCATGTGGCACCCCAGCCGGCCCCCGAGGAAAGAGAGCCTAGCTTGGTCCCTTCCACTCCACGTGAGAAGTAACCTTGTGGAGATCCCTCTTCGGTAGTCCGGGAATCTCAGCCCCTGGGCTGTCTGCTGGAGTTAGAGATAATAACAAACGGTGGGTTTTTTTTTTCGGCTCCCAAACCAGCCATGTGCAGATAGAATCCAAAGCCCTGTGCAGAGAAGCCCGGTGAGCAGTGGCCACCGTCTATGTGGAAATCTAGGGTTTTGCAGCTTGGGCTTGCCGGCCAGGACCCTAAATCTGGCCAGTGTCCACCAGGACTCGGTTCCAACTCTAGCATATTGCTCACCTGCTCTCCACGTCTCAAACTTTATTCCCTCCTCCCTCCAACAGGGATGCTCTCCTCAACTGCAGGGCGTCGTTGCAAGGAAGGGTGACTGGTTGCAGTCCCCCCTGCCCCCCGCCTCTCCCCCATCGGGAGGCGAGCAGTTTGTGAAAATAAGGTCCTCGAGGTGCCAAGATCTCTGCTTTTCCCCGGTGGCACAGAGCGCCTGCTCCCCACCTCCCACGTCCAGCCCGCTACATGTTCCCTGTGCTAACGGCCGGAACCTTCCCCACACACACTGGTATAGACAGACACACACACACACACACACACGCACACAGTCTGCTGTCAGCCGGCACAGGTCTCTCAAGGGACAGCGAATTGCTCCCTGCCCCAGACTCTCCTACCCAGCAACCCCTACAAATGACGTCCTCTCTCCATCCCGGCGCTACCAATTTCAAAATAGCTTCCCCTTCACAAGCACTGCAATGCAGCAGCCATTGACCTAACTCCTCTTCCTTCTCCAGGTCAGGTCTGGCAGGGCCCTCGCTCAGAAGCCCCCGACCCAGCGAGCCACCCATCAGCCCGCTCACGGAACTCGGCTCACCGGCCACTGAAGAAATCCCTACCTGACCCGCCGATCAGCCCGAAACTTCAACATCCTTTTGGCAGCTCTGTCCCCTGTTCGGCAGCCTCAGAGGACCTGCCAGCCACCCTGCTCCTACCATCCCTCTGAGAAGTAAGTCCTCCGGGTCCCGGTGGCCAGCTCAGGGCGCGAGGCAGGCGCGGCTGGCTCCCCCTCCTCCCGGCTCCGGCACCAGGCGAGGGGGAGGGGCTCTCCCCGGGTGGTGGCAGGGGGTGCCCAGGTGCCCTGGGGGGCCCGTGGCTTCCTAGCATCCAGCCCGAATGCTGCTGTCTGAGTGCTGGAGGCAGAATAAATGAGCAGGGATGATATCCTCCCGGTCCAGGTCCCCGAGGAGAAAACGCTGAAACAGAGGCGGGCGGGCGCCGAGCAGGTGTACAAGTTCCAGGTAGTCCGACCTCCCTGAGCTAAGGACACAGAGTGGCCGGGCGGGCGGAGCCGTCTGGGGCCACACTCCCATCTGCGTGGCCTGCAGGAAGACGGTCTTTCCTGCCTCCCGACCCCCAGCCCCGAACGCAGGCCCTTGGGCTGAAATCCACGTGCCTCGCAGAGACCCTTCTGATCCCGCAGGCACGAGGGTTAGAAGAAGCTCCAGGCTCGGCTGCTGCCACTGCCTAGAAGCTGAGATTAAGTTTCCCAGACTTCGGCGCAGACAGGGCACAGCGAGGGGGGCTTCTGCCCAGCAAACGCCCCCCCCCCCCCAACGTGCTCTCTTAGGACCCAGCCCTGCCTGGCTTGCCCTCCGCTTGGGGTCCAGCTGAGGGGCACGGGGAGCCAGAGCTGGTGGCAAGGACCTGGCTTCTTTGCTCTGGTGAACTGGAAGGAAAGCTTCCTCCCAAAGCTTGTGAGGAAGAGGGCAGCAAACAGGGCTCAGAGGGGGTCACCGTGTGTTTACTTCTGAAAATCTTCCCAGATGCCATATGATAAATCCCAGCTGGCGACTGTTGGATCTGCTCAGGGGCAAAGGAGGTTTGCATCGCCTTGAAGTTCCCTGAACTCTCCGGGGGCTGAAGACAGTCAGATCTCCCCTTTCCCTAATGCCCTCGGTGTCTCAGGGTCCTGGGACTGCAAGGGCCTTCTGAAGGTCATCTCTTCCAACCCCCTGCCTCCAGGCAAGCTCACTCTGCAATCAATCTCATTAAGTGCCCTGGCTCTTCACAAAGGGCTCCAGCAAGGGAGGCTCCAGACCCGCTGTCAGCTTATGCTGCCAACTTGTTCTTTTTTGATATCAAATTTCAGTTCCTCTGGCTTTCCATATTATTCCATTTCTGCCTTCGGATGACAGAATCCCTTCTGAGCAGCGTGGTCCCTTATCGCAGCACCAGGCAGTCCGTTGACATCATAGTCTGTTGTTATGGCAATTCTGTGATGTCACAACAGACACTGAAAGGGGAGGGCGCATCTAATTTTTTGGATCGAGGTCACAGCTCAGAGAACCGTGCAATCAATGAATGCAAAAGCGAGCAGACAACATTATTATTTAACTGTGACAAGACAAGCCGGCTGGCGAGAGCTGGGTTCAACAGCTACTGATGTTGAGGCAACTAATCCTAAATCCAAACGGTCAATATATTCAACCATTTAGCGGTACTTTTGCAAATGGTGACAAGAGCCTTCGGTTGCCAGATCCCACCTCTCTCTGGCCCAGCCTAATTATTTGAGCCCTGCTATGGTTGTGGGAATCTGGGCCCTCCTCTGGTGCCAGCTTGAGGTCTCTGCCTGTGCACAGTAGGCGCCTAATAAATATTTGTTGGACCAACGAGCAAATGAATGAACGAACAAAAGAAACCCTCCGTGCTCCGACTTAATTTTTAGCCACCTGCATTTGGAGTTTGACATTCTGTTACCAAGGGCCTCCCTACCTTTGCTCTCTCTTAAAATTAATTACTTCCTCTCCATGAGAGAAGCTCTGTCTCTGCCCCCTCGCCCCTTCACTCAGCTCCCCTGCCTGGCTCCCCCTCGAATATATAGCTTGGCTTTGATCCGTCTTCATTAGGAGGGGAAGAAAATTAAGCTCCTCCGTACAGGAGGAGGGAGTGGAGGTGCATTGGGAAAATGAGTTTTCTTCCTCTAGAAGGCAAAAAATATCCCCTTTCTCTTCAAGCTGAGCTCAGGAACCTCCCACAGGCTTTGCTTAAGTTGTAAGCTAAGTTACTTCTCCCATGCCCAGTGAAGCTAGCACAAGGGAGTAGGAATGTAGGCTCCGGGGCTTTCCCTGCTTGTCGAGGGCTCTGAAATCCTCAGGGTTCAGGCACACAGAATGCCTAGCTGGGGTTCTTTTCCTTCACCACTAAACTGCACAGAATGACAGGTTGTCATTTTAGGGTAGACGTCAAGAAGAACTTACCAGGTGCAGGATATTTTAAAAGGGAAACAAGGATAGGTGATTCATTTTTTCTCTCTTCTTTCCTTTTTTTTTTTTTTTTTTGGTGGGGGTATGTCAAAGGCCTCCATTTCTCAGGAACAAATAGTTATGAGTACATCTCCAAATGGACCTCCTGATTCCTACACCCCAAAAAGGGGGAGAATCTCAAGCAGTCAAGCAGATTTTGTGATGGAGGCAGGAACATCCCTAAACTCCTGGATCTCCCACTGGGTGGCCACCTTATCCACTGTGCCTACAAACGTGGCCCCAATGGCAGTGCCACCGGTGAAAAGAGAATTGGGCAACACCAGGCTTTCAGTCCAAGATCCAACGGGAATTAGCAATGTGACCTGACTTCTCTGGTTATTCGTTTCCTCGTGTGCAAATGAGGTACCTTCTAATTCTATGAAATAATAGCTGGCACTTGCAAACTGTGAAATGTTTTATGCATAAGAGATAATGGCGATGATTAATTTGCTTAGAAACAAATCAAGAAACATGCCAGGTGCCGGAGCTAGAAAAGGAAAAACATACCATTCAGGTTTAAGAAGGCTACGTGCGTGGGGCGGGGGCTGGCTTTCCAGAAGTGCCAATACCAGTAAATTACAACAAGCAGAGGCCGGGCATCCACCTCCCCTTCCTAGTTAGGGCTTTCCTACTTCCTGAGGCGCCCTCAGTCTCCAGGTCCTGGTGACAGCCTCGCTACAAAGATAACCCAGTACTGATCTGTCTCCAAACATCCTCCCCAAGCATCGGCATCTGTCTAGAGGGCTACTGGCACTACACGGTCAAAGGCAGCAAATTCAACCCCAGTCTCCGCGACCCTTTGTAGGCATGCATGGTTGCACACGTGCGCGCACGCACACACACACACACACACACACACAGGTTGGACGCCCAGAGCTCCCACCGTGATAAATATTGAACAACTAGAAAAATACACTCAACGCCTTCCACCCTCTGGGCCCCTCCTGGTTATCTGCCCTACACCAAGCTGCCTCATTTCCATAGCTCCCGAGAATCTGCTGACAGAGAATTAGCCCTGGCTAGGCTTCCCCATCCAGAGAGCACTTTGGCTTCTGGCATCACAGCTCATTATATGGAGAGAGGACATGGGGTGAGTGGGGGGGGGGAAGCGGGGGGGGGGGGGGGGGCGGGGGGCGCAAGGTTGGGGGAGGGAGGAAGGTAGGGAGAGGTTGCAGCTCCCCACCTCCCCCCCCACCATGTCTCATCATTATTTTTGAGCAGCTTTATCTTCTCCGGCATTCTGTCCCAATTAAAACCAGCTCGGTTTACAGTTCCAACAGCGCTGGTGTGCCTGACCATTGAAGCTCTCCTGATCATTCCTCGGGAAAAATACGCTGCCCTAGCCGACTTCTCCCCACCAAAGTCCCTCTGTCCTCCGGCCTATTGCTGCCACACAAAGAAGCCAAAGGAGGTCAGGCCCCGGTGGCCCTCCTGGGGATCTGCAGGTGGCAAGGAGCACCTCGGCACGGCACTGTCTCTTCTCCACGTGCTTGCTGCCTGCAGAGCAAAATCCCAGCTCTGCGGGCTCCGGGGACCCAGCTGCCAGCCTCACACTGGTACTCGTTCTCTCCTCTCTGTCCTTGCACCATCCTTCCTCCCAGGCCACAGTCATTTCCAAAAGGGCAGGAATAGGGCGTCCTCTGCCAAGCAAGCTTGGAATGTCCTGAAATGCTAGGCCACTGGGCTGAGCGGCTAAAAGGTAAGACTCGGGCCGCCCCCTTTCCTGCTCAACTCTGCCTATCCTCACAGCCCCCATCCCCACCCCAAAGGGCCAAAACACATTTCCCTGACTATGACCGGTTGTGGAATGCTGGGGGATGTTCACCCGGAGCTCGGCCCCTACCTCAGATAGAAAGCAGATGAGCTGGCTTAGTAGCCAATGGAGGGGAAATCACAAATCAGGGGGCCAGAGTCAGGTTTCCTCCCTTCCCCACTGTGTCCTTCCTGGGGTCTCGCCGTACTATCTCCTAGCCCCTGCCCTGGGCTGGAAAGAAGCCCCAGACGGCAGGGTAAGGGTTGCGCTCTCGCGGGCTCTTTAGTCCCGGTCACTGTTTGTAGCGTGCACGCGCGTGTGTGTGTGTGTGCGGCGGGGAGCGGCGGGTATCTCAGGGAGGGGAAGTTTGCGGGGAGTGTTCACTCTGATCTTGTGCCCCAGCTTGGATTATCTTATCTTCAAACTGATGATGACGGCGACGACGATGACGATTTTACTTTATGTGATTCCATTCATCTTCTGAAAAATGAAGATAACCGGGGTGGATATTCAGCACAGCCATGCTATGTTATGAAAACGTTGAAATTCTCCCTTATTGGTCAGTAAAGAGCACCTCCTCTGAGCCTCTTGAGCGCCCCCTCCTCACCTCCCCACCGGTGCCTACCCCCCCCCCCCCAGAGATCCAAAGACACCACGGGGGGGGGGGGGAACCACAGGACTCCAGGCCCCTGCCCTTTCTGGTTGATGAATTACTGAACATCATTCCTGAAGTCGCCATTCCTTAACTGTCAGAACACCAATGGCCCTTGCAAGTGTCAAGATCGGGATTCTGGGCCCAGAAGTTGTGATGTGCAGGACGCAGGACGAGAGGGGCCTTTCCCGCTTTTCCACCCCACGCCTGACCCAACTTGGGAGAACTGGGGCAACGCAGCTCCCTGGGGCTCCTCACCTTCCTTGCCCTCACGCTTTGGTTTTGTTCCCTGCTGAAGGGAAAGGAAATTTAGGAAGGACTGTCATTCTGGCTCTACCTTCCCTCCTCACAGCCTTTCCTGAGTGGTGAAGCCTGATGGGAGCAGGGGGAAGGCCCCAGTCTCTTCCCTCAGCCTCCAAGCCGCCTTCTCCTGACAGTCAGCAAGAGTCCCATGAGATAAAGGGGCAGGATACTAATTAATTACTGTCTCCCCCCCACCATCCCCACCCCCCCACCCCGGCTCTGAGCTAAATCCCAAAACCCCAACCTTTCAGAAGCTGAGGCGGCCCAGCTGTCTGCTTCCGAGCCTCCAGAAGGTCACTGGAACCAGCTCTCTTCATTCCTAGCTCAGCAGATTTGGTTCTGGTGTCCCAGACAACAGTCCCACCCCACCTCACCCCAAGGGAAAGCATTCGACAGAGTAAGTGTTCAGAGAACAATGCAACCAGACTAATGTCCCTCCTTCCACACCCTCCAAGGCTACAAATGCCTTCTCAGTTATCAATCCAGCAACTGGGGAGGGTCAAGTTGTCCTGTGCCTCAGCTTCCTTGTGTCAACAATGAACCAACGGTGCAGCCACTCTGGAAAACAGTATGGAGGTTCCTAAAAAAACTAAAAAGAGAACTACCCTATGACCCAGCAATTGCACTACTAGGCATTTAACCACGGGATACAGGCGTGCTGTTTCGAAGGGACACATGCACCCCCATGTTGATAGCAGCACTATCGACAACAGCCAAAGTATGGAAAGAGCCCAAATGTCCATCGATGGACGAATGGATAAAGACGATGTGGTATATATATATACAATGGAGTATTACGCGGCAATCAAAAAGAATGAAATCTTGCCGTTTGCAACGACGCGGATGGAACTGAAGGGTATTATGCTAAGTGAAAGTGGTCAGTCAGAGAAAGACAAACATCATATGACTCCACTCACATGAGGACTTTAAGAGACAAAACAGATGAACATAAGGGAAGGGAAACAAAAATGATATAAAAACAAGGAGGGGGACAAAACAGAAGAGACTCTTAAATATGGAGCAGACGGTTACTGGAGGGGGTGTGGGAGGGGGGATGGGCTAAGTGGGGAAGAGGCACTAAGGAATCTACTCCTGAAATCATTGTCGCACTATATGCTAACTAATTTGGATGTAAATTAAAAAAAATAAAATTAAAAAAGAACAATAATTAAAAAAATGAACCAATGGTAATAAGTAGGCCTTGTTCAGTACACAACACAGATGAAGGGGTTCAGAACAAAGGGGATAAATTAAGCTCATGTGGTCTGGGCTTTGCATTTGGAGGAAGGCAAGGCCCATATCAGAGTCAGGGAAGCTGAGGTCCGTTGTCCCAACCCTAGTGACTGGAGAGAGAAGACAAAGTTCCTGTTCTTTGTCCAATCTGAGCCTTTTTTGTCTCCAGGAAAGAAGAGGGACAAAGCTTCATGATTCAGAGGGGAGACACCTGCTCCACCAGGCTGGCTGCGAGAACGCAGGGATAAAAGACACAAACCCTCTTACTTATAAGCCCGTGGGCCATAGGTCTGGGGACTGTGTGTGACACGGAGCGGGGGCGGGGGGGTACCCATGAATGTTAGTCCGACAACACCTGCCTAGGTGCAGAGATGCGGAAGGGCGGCCGCATGCAAACTGCTTACCGCCTGGGCCTTCTCGGTTGCTGTTGGCCAGCACCTCACACACAGTAGGAACAGAATGGGTGATGGCCGTGGTTGCAGAGGCAGTGGGGGGAGTGGACGTGTGCCATCGCACTTTGGGAGATGGAACTGTGAGTGAGAGAGGCGGGAGGGCTCAGCTTCCGGTCCCTCTCGCTGGGGGATGTGAAGGCAGGTTCCATATGCTCCGGGGCCCCCTCCTCTCCTCCCCCCTCCCAACTGGCCAGCCCACGCTGATAAGAGTCTATGAAGAAGGGGCTTTGTCTGGGGGAGAGGAGAGCAGTAAATCAATGGGAGCAGAGAGCAGGGGCCTGGACAATTGCTTCTGGGGGGGAGGAGCCCTCATCTCAGGGAGGTGCATGGAGCAAGGGGGGGCAGAGGCAGGCGGATGGCAGCAAAGCTTTAGTGTTAGCATCACCCCTCACCTGCCCTGGGGGAGCCAAGCCGGCCCCTCCCCCCAGGGAGGGCTCAGCTGCTCATCTCTCCTAGACTGGGGGACACAGATGGATTGTGGGACATTCTGAACACCTCCTTCTGCTGGGAGTGAGGAGTCTGGAACTTCCCATGTGCCTGGGGAGCTTGCCAAGGGCTCTGAGGGCAGAGGCATCTCCCCAGATTGCTGTCTGCTGTAGGGAGGATCCAAAGTGATCCTGGGAACACAGGCCACCAGTGGAACGGGCCAGAAAATGGCTGTACCTGGGGAAGGTCATTGCCGTCTTCCCCCTCTGTGGACTGAAGACAGCTGTAGAGTGCTCCCCCTGCTATCCCAGAGAGGAGAAGTGAGATCTAGAAAGGAAAGGACTTAGAGAACTATTGAAGAAGGCTGTCACATAGAGTCAAAGAATGGAGAGCGTGTGGGTTATCCTTACGGAAAAGGGTGAGGGCAGTGGTTTCCCCATCTGTAACAGAGTGACACCAGAGATGTTAAGTTAAACAAGATCACATGTTGGAAGCACATAATAATTCCTCGGCAATTGCTGAAGTTATAATCATTAATAAATTAAAGGGATCGCATAAAACAAGTAACATTATTCTAAAGCTGTGCCGTCCAGTTTAGTAGCCATTAGTCATATGGGACTATTTACACTGGAATTAATTAAGATGAAATAAAATTAAAATGCCAGTTCCTCGTCATGCTAGCCACATCTCACCGTGTGGCTCAACGGTCACAGTCGCCAGAGGCGACCACACGGGACAGACAGCCATGGCGCACTCTATCATCGTGCAGCAGTCTATCTGGACAGCACGGGGCCAGAGTCTCTGCAAGCCACCTTCCCGTTCTAATATTTTTTGATTCTCTGGAACATGCACTTCCACACCAGCTGCTCTGGGCTCAGGGTCCTCAGGGAGTACAGGTGCCCTGCTAGTCCTCAGCTACAGCAAGAAGCAGGGGAAATCTGCCACCACCACCAGAGTTTGATACATTTCAAAGTCGCATCAGAATTGATTTGGAGAATCCATCACTTTTTAAAGCATATACATTAAGAGATTCCCCTCCAAGTTGGGGAATATTGTTACCGACAGCCTGTTGGGGGCAGGCTTGGGGGAGGCACTGGGGAAAGGTTACACAGCAGCTCACTCTGTGCAGAGAGGAGAGGTGGTAAGGGGGAAAGAATGGGGGAGCCCGGTCCTCCCCTGCCTTCCTTTTCCTTCTTGGATTGGCCAACTTTTGGCAGGGACCAGAGGGAGGAGGAGGAAAGAGGTGATCTGCAGGGTCCTTTGGTTTAGAACAGGAAGAGCAGGCACACAGGGAAAAGATACAGGAGTGGCCACCAAGGACAGGGGGCTTAGAAGTCCTCCTTCCCTGCGCCTCCCCCATCCCACCCTACCACCCAGACCTGGAGCCTGTGGTAATCACAGGGAAACAATCTGTCCCTAAACAAACAGCACTTGAAGGGGGTGCCAGAGTGCGTTCATTGATAACCCAGGCCGAGACAGGGGAGGAAGATCTCAGAGGAACGGGAGAGGCACTCCTAGGCCTAGACCCCAGCCAAGGAAAAGAGGGGGCCTGCAGAGGGAAGGGAAGAGGGAGACAGAAAGAGGGGACCACTGTCCCCACCCCTGTTCCCCCCGCCCCCGCCTGCCATGCAATAGCCTTGAAAGAAGACGAGGCAGGGAAGCTGCAACAAGAAGGAACAGAATGCTCTCGGGAGGGGAGTGGAGAGGAGGAAAGGGAGAAGGATGCTGTACTGGTGCCGGTCAGGACAGGAGCCAGTCCAGGTAAGTGACACCAGAGTAACAGGTGCGGCTGCCTGCACCTGTCAGAGCGTGTGAGCCACTGTGCTGCTGTTGCAACTCCCGGCTGGGCCCGGGGACGGCACAGCCTACGGAATTCCCAGGGCCTGGTGCAAAATAAAAACGCGGGGCCCCTTGTTCGAAGATTAAGAATGTCAGGATGGCAACAGCAGAGCATTAAACCAGGCCTTGCTGAGCCTGAGGGGCCCACTGCACAGGCTGTATGCCCAGGAAGTCCACCCAGCCTGGGGGTGCCAGGCCCTCCGTGCCACTTCCCCTGGGACTGTGAGGGCGGAAGGCGGCCGATCCCCTCTGCGGCTCGCTCTCTTAATACAGGGCAGAGCACAACAAGTGGCCCCGCTCCTCCCATCTCTACTCCCCCCCCCCCACCTTTCTTGGCTCACATGCCCAGAAACTTGGCTTTTGCTCTTGCCCTGCTGGGTCCCGGGCCCGGCCCCTCCCCTTTCTTGTGCCTGGTTTCTGTTTGCCTGTGGGCAGCCCGGCAGCTGAAGCGCCCAGCTGAAAGCCACCAGGGGCTTGGGTTTGCCTTATCTCTCAAATCTGCCTTCAAGATGGCACAGGGAGTGCTCCGTTCCTACCCAACAGTCCCCTTCAGGGCCACCTAACATCAGCATTATGCCCTCCAACCTTTTTCGTCCCAAGAAAGTGGCACGGCTACAAAAGAGCTCCTGGCTAAGGGAGGTGGGGGCGGCGGGGCAGCAGGGTGGGGGAGTCAACATTTCTGCTTTGGAGAAAGATCAGGCTTTCATTTTTTGTCACATGTGCACACATGAGTACACACGCGTGCTGAGCATACACACACACACACACACACACACACACACACACACACACCCCATCAGCTGAAAACAGTCCACCTGCCCCCTCCAACAAAACCCAGAACTCTGGTCCACATTCCCTGCAGGAGTCTGACTTATCTGGAGACGGTGCCTGGGTCAAAGAGCACAAATGTTTTGGAAGCTGAGGGAAGGAGGGACCTGAAGTTGAGAGAAAGGGAACGAGAGACACCCGAACCCAAAAGATTGGTCCTCTTTTTTTTTCTGGATTTGTCTGGCTCCCAAATGACAAACTTTGTCTTCTTCATGAGAGTCGCACTCTCGGCCCACTGCCAGCTCTCTGCACCGCCGCCTCCC